>NW_019525526.1:327427-344727 GCF_002814215.2 Seriola lalandi dorsalis | reverse complement strand
CCCCCCCCCCGACTCTCATTCCTGCACTTATACATCTTCCACATCACTGTTTTCTTATGTTTTAACAGTTAATGCTCAACATCAGACACAGGCAGGTGAAGTGAACATCGCACGTACATGAACAATACTGTAATATATGAAGACACTTTCCTCTCCTGCAACAAGTACTTTTACTTTTCATATTTTAACTACATTTGGCTAAAGAAAATAAATAAAAAATACATGCACTTTTAAAGCAATATTTTTAGAATATGGTTATAATCTATTTATTTAAGTAAAGGGTTTTAATGCTGCCTCCACTGTCCACAACTTACTGTTCAAGTACATTGTGTGTTTTTGAAATTTCAAGTCTGTACTGTCACAGTTCATTCTAGCTTTACTGACGGTGTTTGATGACTGGAAAATTGACAGTGAAGAAAAACTTCAAGCCTACAAAAGGGTGAGGTTGACGTGTGGTGACCCAGATTGAAAGCCAAAAAGTTTGACTCACCATTGTCAATTTTTTTTTTTTTTTCCTCTAGAGTAGTTTCTGTAAATCTTTGGTAAACAGACTGACTGGATAGGTGATAATGAGTGTGCTGCTCGTGCAAAGGGATTAGTGAACTTCAGGACTCGAAACACCTTTCGGATGCTGCCCCTCTCCTCCCTCCGACACCGCGGGACAGTGCACCGGCACTTTAAAATATGCTCTGCACTGTACCAGTGCCTAAGATCCTGTATTATACATTGCACATTGCATTTTTGAAGATCCCTGTCAAACAAAACAAGGTTTGTCCTTGTGGATCATTTCAGGACACTGGCAACCTGTGTCCTGAAATGAGCCACCCGCCTGACACAGCATCGCTCTGCTGTCCTTATTTAACATCACAGTTAGAGATCTTTGATGAGGTTGATCTCTAGCCCTTCACGTGAAACATGCTGGCAACGCAGACAAGTTGCTTTCTGCGCTCCCTCCAAGATGTTTCTCATTAGCGAGGCGTCACCTCTTCCCCCGTCCATTATCTGAGGAACAATTTGGCTTGTAGGGGTCCTATGGGGTTGTTTTAGGACATGAACCTACAGTATACAGTCACCCCTTGAAATAGCACCCATGGTCCCGTGTTCAACCCGCTTCCCAGCCCGGACCAACAATGCTGCTTTTCAAATGTCACCCGATAGAGCGGTGCGGGTGCCAAATTAGGACGGGGTGTACGATGTTCCAGGCGCAAAAAGAAGGTGATCAAACAGAGCCTGGGTCAGTGGATCCCCTCTAATAGAGAAGTTCACACTTGGCAGCCGGCGTCCTCATTCACCGGAAAGTGCTGGTGAAGTTTGCCAGAGTGGAAAAGTTTTGGAAATGCCTGCGCAAAACTGAGTTTGACCTCTACAGTCAGATCTGGGTCATCAGATTGTGGTTTAGGAGTCGTTATGGCGCTGAAGGCGGATGAAGAGACACATTTCTACCAGAGAGATAAAGTGCGTGTTGACTGATCCATACTGGCAGATTGGGTCGCAGCAGTGTGACTCTTTGGCCACGAAGGGGTGTTTATGAAGAGCTAAATTCATAGGCTTTAATTAGCAGGCTAGTAGTATGTAGCAGGAATCATAGTGTGCTTAATTAAACAAGGACTAAACGAGTTCATGGCAGGAGGTGACAGACTTTCAACAGTTGTAAATATACGTGGTGATACACGACAAAGACGACGCTGCATCACACATTGTTTACCAGTTATTGAGTTTGCGTTCGCTCCCATAATTATTCACTTTTTTTTTTTTTTAATTCCCCCGAGGGACAAATCCGAGATGCTGGGAAAGCGCTATCATATCAGTTTCACAGCATAACACTTAAGTACCTTGAACACATGCCTGGTGTGAATCATACACAGTGAAAACTAAATAAATGGTCAAATCATTGTCCCTAATCTGCACAATGGGTGGCAAATATTTGCAGAGGGAATTTCTTGATGCGTCGTTTCTTAACAGGAACAAAGCAAGATGGCCTCCTCTTAATTTGGGGCAAACACTGCCGGAGAATGGAGACAAAAGAGATGCTTAAACCCAGTCGGTCTAAGGGGGATATCTTCAGAGAGTCCCTAATTGATACATGCGGATTGGCGTGAAGGACCGTGGACAATAGCTCTATTGTTTCACTGGTTTCTGAATCAAGACGTCTGTCAACTGCGGTGTCTTTGCAGGGAGCTTGGCTCACCTCCAAACTTGAACTTTCTCTCTTGATTTTGCCGAAGCTTTTCCCGTCAGATTTCCTGCGTCTGCGTCACCGGAGGACATGTTGGAGGACGCGAGGTGTGACACGGGAGCAGGCGGTTTCCATTCACTGCTGATAAACTCACATTTAAGAGTATCCTCTAAGGAAGGGACTGAGACGTGATTTGAACCATGTACCAGATTTGAAGATGTAATCTGTAGAGTTTTAAAATTCTTTTTAAATAAAACACACACACACACACACACACACACACACACACACACACACAGAATATCAGAACAGTAAACAGAATATTGATAAATAGAATTATATCAGATTTTAAGGTAACACGGATCCTAAAAACTGGATTTTGCTTGAATGAAAACTTCCCTTTAAACCCAAATAAATATTATGAATTATATTTATATCTTTATTCTCCAAGCATGTTGAATTATAAACTTCTTTGTAGAAGAAAAATCTAAATTTTGCAGATTAAACTGACGTGTCGCCTGTGCACTAAAAGACTCCTTGATTAAGGATGCAATACATTTTAAAGTATTACAACAATTTAACACTGTCCCCATTTTGACTATAAATTATACCAAATTACATGTTTCCCTCTGGAAAACTTCCAAGGAAATTATAGAGAAACTACTAACCTTCAAAATAAAGCATTTATTCATGTTTACAACATTTTTTGTGGCATCTTTTTTTTTTTTTGACCTGCTTAGATTCATAAGAGGGTATTAGTGCCGACAGATGAGGTTTGAGTTTTGGGGGTCAGCCAGTGTAGCTGGGCAACGGTCCCACTTCCCAGCAACAGAAAACAAAATTAAACAAACTGCAAAAGACGATTTGCATGTTTTTCAGCAACACGATTGTCTACTGAGAGCAGCGTTACTCCTCAGCACTGATCTCTGGTCTGACAGGAAGAGAAGCTCACTCCGTGGAGTAAAGGAGACAGGTAGATTAATTCTGTTTTAGTTGGACGTGAACTTGAATCACTAAAGTGAAAAGTAAATTTGGCACCATGCAACCGAGGAAATACTGATTCAAATCTTCGTGCTTTAATTCTGCAGCCAGGGTTTTATAGTCCGATACGACGGGTTAAAAAATCACATGAACTGAAGGTTGTGAGAGAACGATCTGTGAACGAGCTGCGTCTGGAGTTTAACCTCCAGAAACACAACTGAACACTGCGCGGATGCTTCTGTTGTTTTTATGGAACTGGCAAGAGGCTGCATTGAGATGAAATGGAGTGGAAGTAATTAAATACGAGATTAAAGTCAATCTGCATTCAAATTATAATGAAGAACCAAATACACTGATGCCCTATTTGAAAATGATGCATGACAATACAATAGAGACCACATGATATTTATTTATAATCACAGTTGAAAACTGCCTGTAAGCTGTATGTACGGTATAAAGATAAAAAAAAAAAGACAATAATAGATACAAAAGCCATTCAATGATTGTCACGTTGAATCCTGAGAGAGACCATGACACAGCATATAGTTTTAATATATATTTAGGACATCTGGGTTTTTGTAGTGATACTGTTCTCGGCACATTTCGTAAGCTAATATCATTCACTTCTGCTTTAATCAAACTATGTTCAGACAATAGTAGAAAAAAATGCCTATTAGCATAAATAGCATAAATAGTCTCAAACTATCTTTATAATTTACAAAAATACACATTTATAAAGTATTTACATGAGCCTTAGTGCTGTGGTTTCAGTCGACATGGAGGATATAAAAATAAGGCAAGCCCTGTTTCGGATCATATATTTGTGTTAAATCAATTATTGCTGCATTTGGAAAAAAAACAAAAGAAAGAAACTGTGTGAATATGCAGGTGAACCCGTTACAGCAGGGCACGCTCGTCTCGTGTGGTTGTTGTTCTGAGGTAATGGCGGTCTCACAAAGGCAACTTTGGCAGATTGGAGTTGATTATGAATGAACAGTTTCAACAACATGTGTAAATCAACTGGGAGAATTTAGCTGCTCCAAAAGGAATACGGGCTGGATTTGGCATAAGTGGCAAGATATCAAATGTACATTTACATCTTAAACATGACAAAAGTAGTTGTGACAATAAGACTTGGGAAAGTTTCTGTTGAAACTGTCAGAAAAAAGTAAAAAAAAAATAGACATTTAAAATATTTTTAAAAAGTACAAGTTTTCAGTGGTTGTCTTACTTTGCAAATATATTTTTAGCATTAAGAGCAAAGTAGGAGCTTTAATATAGAAATAATAAAGAAGTAAAAAAAGATAAGTGCTAATTTTTTGTTTGACTTTCCGTCTGCTGTTTCCACAGTTTGAGTGCTTGTCAAGTCAAGTCAATTTTTATTTATACAGCGCCGAATCACAACAGCAGTTATCTCAGGGCACTTGTCAAGTTAAATCAAGCGTAGCTAAAATACTTTATGTTCTCTGATCTCTCCTGTGAGCCGATCGCTGAGGGGAGTGTTGCGTTCATGATGAAGAGAAGCCGCGACCTCGAGGACCTGCACTCTGGCCTCGCTGCTGAAATGCACGTATCGTACGTGTGCGTGTGTGTGGTTTCTTTTTCAGGGGGGATTCACGAAGCAGGAAGTCCCTAAAAGAGTGTGAGGTTGTGGTGCAGCAGCTCCTATAGCTCGGTCCCCTCCCGGGGGTAAATCAGGCTGTTGACACTGAAGCTGTTGTAGAAGTGGCTGTTGAACTGTCCGCTCTGCCCGCTGCCAAACGTGTTGTAGTACACTCCACGGTTGAAATGCAAACCCTCGCTGTGCTCTGACACCCCTGTGTCCTGTCCACCGGCGTTGGGGTGGTACGGGCTCAGGGCCGTAATGTTCCTATTTGACAGTTCGTTCACCAGTCCCAGGGACCCCTGCCGGCTGGGGCCCCCCGAGCTGAGTGTTGACATGCTGCTGTAAAAGTTATTAAAACAAGGAGCGGACGAGGCCAGTCCAGGCGGTGATGATGAAGACGAGCTCTTGTGGTTCTCGTTCATCGCCTCCATCTCCGGAGAGGACGGTCCCAGGAGCTGAGGACTGTCCGAGGGCTTCAGGGACGCCGCCACCGCCGCCCTGCCGTCCTCGACTTTTGTGGCCCCAACTGCCGCCGCCGCCGCCGCTCCACCTGCGCTGCTCGGATCTGACCGTCTTTTCCTTTTCCTGCGGAAGTTTCCGTTGTCAAACATCTTTTCACAGTTTGGGTCCAACGTCCAGTAGTTTCCTTTTCCTGTGATTGAAGATGAGACACATGACACATTGAAAATCAAATATTTGAATGTTGCTTCACCTGATGGATATTTTGGGGCCTGTTATATAGAAGTTATATTGTCAAAATAAAATAAATTATTTTCAAATATTTTTTACCTATTTTCTGCCTTTTTGTGACAAAATATGTCTCTACAAATAAATAAATAAAACAATTTCTCTCTGTTATAACAAACTTCTGTCCCATGTTTTCAAATCTAAATCTACAAAGTTTTTACCATTTATCTCATATTTCAGTCTTTTTCCTGGAGGCTCATTTTGAACATTATATTCTTTTATTATTGGATTCTCTGTAGGTTGAAGGAACAGTAATAATAAATAACACCTTTTTGAACTAACAATTAAACAATTAAAAATAATATTCAAATCATGTTTAAGTACAATGGATGTATTATTTTGTAGAAATAGAATGGTGTAAAATTCAAGGTTTATTTATGGGAAATTAAAATATATATTTCAATAACACCTTGTTATTTTATTCTGCTGTTTTAAATATTTTTAAAATAATTTTATGTTTTTGAATTGATAGGAATTTCTCTGTTTCAATCTTTTATCACTCTTTTTTTATTTTTTTATTTTTAGTTGGCTTATCTACCTGTCTCAAATTTTAACCACTTGTTGTTGATTATAAATTATAAATAAATTACCACACAGCATCAATTAATGTCAGGACTTTTAGAGAATGATTATTATTTTGAGTCAGGTGTTGGTAAGACTTATTTGACCACTCACTGGAAGTTTGAGGCTCTATGAAAAATAATTAAGTGTAATAATAAATAATTTTTTTTTTCTTTTGAAGACAGAAAGTCAGTTTAATTCATGCTCAATTAATTTCACGTCTATTTCAGCCTCACTAAGACTTCCAGGTGACTAGACTGAACCCGAACGCCACGTATTATTTTTAATAACATTTCCCCTGGTGCGTTCACGGTACCTGGATCGTCCTCGTCCCTCGGCACTTTCTTGAAGCAGTCGTTCAGAGACAGGTTGTGCCGGATCGAGTTCTGCCAGCCGGCTTTGCTCTTCTTATAAAACGGGAAGTTGTCGGCGACGTACTGGTAAATCTGGCTCAGGGTCAGCTTCTTCTCGTGCGCGTTCTGGATGGCCATGGCTATGAGCGCGGAGTAGGAGTAAGGCGGCCGGACCAGCTTCAGCAGCTCCTCCTGACTGGCGATGGACAGCCAGCCCAGGTCGGGCCCACCGAATCCAGGTGAGTTTGTTATGAACTGCCGCTGCGAGCCGTAGGAGGGCGGGATGAACGACGCCGGGTTGTTGCCGTGCAAGTAAGACGCGGAGGAGTTGACGCCCGGCCCGTTGAGCCACAGGTACGGGTTTGGAGACGATGCGTACTCCCCGAGGCCGTAGCCGGCGGGTCTCTGCGCGCCCTGGAGGCTCTGCTGGTGGTACATGCTGCTGAAGTTGTCGCAGTAGACAGCGGCCATGTCCGGGGCCTCCTGGGCGCCTTTGGGTGGGAGAGAGCCGACGGTAGGGGAGGTGTGGTGCTGGTGCTGGTGATGGGACTGGGGGTCGATGGAGTTCATCACTCCCCGCGGGAAATCCCAAAGGAAATGCTGAAGCGGTTCAGGTGTCCTCTCCCGGTGGTGAGCAGGTAGCAGCAACAAGTGTCGGGGAGGACGGTGGAGTTTGGGGAGTTTTAATAGTATAAACCCTTGACAGTGGCCACATCCAGGCACCGGATAATTCCCAACAGCCAATAGACACACACGGAGGAACAGGGGGTGTGGTCATGTTCTCGCTCATTCAGCAGAGACTGGGTCAGTGGTTCCCAAATGTTTCCCCTGTCAAAACCTCCTGGAGAGACACAACAGACTCCTGCTGGGCGCGGGTTTTCTCAGAGGGAACGAGGCTGTGATCACGAACAACACACCTGACTCCGGCTGCAATAACAACAATAATAATCAATAATATAAACACTGCTTTCCTGTGTTTAGTTATTTCTGCTAATCTGATGAAAAGACACTGAAATCACAAGTGTGATTTAAGCTTATTACATCATGTAGAATTAGACTGTAGCTGTTAATGATGATAAATCAAAAATGTGTCACATAATTTGATCTGATATAATTCATGGAATATACAATGATCCTTAAACTTTTTTTGGGGGGGAAGTTGAACATAGTGAGATCTGGAAAATATTTTATTTTGGGTGATGAGAATCAGATACTGTCATGTTTATCCTGTCATTTACTTTTTATATACTTTTCCCACCTCAGTAACAAACTTTTCATAAAGGTAAAAACTTGTTTCCAAAATAGTGTTTCCTTTTCTTTCTCTTTTTTCCTCATTCAAATTCATCTCTGTAGCTAAAATGAATAAATAAATGAATAAATATAAGAATGAAATGCCAAACACACATAACAAACCCAATGATAAAGGAGTCTCATTAAAGAAGTTTTTGTTATTTGTATTCTTTGGTCACATTGTGAAACTGCTTCCTCACACTGACTGAACTTGTCCAAACCTTGTGAGACAGAAAGACTTTTACACTGAGGGATGAGTTGCTGTTTCAGTCGGCGCATATTTAACTGATCACCATGTAAAGTGTGTAAATTATAAACCTTTCATTCGCTTTATATCAATGGGTCCCTGGGCTCCAGTGAACCCGGTCTCCAGGACTGTGAACCCGGTCTCCAGGACTGTGAACCCGGTCTCCAGGACTGTGTATACAGTTTTTAAAAATGTCAACAGAAGCCCAATTTTACGAAGCGCTGAACCCGCAAAACTGACAAATCCCAACAGACCATAAAGCGATTATACACCATAACATTAAGGCGTGATTAATGTTTGATGTTGTCCATCCGTGCTACAACATGAAAACCTAATGGAAATGAATTATAGACAATTACTCTCGTTGATTATTTCAGCTGCGGTTCATTGGTTTTAATAGAGGAAGTTTGTATGTGTTGCATGAATTTAATGGTTAATGATCACTAACATTTTATAACTATGAACAGATTACACACCTTTAAACACAAATACACTGAGTTCAGCTTGTGTTTAACTCCTCTTTACTGCATCGCCCACATGGCTGTTCTACAGGGGGTCGAACTGAGACATAATACATCTCCTACACATCTCAGTACCCGACCCACTCTGACCCTGATGCTAATATTCACCCAGTTCTGAACCCAAACAGCCCTAAGATCAGATCTTATAATTCACTCACTCTGCAGACACACACACACGCACACACACACGCACACACACGCACACACATACACACACACACACACACACACACACACACACGACAAATCTCTCTTAAAGTAAAGGCACGATTTATAATTCAAATCTATGCAAAAGGATAGTCAACCTGGGAACCTGCACTTCCAAACTGATTGACAGGCCTTTACTCAAAGTGTTTAATGTTTTCTGATGCTGTTAAAGTTTAGATTTTTGACAACAAGCAAAATAAATAAATAAACCAGAAACTTAAATGTTCAAAAATATCCAGGATGGTCCTTTACAGCTGACACATGAACTTCTCTGACTCACCTGTGTATCCTCATGTGTCACTGTGATTTACACAGAGGTTACCGAGCAACTGGTGCATTAGAGAGAGACACACACACACACACACACACACACACACACACACACACTAAAGACTTTGTGTGATAGTGTGATAACTTGTGTAAAAGTCTTCATCAGATTTATATGAAAAATAAAAACAAAAAAATAAAGTATGCAGACCCGTGTTTCGTCTCCTGTTTTTTTATTTTTATGATGTTTTATGACTTTATTTATAGAATAAACTTTATGCTGACATCAGCTCATTTTACGTTATATTGGTGATGTGATGTGAACCAGTACATGCAAGTCAGATTCATATATAAACAAGACAATATACATCGTGGAGCTGAGACATCACATCTGAGAAGCCTCCCAAAGAGAACTTATTATTTTTGTTTACATGCTTCAAATGCCAACGGGGGGCAATTAAAGCACGTGTATTAATATTACGAACTGTCAAAAAGGTCTCGACGGATAAAACTGCTCGACAGTCGTGACGTGTTTATATTGTTAAATATCCTTAGGCCAGACACGACAGATCAGTTTCTTTGAAGAGTTTTCACGCCTGTTTTCTCGGCTAATTAAGGTGTCTGGAGAAAAGTTTGACACTGGCTTTTAATCTTTTCATCAAAGCTGTTTCATTCAGGATGTTCTTGTTAAAAAGCAAGATTTATTGATTGATTTTTATTTTGGGTTTGCAAAAAAAAAAAAACTTGGAAATAGCATCTTGACAAATTCATCTTAACTCATACTTCACTTACCAGCGTTTTCTAGAGCTTTTACCCTCATGGTTCATTTCAGTGTCTGACAGTATCACTTATTTACATTGAGTAAAATATCCATAACAAGGATTCCATGTTTTTAATGGCTGCTCTGTTCCATCAAATGTTGGTGTTGGTGAGCTAAATGATAAAGAAGCTAAAGGACAGCACGCACAAAGAAAAGCTTTGAGCTCGGACTGAGACAGCAGCTCTCAGCGCTGAGGAGGACTGGGTTCAGCTGATCCTACCAGTTACCTGCATCAGGAGGTCGTCATTTCACTCTCTCAACAGTCTAGATCCGACTTTTAATCACTGTTGAAGCCACAATATATGATCATTTTTATTTGCTTTTACATTGTTGGGAATTGGGAATTTTAGGAACATGATTTTAAATGTCAGTGTTTACTTATTATAAACCTATTCTACAGTTTTGTCTTATATGTTCTTACTTCTCTTTTATTTTTTTTAAATCGTGGAGTTATAATTTCTTTATGTTTATGAGCACAGATCCTCAGAGAGATTCCTCCTTGAATATTAGACCCCAGTCTTTCAGAGGACGTAGTGTTTCTTCCTGCAGCCCTCCGGCTCAGATATGGAGCTACACTGCCACCTTCAGATGCCTGTTCTTCAGTGGCAAATCCCAGCGTGCCAGCCATCCTCAAAAATATGCAGGGCTCTCGTGCAGGATACAACATTCACCACAAGATGGAGGCAGCTGACTGTGCGGTGAACTGAAGCACCCGCAGCAGAGAGCAAACGGCTGTGGATGAAGCTGCCAAGGAGCCATCAAACTCTTGTAGGTTCTGGCCTCAGAAATCTGACACGAAAATGTGGTTTTCAAGTGAGAGCTACTGCAGATTGAGAAAAGTCTTTGAAGAAGAACGCTGTCAGATAACTACAAAGGTTATTCCAGCCCAGAGAGTCCAGAGTGAGACCAGTAATAGATGGAATAATGGTTTTTATGTTCTTAAAAGAAAGGCAAAGAGTGAATGTTTCTTCGACCGGAGCCTGTGTGTGTTTTTTTGCAAGAACCCGTTGGTGTTACATTTCTTCCTGGAGAGGAACCTTCTAATAAAACCGAGTCGGACCCCCTCTGAGCCTCTGCTGCGATTACTCTGGTTGGTATTGACACATTATCTGCCAACACTTCCCTGTTTTTCAGCATCTGATAGACTGAGGTTTCTCTCTAATGGAGCTTTTCCACTGAGATCCAGGCCGCAGTGTAATTGTCCGCGCAGCACCAGGAGTCGCTCTGTCTGACTGTAATTCTATAATATTGGGGTTGGCTATGACAATAATCCCCGAGCTCATCATGCGTCGCCAGAACTGTTTCACAAACTGAAATGTATGTTTGAGAATTTGAGATTGTGGAAAAGGGAAGAGTCTCTGTCAGCTGCAGAAGAAGAAAAAGTTTATGTGAACGCCAAGTAAATGTTTATGAATTGCGACTTTTGCAAAATGTGGATTTGTACCATGACATCGCCCACATGAGGCTGATAGCATGTTTCCTGACTGACGCTGTAGCTCCCATCCAGCCTTAAATACAAAGCAAACAAACAGAAAACATGTAAAATATTAAGCACCCAACAACAGAGGGCGGCTCATTAGCTGCCCTCGCTCGTTCCCAGCGTGACTGACTGATATATTTTTCTTCATTACCTTGACTCAAAGATCTCCATGTGTGTTTCTGCATGTGTGACACGAACAGATCAGCTCCCGGACGTCTTAAAACCTTAATAGGACGCTGCCATGAGCTTAACAGGAGGCAGGATGTGGAAAAACAAAAGCAGAGTGTGAGCTCTGCTCTGCCCAACCGGTGCATCTTCACAACGCAGAGTCAAAATCAGGCCTCGTTCAAAGCATCTCACTGGTAAATCTTTAAAGAAATACTCAAAAGATGAGAAGAACGCATGAATAGTTTAGGGCCGGCGTGTCGGTATCATGTACTGCATGTGAATTATGGAGAAAACATGAAAGCAGGGCGCTTGCTCGTCCCTAATTTGAAGATCCCATCCAAACAATATATTTTTAGAAACATATTGTTTTGTGATTTGTATGTTTGTCATGATCGGTTTCCAAAAGAAATGGTAATTTCAGAAACACAAGGAGAGAGAAACACACACCAAAGGGTGTTATTCTTATGGTATTTTTGATATGAGAAAATGTAATTACAGACAAACGAGGCAGAAATAGAAACACAGGACAACACCAGACACCAAGATATGACGAACAACACGATTTGAAATGGTTTTGCTCTGTTATTTCTGTCTGCACACAGAACAGAGTTGATATATTTCCTGCTGTCGACAGTATGAAATGGTGAGACCAATAACTCTGTATTCCAACATTAACAAATAAAGAGAAACAGATGACAAATGTGATTCCAGGCTGAGGCAGGAAGGATGTGACTTACAGCGAAGTGTTTCCTCAAAACACCTCGGAGTATTTTACTTTGCCACGAGGACACACGCACGCATGCTAAGTAAACGGCAGGTGGTGGCACGGTATGTTTAAGAGTGTAGGATTATATACAGACAAGAAAAATTAAAGGTCAACGCAGGAAGAAGCAAAAGAGTTACTGACACTGGTCTCATCCAACAACTACTTTTATCTGTTGTTGTTGGGAGGATGATTCCCAGGCTTTGGAAGGAGGACTCGTCCCTTCTTCATATAAGTATTTAAAAGGAGAATTTCACATATTTATAGCGTTTTTTTTCCCTCCACACTGGTACTAGAACCTTTGTCCTCGGGGATGAGAACGGATAATGTTTTTAAAGTTTTTTTTTTTTTTTTGGAAAATTAAGTCTTGGAGCCAAAACGAATCTTTCTTGTTTCTTGCTTCTACTCGGCCTGTGATTTCATCATCAGCTGTAGCATTTGGAACATTTGGAAGGGTGAATAAAGCCTTCCTGACAAAATACAGAGTGATGACAGATGGATATGGCCGTGTATATTTTAGCTATTTCAAGAGATTACAAATAAGCGTATCCTTAAAACAGCTTTGATTGCTTTTTCAAAAGCCTTAAAAATGATCAGTTTTCATGACAGAAGCAGAGTCATGACATTGTTAAAGGAGTTATTTGTAAGTTTTGCTATTGCTACACAGCCGACGTTAGCATTAACAGCTGTTTACTTGCCAGTCTTTAGCCATCACTGCTTTTAAAAAGGATGAGGCGTTATAGTACGGCCCTCTGAGCAGCACTACTTCTTCATGGCAGACTCTGGACGCCACAGTGACTCGGTATCGGTAAGTGATGAGACAGTTTCGAAAAGACTGGAGCTAGCTCGTTAGCATGCTAACTCCATTACAAGAAAAGAAGTGTCTCCACTAAGAGAAGGTGCTTCGTGAGTAAACGAGTGAATTTTTATGCTGAACTCACAATGTTTCTTGTATACTGGTAAGTAAACAGCTGCTAATGCTAACGTTAGCTACATAGCGGTAGCAAAACTTACAAACAGCTTCTTATGAACAGCTGCAAACAGCTGTGTTATTGAAGATTGTCGTGCGTGTGCGTAGTGAATGTGAAGCTTATAGGGAAACCAATCTAAAGGCCAAAGGTGTCATTGCCACTGTATTATGCAATCAGCATTTACTTCATAATGATAAGTTAGAGCAAATATTGTGTCCACCCCATTATATCAATGATAGAAAGACTAAATATTAGTATTTATTGCTTATTGGGATCAGTTTTTTGAGTGGAAACCTGTTGGATAAACACAAAAACACAACATTAAATGTGTTCAAAGTGGCTCTTTATGTGCCTAAAATGAAATGAAGAAGTGATGCGACACTCTTAGGAACCTGAAGCTGAATTATACAAATATTGAACGATGAACATGCGGCAGTAATCTTTCCATCCCTGAATGGTCACACTGTATGTAATCAATAAAATCCTGCGTATGTACATAAACAGGTAAACTTGTTAGGCTTTACTGCTTTACCACTACTGGTTAGAGGGAAGGCTAAGCTGCAGATTTGTGGATGCAAAGACCTATTTATTCCTATTTCCGAGACAGTCGGGCCCATTCAGCCGACGCACAATCTCCACCATTTACCTTCAGTCTATTTCTGTGACATATTTACGCCCACGCGTCAGGCCCAGTGAATCTACCTGTGTTAGGCCGAGCAGGAGAATTTACACAGGAAGCCTTTGGAAATAAACATTTGCACTTATTATATGTCGCCTGCTTCTCAGGGAGCAAACACACACACACACACACACACACACACACACACACACACACGCTGCTCACAGACATGCATGTGAGAGCAACAGAGGACAGATAAGAACATGCGTGCACGCACATAGAAGGCATTCATGGCAGGCGGTAATAACATAGTGCTGCTTTCAGAGGCCAGCCACAGTTCTGCGGGCAGAGAGGGAACGTACAGGAGATGTTATTGCTCTATATGTTTATAACGCTGCCATGGAAAAATAAGAGGCTCGGCCACAGGCATTTCCTCGGCTCCTCTCTCCCCCAGTCACCTCTCCAAGCCTGTGTGGGAGGGAGGCAGCGAGCGTTTACATGAGAGCTGAGCACATGTCATACTCCATCATTTCAGAAATAGGCATCCCAATTTCTCTTTCTCCTGTTTGCATATATTCTATCACAAACCCCTTTCACCAGCCGGCTCTTGTTTCTTCGCCCGGCCCAACTATTTGCTTCTTCTATTGTCTGCACTCTGAGCAGCGACCTCCGCAACAGTCGTATTTACTTGAAATGTTGATTTAGTGTAACGTTAGACACATGGGAATTCATACATAAATATTTGAAGGAGAATATTTGGTGCATCTATTGTTTGGATTGACCCTTATGTTACTCACTACTGGTTGGATATATTGCTGCCCACCAAGGAGTTTTAAGTTTATTTCACTGCTGCTCTGGATTTGAGTCTCATCTGCTGTTAATATCTAAAATGAAAATGTGACGTCTAAAGCTGGGACATTTTTGATTTTCAGAAACAGGAATCAATCGTTTTCACTCCGTTGTTCAGCCATCTAAATGTTGGAGACTGTCCTCTTGTGAAAAACCAGCAGACAAGGTCGTTCGTTCAGCCGCTTATTTATGACCCAGAGTTTACATTTTGTTGTCAGGCGACATCTAGTGGTCGTAGTTATTATGACAGGAGCAAAGGGAAAAGTGCGGTGACGCAGTATAAAGAGGTCACAGTGGGTGGATGGGTCAACAAAACACAGGAATATGACACAGGAGATCGGTGTATTGTTTCTATCGTCCATGACCGTTCGCTGAGCGGCCTCTGAAACCGCTTACAGCTTTTACGAAGGTAACTGGACTAACTTGAGGTTCTTGAAGATGTTACACCACCTCTTTCGAAAAAACCTTGAAGCCACCTTTCGGATGAGGGGTCTTCAAGAACCTCAAGCAAGTCCAGTTGCCTGAAGTCGTAAAGCTCTAAGAGATATCGTGACCTGGATGACCGAGGATCCTCACAAACATCTCTACCCCCCCACCCCCCCACCCAACATGTTGCCCCAATCAAGATCTTTTATATTCTTCAACACAGCTACTTCCGCCATTTGCGTACAGCCGAGTGAAAAGTTGTTGAATGCCTTCGAAGGCAGACTGTCCGGACGTGTACACAATGACTCCAGTTTCTACAGTTCATTATGCCGAACCTATAGAAGAACCGCAATAGGAAGCCGAACTATTCACGGAAGTCTGACGTAAGAGGCGACGAAGTGTGACCCATTCGGAGCAGGTACGGACGCTTTTTCTGTCAAGATGTCGTCTCATACAGAGCAGTTTGTTCCAGGCATACAGAGCCCTTTTGTCACAGCTGTAGAGAATAGATACATCAGACTTTATACAAGCACAGTTTACAGTGGCAAAACGCCAGACAAGGGCCACGGCTCAGCCATGGAGACAGTTTTTAAGTGGAGTGTTGAAAATCCTTGGTTACCCCGCCAAAGCAGCAAAACCGTGACTAAATCCTATCTGCTATCAGTGTAAGTTACCAAATTACAAAGTCTTGCACACAAGGCAGAAGTGTCTGGAGCTGTTTCGAAGGACCGAACTTGAAGGTGAGGTAAACGCCTTTCACCACAGAGATTCGTGAGACGTGATGAATTCCACAAATGGTGATAAACCGAACACGTTTTTGTTTGATGATCTGACATGAACTCCAGTTAAAATCGCACTGACTGCGATCGAAATCGTCATGGCAGCAGCTATGGGGAAAACATACAGTAGAATATAACTGCTTTTAGTTCAACCTTTTATTTCTTCTTCTATCTCATCTCTATTAAACATAAGCTTCAAGGACGCGGGAGGTCGGGTGGCGAAGGAAATGAAACTTCTTCTACTGTTGCACTATGTTGCTCTAAATGATGGTGTCAGCCTATAATGTGAATGTAAATAACAGCTGAAATCATGTCACGTTTAATTCCTTTCAGACACAGCCATCCTCTGTTCGTCTCCGCTGCTCTGAAACCAGCTCTCTGTTTGTGATCCAGAGGATAATTAGGCCTCGGAGCACGGCGGTGAATGTTTGGTCTCACTCTGCTCGGCTTTAAAGAGAATGCTCCTTTTGGATGCTGTAGTATGAGCGTATATATCCCTTAAAAAGGCAGAGCTGTAGCTGCTTGTGCCTCTGATGTGCCATCCAACTTTAAAATACAGCTTTGCGAGCTCAGTCTTCTTCAAAGCCTTCTTTTCTTTTTTTTTCTGCTTTGGCTTTTTCTTTTTTTTTTTTGCCCCCTTCTGCCAGCTCCAGCTCGGCACTGCCTGCTGCCTCAACGTGATGAGTGGAGCTGAGTGAAGAAGTCGGGTGAAAAAGCCTTAAAGGAACGAAGGCCGCTATCTCATAAGCTAAAAAAGTAGTTATTGCAGCATGAAAAATACACAGGACCCGCCATTAAATGGGACATTGAGCTGCTGGTGTTTTGTGCGTTGATCACTGTTCTGTTTAGAATTCGCCACAAGTAATCAACGTAACACCCCCCCCCCCCCAAAAAAAACCCACCCCTTTCATTCTTTTTGACTTGGAGGCCTAATGGCTTTTATAGTGACGACTTTGTGTCTTTAATGGCACAAACGCCATTAACCCAGGCTATTGTTATTCTAATCTCTCTCTGTCAGCGGCCTCGGGGGCAGGGCCCTCGTCTCGTTGAAACAGTTTCCTCATTGTGAGCCTGGATGGAGGGAGGGAGCGAGGGAGGGAGGGAGGCGGGGTGGGGTGGAGGTGTTTCAACCGCTGCCACCTGAGCGGGCATCAGCATCCAGAAAATCTTACATTTAGGGTGGTCCAACCCGCCATCTCCAAACCGCGTCCTCCTGGCTCTCCTCTTAATGTGGTCCGAGTTCCACTTCCCCATCCCGCAGCCTCCCGCCAGCCCTCTCCCCCCTTCTCTCTACACAAAAAGCCCCTCACACGACGAACAAAGTTTCACTGGCCCTCATTTGTTGACTTATCTGGCGTGGCAGAAGTTCGGCTTTTGAAAAAAAAAAAAAATCCTTAAACACTGTTTGTCGAGCTTGTTTTGCAGCAGGGAGGTGGCGGATTGTTGCCCCCGCCCCCTTCTCCCACCCC
>NW_019525526.1:308030-327407 GCF_002814215.2 Seriola lalandi dorsalis | reverse complement strand
ACACACACACACACACACTCCAGACACACAGGAAGAGCCTCTGCCATCTCCTCCACGACTTGAGCAGGTGCAAAGACAAGGCTCAATGACATCTTTGTACCAAATGGAAGAAGTTTGGGGGTTCAGCAGCACCCTGGCCGTGGCCCGGCACCACCTCCCCTCCATCTGCCTTTGGGGGACCTGAACGTGAGAAGTTAGCGGTGACAGGCCGCAGAGAGGGAAACCATATATCCTGACGCGACACAGACACCAAAGGTAGTTGGTTTTTGGCTTCCACGGCTGCCTGTCACACCGCTTTTAAAACTGCTGCTCTGCTCTTTTACTGGCTGCAGTAATTCATGTTGCCCGCCGCTGTCTCCAAGCTCACAATAGAAACTCACAACAGCGAGTCCTGTTTTGTAGGTTTGACTTTACAGCTAAATGCATGGACCGTTCTATAGACCGGGGAGCTCCATGGTGAAGCGTCTCCATATAACTGTAGACGTGTCAACTGGGAAATAAAAGTAAATCCGTTTAGGCAAAGACATTGTTAAATGAGAGAGCACATTGATAGTTCGATTAATGAACTATTTCTTACCAAATGGACCAATAGAAATGTTTGTAACTCACCCGCCTACCTCAGAATCACACGTGCAGCATGAGCTGCCAGGTGGGCATATGTTGGAAATGGCAAGAAAAGCCATTTCTGGTGTTTCCTGGCAGCCTTTATAAGGCACTGTCCCAGATTTATGTCCACTGGGAAGATTTCCAAATTTCTGTTTCCTCCTCTACCCACATGTTGCTATCAGATGTGACAGTCCTGCCGCCTGCTAGTCCATGAAGTGACTCTCTCTACCTTTGCAACGATCTCAGATTTCTGCCTTGTATTCTAGAAATGATGTGTTTTTCATAAAGTATTGGCCTGGTGTGCCTGTCCTACTTTTTCTGCAGAAGAAGAAGATGGTAGCGCTAGAGCCAAAATGTATATATAGAACATAACAGGAGAGGTGTAGCAATACGACAATATAACCATCACTCAGAGCCCATTTACACCGTCACCTCGTGCGTCTTAGAGCAGAACTGAGCTAAAAAAGCAAAGTGTAAATCCAACCATCTCACGCGTCTAAGAGGCGTTCAAGATGGTTTGAAATCCGATTGTTAAAACTTCCTCTGTACATGGAGAAGTCATGCAGAAGGTGTTTATCTGATCCTCGATCAGTGCCAACACTGAACGATCTGCATGGGTGAGGGGGCGGCAAGAGTAGGAGCCCTCCTAGTTCATAAATAACTGTTGTTGTAACTAAACTGTGCTGCCATGTATGAAAACAAGACAGATTACAATTAGATTTGTGATCTTGCTAACAGAGACTCATCCACTGCACTTGGCCAAGTGTAAACAAAAATCTCATCTGGATTTTATCCGGACGCTTCGAATGAGTCTCAGGTATTGTCAAATGTCTGATGGGTTTCCAGGGGGGGAAACTTTTAAGTCGAGGTGTGTTTACATTTCAGCCAAAGAAGCTGCTTCAGGCAACAAGTCTTAGTCACCGTGGCTGAAAAGACTCGGCAAAGAACTCAAACATCCTCAGCAGAGGATCCGAAGAAAGAGATGCCGCAGCTGACAGCTGGGGAGGCGCCGTTCAAAGACGGGCAAGGTTTAAGATGGAGATGGGACATCAGGATCTCACCTCAGGCAGTTACCACTTCAAGCAAGTGGCCAGGAGGAGGACTTGTCTTTGAAAATCACTTCCCGTGATGTGGGGCGTGATGGCCTGACCCCCCCCCAAGCACACACACACACACACACACACACACACACACACACACAGGTAAATCTATTCACAGTCACAGGTATTTAAAAAGGAATCTTGAGTGTGTTTATCACCTTGGTTTTATAGATGTTATATTATATTATATATTATATTTATTATAGCGTTATATTTCATTGTCTTAATTGTTTGGGAGAGTAGCTAATAACTGAAACTCACAATGAGAAAGTCCAATCAGTGTTTGCATTTGAGGTCCTGTTGCGTCACTGTCCCTCTATCAGGGGACATCGCTGCACATTTGTTATTGCATGGTGATTATTTCCGAGCTGACTCGGAGCCTAATGATCAGCCACGATAAGCCGTCCTCTCCGACTCCCAAACTGCGGAGAGTGTGAGGTTTTATTATTCCTGGAGCTGTTCCCATGGCCCGAGCCTTTGCAGCCCACCCCTGGATTTCATGGAGCTCCCAGGCACTAACCTCAAGAACAATGTGGGGTGCTGTGCTGATTCTGGGGACCAGGCGAGCCCAGCTGCCCCCACCTGCTAGCAGCTTTACTGGCTTGGCCCCTGGCCCCCGAGGCTTGTTTCTCCACTGCAAAAAAAAAAAAAAAAAACCCATCCAATTTATCATCAGATTTCATTTTTGTATTAAGCTTTTAAAAGAAAGTTAAAAGTTACAGATTGAGATTGTTTCACGCGCTCTTCGTGTAGCCAGCCTGAATTTGCTATGCTGAGTAACAGGAAAACAATTAACTGAGTGCAACAGCTGGAGTCCAAATAGTGAACTATGGTGATTTACTGTTGCTGATGCCGGGACTTGTTGCCTTTTTAAAGCCTCTGAAGATGCAGAAGTTTACATGATTTCACCTCAACGAGGCCTTTATGTCTTATTTTGGAGAAACTTTTCGACGTATCCAATCAGCTGCTAAAAAAGCAAAAAGGAGTCATGTTGATGTCTCAGTGAAAGACGGCGCTTAATCATCACACACGTCCCCGAGCGGCCGCCTGTTGAGCCGTGTCGGATCACAGCAAGACGAGACACAATTTGTTGGTTTTACAAGGTAATTACTGCAGTGTCTCTTATTTAAAGTCGTTTTATTGACGTCGACAGGAAGTTAACATGTAGAACCACAAACGTGCCGGACGCTCACACTACAGATTTTAGGTCTGAGTTTTGTGGCGTGTGAAATTACATCACTTGTTAGTCGATTTCAGAAAAGTATTGGAAATTGATTTATACTACAAACACCACATTTCCCACCGTAAGGATGAAACTTTCGTTTTAGGAGAAAGCGAGAATTTAAAAGATTTACACATTTAATTTTTGGGCATTCAGCTGGGGGAGGAGGGGCCTGGGAGTGGGTGTGTTTAGTTATGGTGATCCTTCACTCAGCTGTCGAGTACATACCCACACACACACACACACACACACACACACACACACACACACACACACACACAGCGAGGCATGAACTTCCACAGCCAATCAGCTGCCAATGTGTCCCGGAACAGACTCTATTTTTGTGCTGCTATACTTGTGAGGACCCTCACTGACATTCACTGCAGCCCTGAACATTAACGCCTCACCCTGACCTTTAACTTCATCTCAGTTCTCACCTTAAACATAAAACTAAACCTGGACCAACTTTCAACCTTTAATCAGCCCTACTTTCTAAAAAATGTCCTCACTCTTCAGGTAAAACAAACAAAAAAAAGAAACAAGTACATGCACTCACTCTCTCTCTCTCTCTCTCACACACACACACACACACTTACAGGCAGCATGTGGATGACATGGGTCTTGTGTGAATCTGCTCTGCCCCACCTGCCTTGGCTGTGACGGGGGTCCACATGTGCACAGTGGTAGATTGTGATGCAGCACAATACTGGCACAGAGACGACGGGCGGATAAACACCCTTTAAGCTCATAACTAGGCTGCAAGAAAAACATTACTCAGTGTTCTCCTGTTCCTCTGTTTGCCTTTGTCCTCTGCTGCTGCTGCTCGCTGCCACACTGTGAACCGTGACTGATGCCAGGAAAACAGGAATATTAAGAGCAGGAAAATCTCACTACAGTCATAAACATCCTGATGTTTCCCTGCGAACAACAGATACATAGATGGACCCTCCAAGAGCGACGTCACATGATGAAATAAAACAAATAGAAAAATATGTTTAAGTGAAGAAAAAGCCCAACTTACTTCACAGAATGCTTTTCATTTACATTTACATAAATACAATAGATATACAATAAAGTATTGACCAAATAAAACCAAAACAAAGGAAATGGCAGCGGCCTAAGTTCAACTCTTTAAATGAGGATAATCACTTATTCATAAGCTCTAATGAATTGTATTATGCTGCAAATGGGTGACTTCTCATGTTTCAGAAATGTCGTTTCAGACACGAACATGACCCTGAAGGACTCAAAGCTCCAACATGACAAAATGAAAGAATTTACCCATAACTCCTCTCTCCACCTCGTCTCATCTTACTCAAGGTTGTCTGTTCTGTGTGTGTTGACAGCACCACACCAACAACTTTTTTCTTTGTTTTTTTTTAGTTTGCATGTTGCAATATTTTATTCAGATGGTTTAAATCATAATCACTGGCAGGTGAATTGACTCAAACGATGGGAAAAAAAGAAAAAGAAAGAAAGATGTTTCCGTTCCTCTCTGTATCTCTTTGCTTTCCATTTAGAAATGTCTGTTCTTTTTGTCATCTTTGGTCAAGCTGGAAAACAGAGCAGCTCCCAGAACCGCAAAGGCCACTCCTGCTACAGCGACGCCTCCGACCACAGCTGCCGCCTGAGCTGTTCGTACCTGCACGAGACAAACAAGTGACAGGCTGCAGGTCAAGGACGAGCCGCTGAAAACATTTCACCGTTCACAATCTGCAGTTGGAGGAATGTTAATGAAAAAAAATCCGTGTTGTCAGTTCAACATCAAATTTGACGACATGCATTAAAAAGGTAAAATTGTTTTTGTTGTCTCATGTCCTGGTCGGAAACAGTGCAGCTGCTGGGAAGATGTGATCCTCTAATTTAGTGTCATGGCGATGAGGTGGTTGCTTTTGTATTGTGGATGATTATGCAGAGCCACAACGCAGTGAAGGTGACAGATGCACTAAGTGGGTTGATTAAACGAAGCTTTTTGAAACTTGCAAATCAGCTTGTTAATCATCATCTGGTTGTTTGAAATATGGGCAATCACAATTTATTCAGCGCCACATCTGCTTCTTATCAGTTGTAATAGATTGTGTTAGATCTGTGTATTGTTACAGTGACTGAGACGCTTATGTGATAAACTCATCCCGGATGCAGGTGCAGACGCACAGCAGGCTGTGCATCTCTTTGATAAAGGGATTTCCCACTGAAACGTCGATATAATATGTTACAACCACATCTGTTATGTTCTGTTATGATTAGTGGTGGAGAGGTTTGTTTAATGGCTGTGTGACTTTTTTCCTCCCAGTTTCTTTTAGAGACAAAATTATGAAAGAGTTTAGTTGTTAGTTGATCTGCTGATTGATTCTATTCGTATTACATCTTAGTTTGTTAAACACTGTGGTTTTCATGATGTGGCTTATTACTGTATGTCCCTCCTGAGGGCTGAGAAAACTAAACTGCACTAAATTATATCTAATTGAACCTGTAGACTATTTAAAGTTATAAAATCCATTCAGTTTTTAGTTAGAACCAGCCATTAAGTGTGTTTTAATTCTGTAATTTCCTCTTTCTATATCATAGTGTTCATTGTCAGCGGTGGAGTCAGGATTCAGATAAACTCCACATGCACCATCAACATCAGTATTAGTGTCTATCTCTTTGAAAGAAGCTGAAACACAGAGAGGGTTAAACTGTGAAGCAGCCACAGGAAATTTAAATATAGTTGTTGCAGAGGGTTAACGCTGACTGCCTTTTTTACCACCAGATCATTTTACATTTTTGGAACGGAACAACAGAGCAGTGGCAGGTCAAAGTGTGTGTGTGTGTGTGTGAATCGCAGCCGCAGGACACCCACCTGCCGAGACTCTGGCTTGCCGTATCGTAGCTCGGTAACAAAGTGCTCGCAGTTGCGACTGGCAACAGAGTACGGCAGCTCTTGACCCACCATCCTACAGGCCTCCCTCACAATGACGTGATGATCACGAGGCTCGCACTCGTCGTCCAGGAGATTATTGATGTGGTAGCTGTTGGTGCCGACCACGTCCCAGAGCTTCTGGCGCCTCACTTCTGCTGTATTGCTGTCCAGGAACATTAAGAGGTCCAACGGCCCTGAGCCTTCATCTGTGTGTGCATTATAGAAGAGACAGGAAGTTAGAATAAAGAGGCTCAGAGAGGAAAACGATGACTGGCCATCCAGCAAGTCGCTGTCTTTACTATTATTTCAGATATATAAACAGCACATGTCATTGGCTGGCGATGTCCATGTGAGGCCAACGAGAGGTTAACTATAAAATAATTAAATTAACATAGTGGCAGACAGAAGGTTAGGGTTGATCTTCCAATGTCAATGCCGACAATGCAACACTTCACCCACTTGGAGGAATCAAATGAACCACTTCATTTCCTCCGATGTAGATAGCCCAGTGCTGATACATCCCCCGGAAGATCTCGATCAGGTCTCCGGGCTTTGGCTCACAGTCAAACTAAAAAGATCGGAAAATTTTAATTTGAAATAAAGATATGAATAAAATTGATAAAGTTGACATGTAGTCAGTGTAAATGGTCAGAACTTAAATGAGCCATTTGTAAGCATTTGCTATTACTACATAGCCATCGTTAGCATTAACAGCTGTTTACTTAGCAGACTAGAAGAAATGTCTCCAACTGGTGGAAACCTTTTGTTTTGCTTCTATTTCTATCACTTCTTTTCTTCTACTTAAGTTAGCATGCTAACCAGCTAGCCCCAGCCCGGTCAGACTGTCTCGTCACTTTCCAATACCGAGTCACTGCAGCGTCCAGGCCAGTGTTGCTAATTACTTTCGATGGAGAATAGCTAAAGCCTTCTTAAAAAGTATCTACATGTCACTAGATTATATAATATGCTAATTAGCATATTCATGACGTCATCACATACGTGATTTTCTGGATAGTAGCTGTATGGTTTGTCTCAAAAGTTGCTAAAGGGAATGAAAAGTTGCTAAATCTAGTGACAAAGTTGCTAACTTGGCAACACTGGCCCAAACTGCCCTGAAGAAGTAGTGATGCTATTCTAACATTTTGTCTTTTAAACGCAGCAATGGCTGAAGACTGGTAAGTAAATGGCTGTTAATGCTAACGCTGGCTACGTAGCAATAGGAAAACTTACAAATAGCTCCTTTAAAAAAGGGTGACCTCTGGCGTTTCTGACCACTGTGAGCGTTCTGGTGAAATGCTCTCCATGTGTTCTGCTTGTTCTCATGCACGAGCACGAGCACGAGCTTGCAGGTGATGCCACACACAGCCCTGCCAAAGGTCTTCGACTGACTGCTGCTCATGCATAGAATAAGTCTCTCCTTCTTCTTGTCTGACATTATTCCAAAACATTATAAATGTATCGGGGCATGAATCATAAAACAAACAGAAACAGCCAGTTTACTGGTTTGCACAGAACTTAATGTGCACAGAACTTAATGTGCACAGAACTTAATGTGCACAGATATAGTTCTTGCTTTACATGATGAAAACTCATCTTAATGTTTATGTACTTGTTGGGTCTCTTCATCCTGTTTGTTCTTGCCTCCCATAAAGAGACATTGTAATGTCTCAAAGTTTTAAATAATTACATTTTTCTTTCATTTTAATGTTTAGTGTTGTATTTTACTTACAAATTAAACGGTAACACACTGCACACATTACAGGAGCAAACTCAAAGTGAAGTTAGTTGTTATTTTGTTTTGCACTGTAATCCATGCATACAGTACTTAACGGAGCCAGTCTGTGCCTTTCCCGCTCATGCTGCACAGCAGACGATTAAATGTTTTGTCAGTGTAAAAGAACAGAATGAGCTCAAGCTGAGAGAAAAAGCTGAAAACCTACAGTAACTGCAGAGCAGAGCAGAGCAGCAGACTCACCAGTGTCGGAGCCATGTTTTCACCTCTTCATCTGTCTGGACCAGCAGCGGTGACTCAGCCCGTTCTCTCTGCACGGAAGCCGAAACCTAAGAGCGCCCACGTTATTATGAGCTGAAGAGTTCACACTGGTGCCAGCTGATTAGCTCTGAGGTGCAAACAAAGCAAGAATAGATGATCACATCGGTGCACACTGTACAACCAGACAGCACAGCCTTAATTTGCAAATCATTTACTAAACGAGTCCGTGTGACGTGCTGGACCGGAGCCAGCTGCTCTGTGCAGGAACCTGCAGCGGATAAGTTTCGTTTCTGGGGAACTGAGCAGTGGGTCCACACATACAACCCCTGCGTTTAAGCTTTCAACCAGATTGCATTTGTAATTTCAGTGACAGACCCTCTGCATAATTTACCGAACCGATGTGACAGAAGAAGTTTCTCACAATGAGGTTTCAAGAAGAAAACTAATTCATGTCTGATTTCAAGCTTTTCAGATCCTTCTGGCTCCTTTCTGCTGGACAGAAACCTGGAAGACAAATAATCAAGCACCTTTAATTTTCAGTTTGTGAAGTTTAACTGCTTGTATAACTATGTAGTTTATATTCACACAGGGTTTTGTATTGATACAATGATTTTTAGGCAGTGTCACAGAAGAGTTGTTCATTATCAGCATTGTGTTTAGAAAGTGGGTTGATCAACTGACACAAAAGCAGCACACTCAGCAGTTCCACTTTTTCTTATCAGATTAGAATGACCTTTAATCGATTTTCTTTTCAGTAATTGTACACAGTTTTTTTTGGTAACTTGGTAGAGACCTCCAGGCTTCAGATACAGAGGATAATCCGTAGCCTGTGTATATGGAGGCAGAGGAACCTTCACCTTGTTGCCCTTTCAGCTGATACAGTCAGGTTAGTTAATGAAACATCCTCCTGGAATAAATTAAAATGTCAATAAGATGGCTGACAATGAAACACTCAAGGACAAACGAGGCAGCTCAGCTCTGTGAATAACTTCATTAAATTTCTTTGCAGAAGAATGCAGAAGAAAAATCAGTTTTATTAAATATAAAAAAGTTAAACAAGTGAAGTACGAAAACGGCACTCAGTGGAGCTCATACCTCCACCAACGACAAACAGTTGTACAAAATCTCAACAGAGAGACTGATGAAAATGTTGAAAAATGGCCGATTAGCAGCAAACCTGGTGGAGGGATGGGACGTGGGCAGATAGAGGAATTCTTTATTACTTTCCTCAACATTGCAAGAAGGAAAATAAGGAAGGAAATAATGTACGGCTCTGGATGTTAAAGAAAAAAATCTATGACAATAAGATTCATGAGTTTGTACGATCTGGTGCAGATTCAGACAATAAAGTGATGTTCATTCGTGAAGATTATCGTGTTTGTCACAGAGCTTATTTTCTGCAGTAATCCCAAAGCTAATGTAAAAACCCCATCGGCTTTCTGTCGAGGGAACCAGGGTGATGTTGGCCTCCAAAAAACACGTGATCCTCGTGGTGCTCTGCGTGTCGTGTGTCACCGTCAACTGGAACAGAATGAAAGGGCAACAATGGTTTCATCTTCTTTCCTCAGTTCCCACCAAGTGAACCGAGCCGCAGACTTCAGTCCGACACTCGAAGGCTAAAACAGAGAAAACAAAGAGTGTTTTCAGATTAGTGTGAATTATCATTTACATATTCTGAATCCCTTCACTTCAACTGTCCCGAATCAGAGATAGATATTTGTGATGTGTGATGATTGTGTTGTTCTGCGTCTGCTTGATGTGGAAGTCATGGTATTAATAAGGAGATGTTATGCCTGAGCTGTGGGTCCCTCTGCCCCCTACTGGCCACAATCTGTTTAAAGACTCTAACACAATAGCAGTGTAGAGAAGAAGTGGCAGGTGAATATGAACTGGACGAATGAAAAAAAAAAAAATCAGGAAAGCGTCCAAGCTGGGAGACCTGGAAGTTAAATTTCTCCCCAGTTCCTCATTAAGCGCTTAAAACAGGAAGCGCTCAATCAGGCCGGCGCAGGGATCCCACCGGCCTTTTAGCTCTGCAGGATGTTTGGAGAGTTTCCCCCCACTCAGATCAATGCTGCTGTGCTTTTTATTAAATACAGCTGTAATACAGTATGTCCCGCGTCCCGGCCAAGAATCTTTTTTTTCTCCCTTCTTCTTCTTCTTCTTCTTCTTTTTCTTTTTTTTTTTTTCCTCTCTGTATTTTCTCTCCGCTGTTCTGCTCTCTCCTGGTTGTCTTCACCTCATTGACAGCAGACAGAAGCCAGAGGAGAGATTTGACTGCAAACATTCATCTCTCTTCCTGTCTGTCAGCGCTGCTTTTTACCACAGCACCTGTTGAAGTGCCTCGCCATGTACGCCGTCACCTGCCCGCCGCTTCACCCGGCCCCTGAACGCCACGTGCTGTACGCTTTCTCTCTCTCTTTTTCTCTCTCTTCCACGGTCACTGTCTTTCTGGAAATAGCACTAGAATTTCCCACTCAAGTAGAAGTGTTGCACTTGAGGCTGCAGTCGCTGCATAAATGGATAAAATAAAATAAAAACATTTCAGTTGAATAACTTCCATTCACACATAAAATCCGTCTCATTTCATCTTCTCCAAACTAACCTTCCAAATCAAAGAAGTATTCTTACTTCTACTAGGAAATTTACACCTATGATATAGTGTCATATAAAGGGAGGTGATGATATCTTCTTTGGTTCGGCTCTTGCAGGATGACAAAAGCTGCTGGAAATAAGTGCAAGGCAACAGAAGATATTTGTGTTTGTCTGCTGCAGTTTATTTGTAGGAGACACGGCTTTTACTTCAGAATAAAAGATAAATCAACCAGAGCAACTAATCACCAAACCCATAAGTGTCTCATGTCTCAGATGGTGCTGCATTCAGGTATCCGCCCCTAAAGACAGGAAAACAGAGGCGCATTCAGAGGGGAAAGCAGAAGGGGGGGGGGGGGGGGGGGGTGATGTTTAATATTTGATATATTGCATTATATTATAGATTATACTGTTTGTTCTAGATCCCTGCAAGGGTACTATGATGCGAGCTGAGTGGAGGATCATGGGTACTCCCTTCAGTCTAATTTTAGCTCAGAATGTAAACTGTGAAACACGTAATCGTCCAATTTGCAGCTGATTTTCCATTCCCTGTTTCTCCCAGTCCTGCCCTCTGCCCTCACTTTCTGTTTCCCTCTCAATTACTTCACATCCTTTTATTCTTCCCACCCTCACGACCACCCTCCCTCTCACTCTTCTACTTTTGACCTCTGACCTTTCGCACTGAAATCTGTAGTATGTGGTTTAATCGGAGCCCGAGGCAGAAAGCAGAGCTCTCATCCTGTCCCGGTTTTATCGTCTGCCCCCTCGTATTCCTCCTAATCCCCTTCCTGTGGGCGCAGACTCCTTCTCCTCGTGTGACCGGCGAGGAGCGGATAAAACCCTCGGCGAGCTTCGACCGGCCGACTTTCATTTTTCCCACCTCCTCCTCCTACGGTCGACACCTCCACCCACCACTGCACCCCACTTACTGTAGCTCAGGCAGGGCCGTGTCAGATGTTGGCCTTTGATATGCTAATGCCTTCCTCTTTTTCATGTCTTTTTTTAAAGTATTGACTGGTGGCTGTGCAGGCGCGGCGTGATCCTCGGTCTGTTACAGTGAGAGAGGGAGGAGATATTGTTGAGAGTGTCCCGCTTAGTCAGTGATCTGCAGCCCCCCCCCCCCTCGCAGTCTTAAAAGAAGAAACCACTTCAATCAGCTGAGAACAGTGCACGGTCAGGAGTTTGAGCTGGTGACAGGGGAGCGGCAACTGACTGACTTTTGTAAAGGCTCAAGCTCAAGGTGACGAAAGTGAGCGGCTGTTTTCTCTGCGTAAATAAAGACACAACAAGACACAGGAATGAGTCACATCCAGGGCAGGTGGAAAAACATGCGCGTCATCTATTGACTTATCGATGAAACAATATCAGACAAAATGTGAATCTTTGGCTTCAGTAAAAGTTCAAACCAGTGACTGTTTATAAAGATGGATGGCACGTCTCCACTTCATCTCAGTGGACAGAAACTATATTTAGAAAAAGTTTATTCGACATCTACGTGAATTCCTTTTTTTCCGCTAACATGGAGGGGGCGGGGTTTATATACTGCAGCCAACCACCAGGGGGCGATCAAGATGTTTTGGCTTCACTTTTTGGGAGCTGTCTTGTCGTCCATCTTTATGTAAAGTCATTGGTTCATACATCATTATATAATAGTCTTTAGGACTAAGATTTTCTTAAGAACAACCTCTGTGTTGTCAGGTTGTCACAGAGCTTCGGCTCGTGTCTAATAACTGGCTTCGTCATTTGTAATTCTTTTTATTGAAGGTTTATGAGAAACTCATCATCTATAATAATAACATCTCAACATTTAGAAGTGCACACTTCATGGCTTCTCATATAGGGAATTATTCCACTTCATTAATTCATCAACTCTGTGGTTATTAAATTATTAAATTATTAAATGTGCAAATAATGAAGACATAAAAGAAATGGAGATGTAAGTGATGTTGATGAAATAAAAAAAAAAAAAAAATATATATATATATATATATATATATATATATATACATATAAATTACTGTAATAAGAATTTGAATAAAAGTGTTCACACCTCTGCAGCTGCAGATCAGCACATATAATACTGAATAATACAGGAGACTTGCTGATGTATTGAAGCGTCAGCGTTAAAGAAAGCAGGTTACATTAGAGCAGAATATGCTATAGACTAATGTATTTTTAACAACCTGTCTTCAGGGCTTTTTACCACAGGTCGGACTGGAGTCATCTGTCTAATGACAGTGACAAAGACTTGTTGCTTCACTTTGACGAAGCCTTTGGACTTTGAATGATTTAAATATTCAAAAATAAGATCGCAAGCTTTGAAATGATGTCATAAAAAAGGAAGCAGCATATAAACTCTTCATCTTAGTGGCAGTGGAGGCGACAGCAGCCAGTCGTGCTGCAGGAACAGGAGGTAAAAGCGTGTTTGTGCAGACTGGCTGACAGACAACAGATGATATCTCAGATTCTCACATTTGGAAATGAAGAAAAAAAATAGACAGAAACACGACAAACATTTTACTGCAGTTTTATAAGTTTGGAAGTATTAAATACAAAGTTTTAATTATTTTTTAATTAGAAAAGTATTAATTATTTCAGTTTCTTTTATAATAACTGTTTGAAAAAATGAATGAAAAAATAAATAAAATGAATGATGGGCACATGGTTCTTGTTTATGACTAAAAACAAAGTTTTGGTTGTTGTTAAATTACTTCTGACTTGCAAATCAATGACTTTGTCCAACGTCTGCATCTTAATGATCTGTAATGGTTTATTTTCCTGCAAGGAATTATGTCTCATTCTACTTTATGTGCATTTTCTATATGAGGAATTAACTTTAATTAAATGCAATTATGTATGAAATGTCCGCTGGAGGCAGATGGCCGCCCACCCTGAATCCGCTTCTGCCTCTTGAAAGGAAGTTGTCGCCGCTGTCGCCTGGTGCGTGCTCCTGGAGGGGATTGTTGAGGGAAGGTGAGGACCTGCTCAATTTGGAAAGTGCCTTGAGAAAACTTCTGTTGTGAATTGGCGCTATACAAATAAAAATTTGCTTGACTATGAATAATTACTTGTTGAAGCATAGAAACATAAAGTATGCATCAGTACAAACACAAGACATTCCTTATTTCCTTTGTTTGATTAAAATTTGAATAACTTTAGGGAATTTTAATGCTGACTGTTCCGCTGTTTCTGATAAAAAGGGCAGACGATGGTGTTCGGGAAACTGGGAACTTTAAAAGGGAAGTTCCAGAGAAGAATAAAAATGAACCTCTGGAAATTCAACAAAAAAGTCTGCAGCCTCACAGCGAGCTGCCACCTGCTCTGTCTCTCTCTGTTCACTCCTCCTGACTGCCATCTTATCTTCTCCTTCTCACCTGCCCGGAGCCTACCACCAGCTCAGGTAAGTACGGGGGTGAGCTAACGCTACACATGCCTGTCCAAGCATAACAAACCCACAACGACCACTACACACTGACTTCTGTTACTGCCGACGATTCCCGCTCTACAATAAGCACCAGATATTATTCATAAGTTCCACCCCACTGTTATCTACTGCAGAACACTTCTACCCCTCTTCCCACACACTCATGCCCAGTCCCTCTCTACCAGAAACCTAATGACACACACCTGTTCCCTCTTTCCCTGACTGCGCTGCTGATCGACCCCACTCACCTGGACAGACTGAAAATACACAAGGTGTGCCGACCCTTCCGACATGTCGCACCTGCAAACAAAGATCAGCCACATCTCACAACCGATGTGTTGAAGAACCGAACCTGGAAAAATGATTAGAAACTTCCAACAGGGGCCTAGTGGAAAGAGAAAGGAGCTTTTCACAGTGACTTATTCACAATGTGTATATTTTGTCATTTGTTAGATTTTAGATTAAACTCTGTGGAGCTAAATCAGCCTACAGCAGAACGAGCTCAGCTGAAGCCGCCGCCTGTACTCCCCATTCAACCACAGGTGGACCGTAAATCACGCCGGCTGTTTGGCACAAGTCGTGAATCATCGTACAATGGTTAATTAAAGCCAGATCAATCTCTCTTCTCTTTTTTTTTTTTTTACACCGTCTCCAGAAAACAGTCCTGTGGTACCTTCAGCCCAGCGAGGAGGAGGAGGAGGAGGAGGAAGATGACGACGACGACGAGGCCTGTGATGTTTGTTCAGGGCTGGTAAAGAGGTTGCCACTCATATTTGTACGGAGGACAAAGCCTCGCAGGCTCTCTGGCATCAAATGAAAGACGCGTTTCAGCAAATACAACTGTTCACTTTTTTTTTATTTGCTCTTTTCCAAAGGCCATGGCCAAATTTCAGCAAAATGAGTTTTGTGCCAGTTGCCATGGTGACTGGTCAGCGCAGTGGGCAGAGGATAGTCGGGGGCGGCTGGGGGGCAGAGTTCACATCTGAGTTCCTTATTACTGCATCGGTGGCGTACTGCGCATAATTATACCGTGAGGGAGCTCAGATACTAAACGGAGAACAATGGAACAAGTGGAGGAGGAGAAACCAACAGAGGCTTTTAAATGGTCAGCGTAAGCTTCAGGCCAATTACACCTCCGTCATGAGACCTTTAAACTCTGATGTGATTTTTGGAACAGCTGGGTGTCCTCGCATTAATCTATCCTGTCTCTATCTGGCTTTGCAGGGCAGATGCTTCTTACAGTGGAACCCAGTTAGTTTAATATAAAAAGCCCAGTTTTATAATCCAGCAGTAAATCCAAGGTTCACTGATTCTATCCCGGCAGGAGCTGCTTGAATACTTGTAGGTTGTTGTTCAAAGAAGAAACTGCTATTAGCTTTGCGGCTCATTTGGCAGACTACAGCTATGCTAACTGCTAACTGCTCTGTGAGGCTGCAGGCTGCATATCGCAGCGCTGTTTGAAGCGAAATGCTACGATGCATGCTAACATGCTCACAGTGATAATGATGTTTACCACAGTCACCGTGTTAGCTTAGTGTGTTAGCATGCTAACATCTGCTAATAAGCACTAAACACAAAGTAAAGCTGAGATGAGGATGACGACAAAACATGGAGCCTGATAATCAAATCTGTTTAAAAGCAAATGCTCCATATAAACACCTGAGTCTGAATAAACAGGCCCTGTAAAGCCATGTAAACAACTGAACCTGTTCCTCCCTGCTCACCTCCTCTGTCTTGTGAATGTGTGTGGATGTTTCTCCATGTCGTGCTTGTGCCAGAGAGAGACGACGGCTGTTGAGGAAGACGAATGCATGATTCATCTCTCTAGTTCTCCGTTCCCTCAAAACATCAAACTGTCAAAGAGATTGTCGTTTGCAAAGTTTGCGTCATTGAAAACACTGTGTGACTTTACTTCTCTTTGTCTCGGATCACACTGGTTCCATTGTAATGAAACGACTTTAGTGTGACATTGTGTTATTTTAAATCGTGCTCTTACACCAGGAAACTGCTGGATTTAAGTTATGAATGTTTTCTAATGCTTTTTTGCTAAATTTCAATGTAAATTTCTCCAAAATATACTATAATGTATAAAAATAAACAAAATATTTGTTCTCATATAACTCAAACTTTTCAATTATATATGCAAATATATATGTAGCCTAATAAATGGTCATGAAAGTGCAGATCGAGGCTTGACAACCCCAGAAGATGCTCGTCGCTTGTTTATTTATCCTCAGCGTCTCATCTTACAAACATGCAGCAACAGTGGCAGCGAGCGCACATGGTGCAAAGTGGGACTTCAACAAAACAATAGCTTCTTATCTGTGCAAGCTGGTTTAGTTCTCCCATTCCTCTGGATCTTTCCCCTGCCAAGAATTTTTCTGAGAAGAGACGTGAGGAGAAAAGAGACGAGAGAAAAGATGCCAGCTACTGTAGAGTTGTCATCTCTGAGACTCAGATGGCATGCCAATGAGGTTCCTCTGCCGCTCCGGCCAGCGAGACTCAGAGCGGCTAGCAGCATGGGATGCTGGGTGATGTGAAAAGGGTTCTTGGTCCCCTGGGCAGACTTCCTGCTCTGGGCCAATCAACCAAAACAAGTCCCAGCGCAGTGTTCCCGACAAGCCCAGGAACTGAGCTGACCCTGTGACCTCAGGGTGATTTTTATTCTCATCTCTATGTTTGTGCAGATCGTCCTGACTGTGTGCACGCACATGCTTGTGCTCGTGTGCAATATTCATCTGCATGTGCGTTTGCTAAGCTGCATGTGTGCGCATCCTGCCTGTAGATGGGGGTGTGTATTCTTTTCATCCAGGTCATTTGAGATGTAGCAGTCAGCTCAGGACTGAGGATCTCACTCTTATCCTTCTTATCGTGGCATTTTGGTCTGTAACTGATCATTTAAAAACATTTTCTTACAAGAAGTGACAAAATGTGGAAGGAATGAAAAGTATTCCTGGATGGATGAGTGGATGGAATAAAACTTTCTTTTTTAAATCTATTAAATTGAAGCGCTCATAGTCACTTTTTGTTTTGGTTACTACTTCCTCTGCATGTTTTTCTCCTTTTAGGTTTCATGTTATGACAACATAATAAATGATCATGTTAAAATGAATTTCAATCAGAGTAATAAGTCAGTATAACAGGTTCCCTTGGTCCAGAGTAATACAAATAAAAATATGTCATAATAAAAATAATAATGTGTTGTTATTCACTTATTTTAATGGAATTTGGGTGCAGCTAGTTTATTTTAACCATAGTTTTTTCATTTTCACCAGTTTCACCATAGCAACAGCAGCTAACACAACAACTATGACTTTGAGGAAAACAACAGGTGAAAACGTAAGATTAGCTTGGAGCAGATCATCGGCTGCGTATGAAAGCTGAGTGTGGATACGGGGGCGCCTTTCGACCTTCACCCCCCTCTGAAGAACAATGATTTTTGATATATGTTGCTCCCAGGACATCCCTAAATAAGATGGTTAATCCAACATTAGTTAGCGATCAAACAGGAGTGCAGCACACAAACCAGAAGTTTGACCAACTGTTTATTTCTGCATTTGAAAAACAGATGAATAACATCAAAATTCAAGTAATTCGAGTATTTTGTATTGTTTCATTTCCTTAGATAAAGTGGAGAACTCATTGAGATACAGACAGGAATCAGGACATGATTAATAAAATGTTTTTAGGCCTCATGTATCACTGTAAATAACTCCAGCTTCTGGATGTCCTGCTACAGTATCTACGCTTTCCTCTGTGTGTCTGTCTTTCTGAGTGTGAGTCTGTGCTGGAAAAGACGCGTGGAGAAAAACAGTCTCTTCAGAGTTCAGCAGTGTCAGAATCAGCAAGCAGAGGGTGAACGATGATTCACAGAGAGAAGAAGAAGCCGCCTTCTGCTCGCCCTCTGTGTTCTCCTCTTAGATCATGTAAGAGGCAGAGATGGTGGATATTTTAACCGGCAGACAACAGTTGAAAGGTTCCCAACTGCTGGTGACTCATCCAAAACACACTGCTCTTACACGTCTGCTGGGACGGACGCGACGCCCATGTGAGCACAAGAAGAGGCAGTGAAGAACTGCAGCGTAGAAAGTAACAACCCACCACAGTTTTATATAAATAAATGTCCATGTTTTGCGAACCAGCGATTCAACCTGCGGCCAGTTCGTTTGTGGTGTTAACGTGCGGCTCGTTCCCGGGGAAAAACCCTCCGCTGCTGGGAAATGAGGCACCAAACGTCTCTGGTTTGCTTGGACTGAGGAGAAGAACTTAGCATGAGAAGTGATGGAAACCAAGAGTAACAAGCAAAGAGAGTCACCCACAGAAAACTGCCCTAAAAACAGAGCTCACAACAAGCGACTGTTCATCCAGTTGGAGAAAGTTGACATATGAAAGGAAACTGTTTCAAACAACGTTTCTACACAGTTATCAACAATAAACAGATCACATATATGTTTTTACACTTTCACCCTCACATCAACACATGGATTAAAGCAGCTGTCCTGCTCATTGTGGGAAAATTCAATTAATAATTCAATTCATTTTCCTCCTTTAATACTTTTGGTGCGTTTCATTTGAACTGGGAAGAACCTCAAAATCCAAGATGGCTGCATCGACAGAGGTGAGAGTTGTAATTACAAACTGTCTCATTAGATCAGTCATGCGCACATGAGATGTTCAGCTTCTCTCTGTGAACATGTTTCCACACGGTGGTTGTATGTGTTGTAATAAACCGGTTGTTCACAGGCTTCAGGTGTGACGTCATTCCCAGCTCTGACTTTTCTGGAAAAGAAAAGCAGCATTTTTTGCCTTTTGTTTAAACCTGACTGTCAGTCACAGATGAAAATCCGCGACATCAATTTTCCTAATTAGAAAAAAGTCTTTAGGTTTAAATCTCAACTCAAACTAGTGAAGTTTCTGTGACACTCCCTGTGATTAAACCTCAAATAATAAACCTCCAGGGAAGCAGTTTTTAATGATAACTTATTCTAAACTTTCTCAAAAGTCATGAACATTTCTCCTCTTCAGTATAAACCCTGCTCTTTTTTTTTCCAAGCCCTTTACTCGCCCACAGAAATCCTCCATCAGATGTGCCTGCGTTAAATGAAACATCGCCCCCACACTGACTCAAACGAGACCAGAAGTTTCATATTTCCTATATTTACTATGTGTTTCTTTAATTCCTTCTCACACAGCTGGATCAGTCATTGTGTACTATGGATAAAAGGTGATTTCATGTCTTCAGACGAGACATCACCGATGATTGTGAGGCTTTAATTCATCCTGATACTTTTCCAAACGTGCTGATAAGTTGAAAGCGAGTGGGTGACATCATCAGCTGGCGGTCAGAAAGCCATCCAGAGGTGGAGCTGTTCTCAGCTCGGTCACAGCCGCTGATAGAAACTGTTCCCGCCGACCTCTGCACGGATGAGGTAAGAGTGCTGGATAGCTTGATAGATAACAGCTCATGTGTGGCTGTGGGTCAGTCCATCTACTGTATATTCACTACCAGCGGGTGTCCACCCACGGGGGGGGTGGAGG
>NW_019525526.1:303055-308010 GCF_002814215.2 Seriola lalandi dorsalis | reverse complement strand
GGGTGGGGGGTGGGGGGGTGGACCTGTTTTCCGACACGGCGGCTCTGTGTGAAAGTGTCTGACAGGACAAGCACTTTGCACCTTTGTCTGAGAGTCATCAGCTGACTTTGGCCGAGCTCTGCCGGGCTGACACATCCTGACATTGTTTGCACAAGGCCCGGCCACAGATGATTGATTACCCCTTATCTCCCCTGGCGAATCAGAGCCTTAATTGAGCACGGTTTGGTTACAGATCCCTTTCTCTGTCCATGAAAGGCTTGGCCAGCGCTCTGGCTTCTCCCTCGCGATGAATGGCTGCATTTTGGGCCAGACCATGCTGTGGGCAGGCCTTTGTTTCCCTGACTGATGGCTTTGGGTTGTTGAACAGCTTCCAGGAGATCGTTACTGACTTGATCTGACAGCGCTGGTGACTGCCAGGGCCCGGCAGCTCCCACTGCCAGCACAGACAGCTGCAGAGAGCGGGGGGCATCGCGCAAGCACACTGACCGCTGCTTATATAACTCAGATCACCCACTTCAGCAACTTTGGTTTTCACAGCACAGATTATTCCCTGCTGCAGATGTGCCCCCGAGCAAGGCATTTAATCCTTCCTCGCTCCGCGTCAAGTCGACTCACAGAAACAACCCACGAAATCTGGTATGTGTTCGGTTGTGTTGGGGGGGGGGGGGGGTCTTCAGTGGGCAAGCAGCCAAATTGATTTCCAGCCTATTGGATGCACCTTTCACCAGCCAACAGAGTGTCCTCCAGTTATTTTCTGCACCTGATTGGGTGAACGCACTGATCACTGGCCTCAGCTGCAGGTCTACAACACCTCAACCAAAGAGCAAAGGCTTCTGGGAATTAGAGGCAATGAGTTGGCTCCAAGTTCCCATTAAAAACACATAAGTGTAGCATTTAGTTTTTAACTGACTTTCACTGAGATTTTATGTTCCTATGAAAGCAAGTGATGCTTTCTGCTGCAAGAAAACAATGTACCACAGTGCTCCTCTAGTAGCTATATTCTTCTTCTTTGTTTAGCAAAATACAGATGAAGGAAACACAAATGCTGCCGGATGTATGTTCAGCCGCAACGTTTTTGTCAGAACCTGCTGTTGGACCTCAGAGCAGAGACAGAACACAAAACACACCTGCAATAACAGGGCAAGGGAGTTTTTTGGGGGAGACGGCAGTGGTGATGGTGAATGTGGAGGGGGGAGTGTGTGCGGGGGAATCCAGGTGTCTGCTGAGAACACGAGGCAGGAGTATGGAGGTCACTGGAGGTCAGATGCAGGTGAGTAACACACTCTGGAAACACGAGGGCCGGGCTGGAGACGGGAGTGTGACGGGATCAGCAGCCCACAGATCAGGAAGTGTTCTGACCAGGAAGAGCGTCCGAGAGAGCAACTACCACTGTGAAGAACAACCTGCAAGACGAACGGACGGAGGAGCGAGGTAGATGCAGGTGATGATGAGTGATGGATTTAACCATGACTTATTAAAAATGTTACTGCAGGAGTGGACGAGGGAAATCTGTGCTGTTGGTTGTACATACGTGTAAATTCTTAGCGACAGTTGGGGAAGTAAAAAGCATCAAGTCAACGCTCAGTTCAAATAAAAGAAATGTATTTATTATTATTAAATGCCCTTTTTTTTAACTGAATTTTCACCACACGCTCAAATCATCAGAGTTTATGATGAACACGTTTTTCAGCTCAACAGGAAAATTCTTCAGGAAACAAGTGGAAAGAAAAATAAGGAGAAAAAGCAAATAAGCTGCTGAAGCTGAAGCTGTTTTCCTCAAAGTAATTAAAAAACAATATTTGTGTGGTAATTGTTCTTTTCATAATCACATAATTTTTTTTTGCATAATTCATTTTTTGAATCAGATTTTCTTTTTGTTTTTAATCTTAAAAAAAAAGAAACAGATAAATTTGCTGATTTTTTCAATATAAAAACTTAATCAATGATCGATAATGATCCCAAATATTCGGCACTTAAATCTCAAAGTGAAAACTTGAGCTGTTGGGAGAATCAGTCCCACAGATGTGTCGGTCTCAGGGAGGGGAGGCGGTGTTGGTGTTGGTGGTGGTGTTGGTGTTGGTGTTGTGGTGTTGTGGTGTTGGTGTTGGTGTGGTGGTGTTGGTGTGGTGGTGTTGGTGTGTTGGTGTTGGTGTTGGTGTGGTGGTGTTGGTGTTGGTGTGGTGGTGTGTTGGTGTTGGTGTGTTGGTGTTGGTGTGGTGGTGTTGGTGTTGGTGTGTTGGTGTGGTGGTGTTGGTGTTGGTGTGTTGGTGTTGGTGTGGTGGTGTTGGTGTTGGTGTGGTGGTGTGTTGGTGTTGGTGTGTTGGTGTTGGTGTGGTGGTGTTGGTGTTGGTGTGGTGGTGTGTTGGTGTTGGTGTGTTGGTGTTGGTGTGGTGGTGTTGGTGTGGTGGTGTTGGTGTGGTGGTGTTGGTGTTGGTGTTGGTGTTGTGGTGGGATGAACCGGGCAGAGAGGAGGCGACCAAACTGGCTGCTGCTGCACTTTTTTAGCTTCTGTTTTGAAGATTTTTCATGACTTGTTAGCGCACAACAAAGCTCTGTTCAGACTTTATCTATGAAAAACAACAGCTCACCTTCCAAAGTGGGGTCAACGGGAAGTGTGTCTTTTTGTTTTTAACTGTGTGATGAAGGTCACTGACAGTGGCTCATACACACTTTGTTTTCCTGGACCTACTACAGAAACTCTGACTATCTCCTCACTTCACTTCCTCTTCATGAGCTTATCTAGTCAGCCTGTAACCTGGGTGAGCAGTTTCTGCAGAGCACAGAGCCGCCACTGACTGTAATTAATGCTTCACCGGTCTCGTTTAGGAAGCAAATCTAAATGTGCGAAACTCTCAAAAAAAAAAGAAGCACCTGAAAATGAGAGTTAAAAATGGTCATGCTAAATGAAGTGTGTGGCTGTTGTGAAAGACGCAGCGAACATCCTTCACATTCAGAGCAGGAGAACGGAGCAGGATCTCCACAAAGCTCGCCGCTCCTCTCCTTGCACTTTCCTCTGGAAGCGAGGAGAGACGAAAGCCAGATTGGTCCTCCGGCGCTGACCTCGCCTGAACTGCCCACATCACAGGAACTGATTCCTTTTCATGCCTCTTTGCCTCGCAGGCACTTTTCCTGCAAGAAAAATCCCTGAACGGCAAACATTCTCAACACATTTTTCCATTTGTACAGCTGGATGTTTAATGAGGCGGTTCAGGTTAAGATTCAGGTTAAGTGCTGAATGTATTACAGCAGCGGGGGCCCTCCGGGACCTGAACGACTGACCCTCTGCTCATTAGCTGCTTTATCCTCCTGCTAATGGATACAGTAGACGGTCCTGAGATGCTGCTGCAGCCTCATATCTCACAGACTGTGATTTGTCTTGTTTCTCACTCAGCAGCTGAACACGTGTGTGTGTGTGTGTGTGTGTGTGTGTGTAGATACAGATAAGGAATAAGTTTGATTTGACTTATAATTGCACACCTGCTGCTGCAAGAGCAGAATAAAACCCGGCTCAGAGTGAGACTGAGGGAGGAAGCGGCAGCGTGGCAGAGCTCTGTGGCTCTGTGGCCTTTTCTCTGTCAGAAGCTTTCAGGTGTGTGTGACAGAGAGCAGACACACACGCGTCACCGAGAACCAGCTTCCCCGCTGCGGCACCGAGGGAAAAAACAAAACCTTTTTCATGTTTCAGCCGCCTCTGTTTTACAGTGACGCTCGCTCACCTGCGATATGAATCACTGTTCAGAGCGATACGAGCAATACGTACCTTAACCTTAAACCTGCAAGGACTCTTTGTTTCTGCTGCTCCCCAGCACAGTTAACCAGACACATGTGTATTATCACATATATAACAATTAACTATAAACTTAAATAATTGACTTTCACCACCTTTTAAAGTGAAATGACAGATTTATGAGCAGTTTGTCGTTGTGGTTCTGGGGGTGTAAGTCCAATACTCACTCTATGTTAGCTCTGGCTAAATATCTGGCTGCTAGAAGCTCGGCTACGTTCGCCAGACACACGTGTATTATCACATATATAACAATTAAAAAATCCCTCCAATGAAAATCAAGTGTTTAACCCTTGTTAACATCCATATGATGTTTTTTATCTAATACAAGAAATATGAAGAGTGAAATAATCAGTTCCACCTTGGAACTGCAGTGAACCAATGACTAATAACAACAGATTCAGGCAGACAGGGTTTTCATACTTCATATAACCTAAGGAACCAATCAGTCAAGTTGCGGCGATGGGGGGCGGGGCTTAATAAAAACCTGCAACCTTGTGAGTACAGAGAGAGCGAGAGAGAAAGAGAGAGTTTGCATCAGCACAGCCGCTCACACTGCGTCAGCCACTGCCAGTTACAAGCTAACAACAAACAACACGGTACAAATAACGACTAGAAACTCCACAGACGTCTGAGTCTGGGTCCGACTGAGGCTCGAACATGTGGCCGAGTCTCTGACCTTTCCACCGTCGTGATGCTCTCTGCTGCAGCGGCGGTGGGCGGGGCATAAGACCTGATCCAGGATTTCTAAATGAGGAAGTAAGAGAAGATGAGGGTTTTTACTTTTCATGTGGGACTATCATGTTAAACAAAATGTTAAAATCTTAGTAGAGGATTTTTACATTGTTTATAAAATGTCTGGAACTTCCCTCCTGCATGTTTCAAGTATCTTAGAAATTAAGACTTTAGTAGCTGCACCACAAACAAAAAATCTAAATGTATTTGACTTTTGAAAAGATATTTCGAGGTTTTGCAGGTCACAGTCTTTCATCCTTCAATTTAAAGCAAGTGAAGAGTCCAACTTTGCTGCGGCTGACAGAGGCGGTGCTGTAACACGTATTCACCAGGGCCTGATAACGGACGAGGTGTCCGCCTGTGGGTTTCATTTCAAACATGGAAACCAAATGTAGATCCTGAGGGCAAGTTTGGCTCCCATCATGCCCCCCCCCCC
>NW_019525526.1:301547-303035 GCF_002814215.2 Seriola lalandi dorsalis | reverse complement strand
CTACTGCACTGAGCACCTGTCTCGCTATAATCACAACAGCGCACGAGAGCCCCTCATCTCATGGTTGTTAATTCGCCGTGACTACGTGCAGAACAGTTGTGCGTGTTAGTGTAAACATTACGTTTGGCCGGCAGCCACGCCATCCTGCCATCCAACAGCTGAGGCCGCACAGAGGCCGAGCTCGGCCCGATCCCAGAGGGGAGATCTCTTCCGAGGGAATTTCTGTCTGAGCCTGATGGAGAATCAATCACAGTCTCTTCCTGCTGGATCAGACTGACCTCCTGTTTCACAGACATGTGTGTGTCAGTCACATCTTCTCATGCACGGGGATATCACTTCCTTACTAGTGTCATCACACAGGTCTGTGATGGCAACTGCTGGAGATGTGGAGCTAAAAAAAAAAGGATATTTTGATAAAGGTTGCAGATGGAAACAGGCGTCTCATGATCCACAGTTCACTTCTGTGTTAAAGGGAGTCTCCACCGCTTCATACATGAAGTTAAAAGTAGGAGGTGGAGTAAAAAGTTGAAAGAACTGAAAGCCTGTGTTACAAACATTAGGTGTGGAGTTTAAAAGAGGTGGGAATTTATCAGAGCGTAGGTGTGGCGTAGGTGCACCTGGAATATGGTGTGTCAGTCAGAGTCACTGCTGCTTTGATTTTGACAATTAAAAGCTGAAACAAGTGTGAGGAATTTCATCCTGCTTTACATGAAGGTTTGACTGGTAAAAGATAAAGAGCTGACGGAGCATTAAAACACAATTAAAAATAAAGTGTCGCATCAAGGTATTTGTGGGTTTGAGGTAGAAAACAATCGACAGCAGTTTTAAATCAAATATGATTTTTAGATGACTTTCAATCTGACCTCTTGTTATCAACAATTAATATGTAATGAAAGGTCTTTCTTGATCATAGAAATGAGAGATTGAGAAATTGAAAATCTCAACTCCAGCTCCACTTTATGGTTTACTTGTATTCTACATTCGGTGTATCGATGAAGTCTAAAAACATATTAAACTACAGACAAAAGTCAAATTATTAGATCTTTTCTCCTCACATGATGCTGAGGGACTCTGCTGCGCAGTTTGCAGCTCATCTGTATTTGTCACATTATGTGCTATAAACCTGCAGTGAGCTCGTTCTTTTGTTTGCAGGACACATGAGATTTAACTTCAGCTGACCGGCTCCTTCAAGCAACACGGGGTTAAAAAGAAAAACGAAATTGAAATGAGTGACCTTCTGCAGGGGTCGTACATCTAGAGCCTCAGCAGCTTTAGTAAACTGTACCCATGTGGTTTCTCTGCACAGGTTTAAACAAACCATCACATTAATTCACAGCTGCTATCTAACCTGAGCAGGAGAACACACTGTCCTGCTCATCACAGGAAAAGAAATAAAAAATTAAAAGTGTGTCCTCTTCCCGCTCCCTGTACCGGCCTGCATAGATAATAAAGATTTAATAAGTGATGTTAGGAAGAGAAGGGGGGGGG
>NW_019525526.1:293531-301482 GCF_002814215.2 Seriola lalandi dorsalis | reverse complement strand
GGTGGGGGGGGTTTCTGTGTGGCAGTGGCGACCATACATCTCCTCCTCTGCCTCAGTCCAAACAAAGCTCTCTGGGTACAGAGCGCTGAGGGCCATCTCCAGGAATAGCCCAATTCTGGCATCGCTCAAGGCCTTATAAAGCCAGGTACAGAGTCCGGATGCCAGGGATCGAGCTGTCTCTGGGCTCGGACGCCAGAGAGGAGCTGAGATACTGCAGGGGTTCTTCAGTCTTTACAGTCGGGCCGTGTTTCTCTCCCGCTACCCTCTAACACCCTGACAGGAAGCTCTGTGATGGATCAAGACTTTTCACACAAAGACAACGAGCTGGATGTCTTTGTTGCGCTGTAGAGCTCTCTGTGTGAGAGGGCGACTTATAAATAAACCCAACTCAACCTGAGATGTTTCTGCAAACTCATAGAGAAAAAAGCGGTGAACACCTGTCTCTGGACAGCGCGCCAGCTCGCTGCTGCTTTGATGATAGATTTGTATTTCTCACTTTCTAAATGTGGGGATTTTCTGCCTTCGACCGAACAACATAGTATTTGTAGTATAGTAATATTCAACTGTTTTTTGCACCTACATAAATCCTTCACGAGTGCAAACACAAGCACTGCACGCTGCTGCAGAGATATGCAGTACACCTGAGAGGCTGCAGAGAGGGAGACATGTTAAAAGTGACAGGACAAATATGTCTGTTTGTTTTTTCCCCTCAAACTCTGGATAGACGGAGGCTTGCAGTGGAAAATCAGCTGACATGCGGGAGCTGAAACAAGACCTCTCCTCTGCCGTCGCATCCCGAGCCACTGTAGCTCTATTTGCTCTCACTCAAAAGAAAATAAGTCTTTTTAATCACCACCGGTAGTTGCAGTTTCCAGTTTTGATGGAAAAAACACGTTTCCTCCCAGAGTAAACTTTGTTATCTTTGTGAGAACGTTCTCCCTCATTTCCTGACTTCAGTCCACAACAGCTCTCCGTACCTGGAGCCGGAACAAAGGCCGACTGCGGTGACCTCAGTGGTGTGATGGTGAGAAAAACAGCTTGATTGTGTGTGTGTGTGTGTGTGTGTGTGTGTGTGTGTGTGTGTGTGTGTGTGTGAGAGAGCTGATCTCTACTAATATGGGAGCAGAGTGTTTATAGGACGGCTGGGTTTCCTGTTCAACGGATTCTCTATCTCCTCCGCTCCCACTCAGGGAGTGTAAATCAACTTCTGAAGGTCCGTGCAGATCTTTTACTAAAACCTCTGTCTTGTGGACGAGGCTAAAGTCAGAAAATAACACAACGTGACACCCGACATGCTGCGAAACTCATACTTTTACCTCACAGTAGCAGGTGCGCAGACGGTTTTAAGCTCAGCGCGCTGCGGCTTAACAAAAAACACTGTTTGATTCTTATGTTCTTGTCTGTTTGCTGGTGTTTTCTTAATCCGACGTGCACTGATCTCTCCACAGATGACAGGAACTCACAGCCAACCATCACTATATTTGATGACAACCAGAGTGATGCAATCCTTACGGCCTTTGTGTGCTGGAGTTCTGTAAAACACTTTTTAACCGGCACATTTAGCCACATTCGTCTTCTGTTGTTTGTAAATGTTGATTTCGTCTTGTCCTGGATCAGAATGCAAATAAAGTCTGTTGAAATCACCGGAGGCGAATCTTTTCACACCATGTTTATATTTTCACACATTAAAACCAAACATAAGCTCTGAGTACGATCACACTTCACTTCACACCTCACTGCAGTGATATCACCAGGTTAGCGTCGACTGCTACACACAAACAGCAGGTTGGTTGGACTCGATATGAATTTCTGCTTTGAGCGCAAATAACCTCAATTCTTACTTGTACCATGACAGTGTTAGCGAGCAGGTGCTGGTTGATCGCTTCAGGTCGTGACTCAGCCGTCCGCCTGCAGCCTGAGGACAAAGGACTCTACTGTGAGGACAGCATCGTACCACAGACTGTAAATGAAGATGGACGTCAAACACAGGTTTCAGAAGAGCCGCTTTGAAGCTCAGAGTGCGCTGCTCCGCCGTCGCCATTTTGGCAGTGCCTGACTCCGCCTGTTTTTGCCAAGCCCCGTGCAGTTGTCATGAAGGAGGAAATTAGCTGCAGAGACCAAAAACTTGTTTTTAGTACCAGGCTGTAAACACGTTTATTTCTGCTGTAAAGTCGGACAGCAAATTACGACCCCTTGACTCATGTGACTCAGTCGTGACAGTCACATGACAGTCATGTGACCCTCTCAGTGTGTGAATAAACTGCCCACCAGTCAAACAGAACTGAAGAGACGTCTTCAGGAGTCTATAACCTGCTGAACTCTGTGAGCTTACACAGAAGGCGTAGCGTGAATGTTCAGGCACAGTACTACGTTGTATTTCACCTGCACCTTGGAAACGCTCAGAGACCAAAACACAGTTGCTGCAGTTACCTGTGTGAAAAGCAGGAACATGGACTTTGCAGGTGCAGGTTCAGTCAGACGCGTGTGAGACAGACACCTGATACACACTGTGAGTCTCGCTAATTATTGTGTAAATGCAGCGACTGTCGCTGTGCTACTGTAAAACAAACTCAAACCACATCAGCAACACACCGCAGGTTTCAGGAGCTACTAAGATAATTGGCAGTGCACAGAGTCTGAACCCCAGCTGCTGCTGTCGTACACGCGAAGCTCGTGAAAACAAAATCAGTGTAACATCGCACGCTGTGTCAGGGTGCGGGGTGAACTGCAGCGGTTTGCATGTGGGCACAGTGGGCGTGAGACAAGAGGAGAGAGAGAGAGAGCGAGGGAGCGATTCATCTGTGTCCGACGGATTGTAATTACAGCATTGTCACAGACAGAAATAGGGTATATGGACGCTGTTTAAATGGCCTTTTAATAGCATAGAGGGGTACTTAGTGATTTCTAATCATTCGTGGCAGCAGCGGGTGTAATTCCGTTCTTTAATCTGATCTCATTAGCGGGTCCCCGTCTGTAGCAGTGATTTATATTGATCGTCAAGACTCATGGCTCAAATGCTGGAAGTTAATTAAGCGATAAACGAGGAAACAGAACGTCGGTGTTGATGCACAGGGAAATCCTGCTGGAGGTGTGAGGACACAAACAGGATCAGAGACTCGCGCCCTGTGGCCTGCAGATCAGGATTTACCTGAAGCCTCTTTGCACATGTTGTATCAGTCCATTTTAATCCACTTTAAAGAAACAGATGTATTTTAAAAGACTTTTGAAAAGGTATTGGTTACCAGATGGTTGCTGGTTCGAATCCCAACACTGGGAAGACACTGATGGGATAGATAAATAACATTTTCCAAAGTTCAGGTTTCAACTTGAGATTTCTTTCATCCCAAACTGATTCCTTGTACCTGATATTTTAAGTTCAGGGGGGACTGAAAGAATATAATATTTAGCAGAGTGCTCAATATTAATGCGCTGCAGATGTAGAAGTGTGAGATACTCGTTGTAGGATCTGACATTTCGTGACACGAGTAAATGGCATGAAAGGGAGAAAATGGGGCGGCGATGGTGTCATTAGCGAGAAATGGATCTTTTAGATGATGGAGAGAGAGAAGGTAAGGAAAAGAGGGAGACAGGAAGACATGCATGTAAAACTGGATGTTTGTGCTGCTGCCTCATGAACGCCCTGTCTGAGATTTTAATCTGTATTTATTTTTCTGGTGTTGTGCATAAGAAACAAACGTTTGTCAGCTCCCGTCCATCTGTCTCTAACTCTACAACTGATCAGCTGTGAAATCATAGCACACATTTTCATACTGACATTCTTTTAAAAGACCAATAGACTGTATACTGCGACAGAATAAATGATAAATTATTTTTATTAATGATTTTGAAGAAGTAAACACTAGACGATAAGTGTGTTGTTTTCTGCAGGTCGCCTAGTAACGACGTCTTTAGAAGCAACTCAGAGTCTCAGTCCCAGTATCCTGTAAAGACCAGTTGTGACCACAACGGCTGATCTTCAGCAAAAGTGTCTCATAGTCAGACCATGTTCTCCACAGCGCTGTGTCACTGCTGGTGAAAGGTCCGCCTGCACCATCATCATGAAACACAAACAAACACAGCGCTGAGCCCGGGATGCAGCACTGGTGCAAAATAGTAGGATTTGCACATGAGGACATGAGTCATTAAAATGGGTAATACCCAACAAAAGAAAAAGAAAACCCCTCAGAAAGGTTGTAACACGGTGCATCAGAGTCCTGTGAATTGGAGTCTGGGCTTTTCCGACTGCGGTGCGTTCACGAGTTGTTTTGGTTCTGCAGCTGGAGTGAAATCAGATCCACATCTTCATCGAAACTAGTTATTTTCAGCGTGTAGAGGCTGTTTTTGTTTTTTTTTTTAAAAACTTTTTTGAGAGGCATTTAAGACACAAATGTAAAGTAGATTGTAATCTGACCCAACAATACAGACATTATGACAAACTGAAATCTGAAATAAGTTTTCCTTCAGCTCAGTTCAAACACTAAAGTTAAAAACATGCTGGTTAATTTTAAGCAGATGATAATTTGATCATTCAGAAATGCAACAGTAAATTAAAATGCAGTGATTGGAGTAAATTACTTCGAACTTCTCCTTGGTAACAATAATACATTTTAAAAAAACATTAAAATGAGCACAATCACAAATGACACAAACTGAACTGATTCATATGTTCACAAGCTAAAAAAGAAAAAAGGGCCGGTCTTTGTGTGACTGGTGTCAGCACTGATGCAGAACAGTCCGGCGTGGACATCACCCTCAATGTAGTTTTTCACTTGTAATTATTATCTCTCCAGCCACACACAGAACATCCATCAGGACGTTATGACTTTGCGAACAGAGAACAGACTGTCAAAGACGTTTACACAGATCAGTGGAACTTTTCCCTCTTTTAGAAAATGTTTGACGGAAATGAAATGACTGTTTTTTTTTTTTTTTTTCCCATTTAATTTATATCTATTTAACCAGAAGCGCTACATTAGCCATCAGGTTGTGATGTGGTGTTGATACCACAGCCAATGAGAATAGCCTCAACAGAAGAAGGACAATCTGGACTAATGCATGTACCCAGGAGAAAATAATTGAATTTTTATCTATTTTACACTATAATGAATCCTTACACATTAGCTCTGAGGATTTTGCAGAGCATGGATAATTACTTAGTGGGAGCTGAATCTATGGGCCAGTCAGAGAGAGGCAGAGAGAGCTTCATTATACTGGAGGCTGAAGAGGGCACAGCGGTGGTGGAGGCATCTGTTACTGCAACCACACATTTATCCGTTGTCTGGTTTCATTTGCAGAGGAAACTCTTCATTATCAGATAAAAGAATGAATACAAACTCCTATAAGTTTGTATGTATTGGACTGTTCACGTCTCCTGACTGTGTTCTAACTAACAACTCCTTTATCACACCCCCCCGGATGTACAAGTGTGTGAAGAGGGTTTGATTAATAATAAATATATGACAGCTTATTTTAGGGTTGGGAAGACAATGGAATCACAACGGTTTATTCTCTGACAACACCTCTGGTTCGGTCGTCCCCTTCAATTAAAAACTCAACTGGTGGTGGGAAGTCGGTGAGGGATCGCCGTCTTGTTAATGCACTTGCGACTCATTCTGGGGCAAAACTTTGACGCATTTCACTCATCAAACCGAACGCTGTACCTCTCTGAAGTTATTTCTTGTTATTCCTGCTTCATTTGACAGCAACAGTACAGAGACAGGAAAGGCAGAGGAGGGGGGGGCGGGGGGGGGGGGGGGGGGTCATCAGGTCATGGAGGTGGAGTATCTTGCTGTGGAGCCCAATTTTGGTTAAGATGAGATTTTGACTTGAAGAGAAAAATAAAATATGAAGGGGTCACTAAAATCTTTATGAATCATCTTCTGGGGATCATGAATATCTTTAACATGACAAGCAGGTGTTAGAATGTGCTTTGGACTGAATGTTGGATGTCCGACAGACAGCTTATTCTATGTGTTTGTTTTCTTAACGTGTTCATATTTCACATTTCTTCATGTTATGATTGTTGTGTGTTTCATGTTTTGGTTGGAGATTGTTTCTGTTTTGTGGCTACGTGTGCATGTGTGCATCAGTGTGTATGTGGATCAATCAGCTGAGGTCAAACCCATTGTTGGCATTAAAGGAAATATTCACCAGTTAGTTTCACAAACACAACACATCAGCACAGAGGAAGAAACTGCAGAGCTGAGGGCGTCTTTTTCTTTTTTTTCTCCCCTCTAAAAGTCGGGTGGCCATTGCTGCTCAGTCGACCATCGCTTATGAAATCATCACTTAAATCTCCGCAGATACGCAACTGTTGTCAATGGGCTCGTCGGCCTCTCCCCCTGCCCCGCCCCTCGCCCTCTGTTCCTAAAGAAAAGGCCTTGTCCTCGCCTTCCCTCCTCCGAGAATCTGGAGGGGGATTAAGACGAAGGTCCCAAAACGAGACGGCCAAAGACCAGCGTCCTCATGAAGAGTCTATTTCACACATGAGTGTGCCTCCATCTCATGCTGCTGGCCACTCTTTGAATGGGCAGAGGGAGAAAATGGAGGAGGAGGGAGGGGGGGATTCCAATTGATCTCTTTAAGCCGTTGGAGCTTACTTAACTCATCCAGGAGCCGGCGCTCTGCTGAAGGTATCGCTAAGGCCCCCACTTAGCATGAGAAAACCAGGATTAATCCAAATATTTATCCGTGCTGAGAGAGATGTTTTCCCAGTCTTTACATCCCCGAAAGAATTTTGCACATTTTTTTTTGCCTTTGAAACTCTAAGATTAATACGTTCTCTCCTCCCTGAAGTCTAGTTTGCATTGTAGCTACTGTTCACTATAGGAAATCCTATGCAGTGGGTGAATTGGAAATTGCCAAAAGCACGGCATAAATATCTCACATAGAGAAAATTCATCGCCCCCTGCTCCTGGAATGAGCTTCTGGCAGGAAGGAGGGTGAATGGAAAGTGAGAATTTCTCGCTGAGGTGTTGCTGAAAGGAGTGTGTGTATGTGTGTGTGTGTGTATGTGTGTGTGTGTGTGTGTGTGTGTGTGTGTGTGTGTGTGTGTGTGTGTGTGTGAGCGCGCAGCAGTCGACTTGGCCCACCGTCTACCTGCAAGACAACAACAGCTCCACTTGTTAGATGTGTCTGATGTCAGAGCTGTCACCACGGTTACAGCCAGTTACGACGTCATTTGACAATTCTCTCAGAAGACGTCGAGAGACTCCCTGGGACACCTGTCTCTCCGCTGCGAGGTGTCCATGGCAACCGCAAGCAAGCCAAGCATACTGTAATTCAATTGATATCTCGCTCTCTGCGTGCATCCAATCTCCCCATTCAAACAGACTCATCTCTCTCTCTCTCTCTCTCTCTCTCTGTGTTTCCATCTGTCTTCCTCTCCCTCCCAGTCTGCCACTCTCCATCATACCTGTCATCCTCTCTCCTTTTGTGCCTTCATGGTCTCTCTCATTAAACCTCCTTCTGTGTTCGTCTCTTCCACAGCACACACATCTATTGTCTGCCATTAGTTTTGTTTCCGTTAATCTGTTGCACAAGTTTTAAAAAGATAAGGCTGGTTTCGCTGTAATATACTATATATACAGCATTTCATTCTGTCAACAAATCACATGCAAATATGAATATGATATGATCCCATTTTCATCGTTATTATTATGGGCACCATGGCTGAAAATATTCCCCAACAAATGCAGCATTTACTCCTGATTGGATGAAGTTTGTGCCCAGCTGTTATTAAGCCTTTTTTTATTTTAGAGATTGATTGATTAAATATTTGTGACCCATTCTGAAAGATCTGTTAAACACCTTCGGGCTGAAACAGTTGTTTTAAGCCGATTTCCGATCTGATCTGCTACTTTAATACAAATACGTTGAAGACAGAAACTGTAACTCTGATGTGTGACATTTCATCGCTGGTTAACACCTAAGATGGGGGGGGGGGGGGGGG
>NW_019525526.1:281138-293511 GCF_002814215.2 Seriola lalandi dorsalis | reverse complement strand
GGGGGGTGACGTGCAACACGGGGCCCCCCATCGGGAGTTGAATCATGCAGGTACACCCATCGCGACAGCATTCATATTATGTTATTATTTAGATGACATTAATGGTTTGTCTTGAGCACAGGAAGCAAAAGCAGCTACTGCATTGTTACAGTGTTTCCCATAAATGTGTTTCCATCTGTCTTTATCACATCCGCTCCTGTTTTATCTCAGCAGACCTTCCAAACCTTTTCTGATAATTGTATCTTCACAATGAAAATGTACATAATATCAGGAGGAGAGAGACACATACATTTATATTTATTAATTTGGCAGATACAGACGTTCCCGTCCAGCTTTAAAATCTTTCTACAATCTTCTGAAGTGAGCTTGTTACTTCACTCAGACTTTCAGGGCTCGATAATAAAACACAAATGACTCATTAGATTGAGATGTGTTTTTTTTTTACGTGCAGCCGATTCGGTGTATCTCTCTTTTGTTCCCTGCCTTTGTGTCATCACTCTCAATCTGCAAGTCTCTAACTCACTCTTACTTTACCGTCTCTCTCCTTCTCTTTGTCCTCACTTTCCCTCTGCTTCTTTCATTTCCTTTCCCCCCAGTCACTTTCCATCTCCTGCTTCTTCTGTATGTGTCCTCTCTCTCTCTTTCACTCTCTCTCTCTCTCTCTTTCTCTCTTGCCTTCTGTCTCAATATCTCTCCACCTCCCTTCCTTTCATCCTCACCCTCCCTTCCCAGAGCTTTCCCTGCCTCCCTGTCTGATGGCCTGTCCTTGGAAACCACTCTGTGTGTAAACTGTTAGCTTGGCTCCAGCAGTATCTCAAGCTCTGCCATAAATTGTGCTGTCAGACAACCAGGCTAGCGCTGGGTCAGCCTGGTAGCGTGCTTTTCTTTTTCCCTTTTGCCTTTGTCTTGGGGGTCTTTAGCGCGGGACGTGGAGCGACCCCTCAGCTCCAGCGCTCGGGCCTGTGGTGCTGGGGTTTTTTCACCGGCCTGATGGGTGAGGGGGTGATAGGCTCGGATTGAGGGGTCCCTGAGAGAGGGCCCTCAGACGACTCGGGACTCCGCTGGGGGAGTCAAACAGAGCTATTGAGGCGGGAGAATAGCCAGGCTCGGCCAGGAGGAGGGCCGAGTCCAGCCCACGCAGCGTGAGACGCGCTATCATGGGAAAGATAAGCAAAGGGGAGCCGTGAGCTGATCCGCCTCTCTCATACACACTGCGGAGAGAAAGTGGCCTTCTTTACACTTTCTGCAAACATTCAGCAGCGCTGCTAACAATGCCATATAGGCCACTATATCAATATGACATTTATCAGTAGCTGGCAGTGGCCCAGGCTCTCGTCCCACATCTCCCCCTCCCACAGGTGTATGTGTGGGTGTGAGACATCGTCTCCTGGTTTCTGAGATCTTGTCCTCACTTTTATTTGTTTGTTTTATTCTAAGAATTTGCACAGTTTAGAAACCTGAAGAGCATTGAACTTTTTAAAATGTAAAGTTACAGACAGTTACAAAAGTTTTTAGATTTGACTCTTGAACATACATAAACTCAAATCAGTGATTTCCTGACCAGAATTGAATTCATGTCATACAACATCTAGTGGCTGTCAAAGAGAGCTCCCCAGCAAAAAGGGGAATCATTTATTTTCACCATAATTGCATCCATAACTAACACAATGACAGAATGTATGAATATTTTTGGTCACAGGTTTCAAACACTTTCTGTAATAAAAACATCTCAAAGCAAAAATCTTATCAGACGAGGGTCGATGTGAAAAAGTTTGAGAATCTCTGATTCATGAAAAACCACCACTGCTTTTAAATAAACACAGTTCACCAAAAAATTACATTTGAACTTAGTTCCAACTGTAGAAAACTTTTAGGAGAAAAATCCTGGCTTTATAGTCCTGAGTGTGGGACGGACACATGGCTGTAACACTGTTATGGAGTGAGCAAACTTTACAAACTCAACTTTATTGATTTGTTTATCTGTGGACGAACATACAGGGAATCCAGCTGGCTGGAGAACGATGTGACCAAAGACACACCCTGTCCTCCTCTCAGCATCTTACACTGCAAATAACTAACAGATTGACCCATGGTGTGTGTGTGTGTGTGTGTGTGTTTGTGTGTGTGTGTGTGTGTGCGTGTGCATGTGTGTGGAAAATGAAGACCACAGAGAGGCTGAGAGACAATGAAAGTGAGAATACAGATGCTGACAATCAATAACACAAGATCGTTCTCTCTGACATTTTACTTTTCTTCCTCTGCCTGAGTGCCCACAAACCCATTACACACACTATACACACATACACACATACACACACACACACACACACACCTCGGGGCACGGCTCGAACACAGGGAGCACCCGCCTCCGCCAGTAGAGGGCACTTGAGTCACACCTCCTCTTGGTAAACGTATGCCAATGTATACAGAGAACAGCTCGCTGCCACAAACACTTACAGTCACCACACCCAAACCACTGGCACATAAAGCAGCAGAAGTGTTACAGTTATGAAGCTGCATTTTGAAGCAGATGAAATTGCCTGTCTGTGAAGAATATAGTTTCTCTTTTTAGAAAATATAAACATTGGAAAAAAAGATTATTTTACAATAAAAAATTCATAATCCCTCTGTAACAAGCCAGCTGTGCAACTTGTGCACTGTATATATAATATGGATCATTGCTGAGTTCACTGGAATTAAGCACCAATTAATTATTTAAATGAGGCTACATTCTTGCTGTTTCTATAAATATTCCACATATGGCCTAAATATATATTATATACAGTATATATCTTACCATTAACTGCAATAAAGAGATTCTGCCCACAACCTTTCTTAGCAAGTATAAAAAAAATAGTTACATGAAAAGACAATAATTATAAAGCAGGATGAAAAAGGGGGATGGAAAAACAGTCATTAAAAGCAAATGAGAGTAAAGTAAATATTGTGTTTAAGTTACCATGTAGTAGGAGGCTGCCAAGAAGTATGAGCTGTATGTTTGGCGGGTTCTTTGTGGCACATTTGGTGGGCTTCTTTTTTTTTTAATTTTCATTTTTTAGAGGGAATGTCTTAATTTAGAAAATCCAGCATTAAACAGCTGCACAGCTTGACTGGTGGAAAAGGCTTTTACAGTTAGAAATATATGAATGTGGATAAAATACAGTTCAGACTGAAGGTCAAGGGTTTAGCAGCCACAAAATGAAGCAGGATAGTCTGAGGATTTCTGTCTGTGCCGTAGTTCATGTAGAAAATGCAGGATTTAACAGGTGGAGTCGACGTGTTGTTAAACAGATCTTAAAATAAAAGGTTTTTCAAAATACGTGCATAAAAAAAAAAAAAAACCTTAAGTTTGAAAATGACATATTGTCTTAAAATGTAATTCAACATTATACAGCCACAGAAATAACATTGCAAATGAAAATAAAGCTGGATGCTGCAGAAAGTCGACTGGCAGGCTGACGTCTCACTCTGCGTGTCAGGTCTCTTTCGGTGGGAACGTCTTCATTTGGAGGGGGAACAGAAAGCTGTTACACAGCAGGCTCATTCACTCTGGTCTCAATGGGACAAGCACAACAATGGGCGTGATCAATGAACGCAGGGGCCAACAAAGAACAGATAAGGAGTTTCTCAAGGATCAACACGCCGGCTTTACCATCTACAGTATATGTTGCCCTGAGGAATCTCCTTCGAAAACACTGCATGAATAATCTGATGGACCTCAAGATCAGATCAGCATTCACATAAGCCTCTCTGGTGGTATTCAGTTTCAGCAGTCATTGGATTGTGGCTCTTAAATCTTCCTTCAGCCAATAAGAAGCAGTTAGAGATTTTTAAAAAAGGGCACAGTAGTTCCTGTTGTCAGATGTGACACAGATCTAGTGTTTTCTTGTCAAAATAGACAAACATTTCTTTAACTCCAATCTGGGTTGCAGGGAAATATGGGACAATGTCAGTTCCCAAGGTCGGGAAATTACATGCATTTTGTATTTAAATGTAATCACTGCATTGACAATAAGTAATAAGTTTGGCACCACATCATCTTGGCACACTGAAATCTAGCATGGGAGAAAAATGGAGGCACAACACGGGAAAGACAGCCAAATATCTGGCATGACTGGTGTTTGGGGAGATGCCTCAATTATGTCAGAACACCAAATTGCATATCTTAATCAAAACACGTTCATGGGACATGCATGTCAAATGAATGTGAAATCTTTATTGTTTTCATTCCATGTATTTTCAACATAAAGAAAAGTACAAATAGCAAACCGTAGAAACGTGATTCTAATATGAGGAGTATAAAGTGTGAATGTAGAATAAGAGAAACAGACTGCTTAGGAATTTGTGACTGTGCCAAGCGACATACTGACAATTTACATAGTACAGTAGGACACTGACACACAACATAGACATGGTTCTTGTCAACAGAATCAGATTTGGCACCGCATTGCTTTTGGTTTCAGTGAATCTTCCCCAGCTAAAGGCATTAGCCAACTTTTTTACTATGGGATCTTTAATGCTATTACACCTTCACGACTCCATCACATTGTAGGATCATTTTTGAGCCTCTTACTCTTTTTCTGTCATCTCTCCTGTGTATTCTGTCCTTAGTAGAGCAGTTTTACTCCTGTGTTTTGAAACACATTTACAGTAAAACTTATATTCAACTCAGTAACGATGTGTAGTGAAGTAAGCTAACACCTTCCTGGAAAACTAACCAAGCTAGCTAGCTAGCATTATACAACAGGAAAAAAAAGTTAAGTTTGTCCTGAAGTTAAAGCCACAAAAATATCGTTAGCTAAATCAAAAAGGCTTATCTTTCATGTCTGACACAGAAATTAGACCGCCATTGCCACTACAGACAACTCCTTCCTCATGCTAACTTTAGCATGCTACAGTGCATGCTTTAAGATGAATGCTAATTTTAGCTTGCTAATGTGCATGATGTTAAAATATTTAAATAAATAAAGTAAACACAATAACATGCAAGTTAACTTGCTAACATTTAACATGCAACATATTTAGTCTTCATGTAATGTTTCATATATTAGTTGTTAGCATGCTAAAATGATATCAGAGGTCAAAATTATGGATTTATTGATTTGTCAAAATTAAAATTCTTAAAGTAGTTATAATCACGTGAAAGAAAAGCTGACAAATTCTCACATTTAAAGAGGCCTTACCAACAAATGTGCAATTGATGGTGTATGATATGCACTCTATATAAAATTCTGTATAAAACTTATGTAATTCTTAACATGATTTTACAGCTACAATATGAATACTATTTGACCTACATCTTCTCAAAATCCCCCGAAGTTAACTTCAACACTTCCTGTAACTTCTTCACTACGGAGTGCAGTGGGGAATTTGTCTAAGCCTCAGGGACAGCCAAAGGGACTACAGCTCTCGCCTGCTTTAAGTCTCTCTCTGGGAACCAGCAGACACTGAGGCCTGGGTGGCGTCACATGGAGCTCCTGAGGATCCCACTGGAGTGATGTCTCACTCAGAGGCTCATCTCTCAACATGAGAAGCGTACTGTTACACCAGTGGTCGAATCTAATGAAGATTTGCTAACATGAATTACCACCAAAGCCAAAGATACCAAATAATGATGTATTTTTATGTCATTAAAAATTTCCTCTCCATTTCCTGCCCAGATAAAAAGCATGTAACTAGTTATGTCTACAAGAGAAAGACTATCAGCACTGAGGATTTGCAACTACATTAAAGCTCCACATGAAAGATTGCTGGAGAATATACAGCATGAAAACAATAACTAAAGCAATGACGTCTAAATTAGAAAAACTGAGGCGATACTTTCTTTTACTTTCACTCACATATATCTCCACAAAGAAAAACACCACAAAAAACAGCAAATACACGTGTCGACTGTGTGTTTAAGTGATCAAAATCTTTATCAAAACTTGTCATGTTCAGCATGAAGGTTGTTAGCTCAGAGGTTGTTTCCTTTAGGAAAGGGGATTTTGAAAATGGTACCCGGCAGGGGAAGTGGAAAGGGAGAAGAATGCCGCAACCTCCGGAGCTGAGGCAATGAAGAAGCATGGAAGTACAGAAAACTGCAGTTCCTCGAGTGACCACGTGAGGCTTGTGCTGAAATAAATAATTGAGGGCGTGGCCTCTTTGAGTGACAGCAGAGCGAGCCTATGCTTCCCACACACTGGCATGCACCGAAGTCTCAGCCGCACACACGCCCCACCTCTTTACCCATTTCTCAATTAACCTGGAAGTTAGGTGGAGTCAGGCACTGCCAAGATGGCAAGGGTGGAGCAGCTCACTCTGAGCTGAAAAAAAATAACACTTTTCAGAAGCCTGTGAGTAATGTCACGGAGGCTACATCCATCTTTATATACAGTATGTGTCCTATACCCACAGCCAACATCTGGTAACTCCATTTTCCAGCAATTGCAACAGTAGCAGAAGTAAAATTACAACATAAGAACACAAAATTGCAGCATACATACATACATACATACAAGTACTGCGACCTCAGAGAGTTGAAAGAGTTACAATAAATCAAAGAGGACTTCATGTATAAAACAAAAAAGTGACATTTACAGTGCATAGCTGAGAAAAGTGTAAAAATAAATGTAGTGGAGACACTCCGCCGTCGTGTCTCTGTCGATTATACTTTGTATCAACCAACTACCAAATAAATCAAAGTGCTTAAGAAAAAAAAAAACATAATCCTTTGCTGTTGTCTTTGACAACAGAGCCATGTTGTTGTACCAGTCAGCCTTGCCCAACACGGCGTCCCTCACCACTCGGCTGCAATCCCTGACTTGTCAGCAGACACGTAGGAAAACACAAGTGGAGCCTTGTGTAAGTGCTCTATCAGGCAAACTGTATCCAAACAATCCAGCTCTAATCTGCAGAGCGCGTTGCATCAATCAGGCTGTCGCGTGGTGATAGCGAACCAGGGTGTCACACAACATAAGAGGCTGAGGACGAACAAAGTGCTTCTGACCTACTTCCTTATTTATTTATTTAAAAAAAGAGCTTTTAACAAAATTCTCCCAGAGAGCTTTTAGTGGGTGTTGAAATAAATACAGTCAAATGAACACACTGTAAATTTTCGGACATGAGGCCAAACTTTGTGCAAGTCTGTGTGGGATCTTAATTGTGTGTGATTTTGTGTGCTTGTCTTTGTGTGTGTGTGTGTGTGTGTGTGTGTGTGTGTGTGTGGTCTTCAAGGTCAGCTCCTTTCCAACTCTTTCACAACACTCACACAAGTGTTTCTCTTTATAACCCAGGAGCCAGTTCTGCTGCTTAAAATGAAATATATGACTTCTTATTATTCGTCTTCTTCATCAACAAGGACTATCAGATCAGAGCTGCATGTAAGAGCGTCCAACCTGTTCTGTTCAGAGACATGCAGGAATTCAGTCCAATCCATCATTATGATTGTCTTAAGGAGAAGCACAAAAAGGAAGGAATTATGTTTTCAAAGAGAGTGTACAACCCACCTGGGAGCTGATTGTAGTTACTGTTTGGTAGATTAAGGTATATTCACACTGACCATGATTTGATCCGTTCAGTTGAGCTACTTTAATTTGCTTCTTATGGTGAATTGAGTTCAGAATGAATGTGGCTGTGCAGTGTTTTTCTTCACTACAGTGTTATTTTATTTGATTGGCTAACTTTGGATAAGACGGTGGCACATTTAAAACATCCATATAGAAAAGCTTTACACTGCAACTGTAAGTTTCCAGCCACACACTCCCCCTGACTATGACCGCAGCTTCTGATGAGCATCACCAGGTAAAACACAGGAAGTGACACATGTACTCAGAAACTTTCACCATCTCAGGTCAGAAGCATGAAACGCTGTCGTCTTTCAGAGTAACTTTTCCTTCTGTCATCTTGTCATGTCCTCTTCATTATATTCATGTACATCTGTTTTAATGCAAATGCACTGATTCACATTGCACATTTCTTTTTTGGAAATTCACTTAAAACTTTTGCAACAAAAAATCTATTGCAAATCTATCTACCTCATCTCCTCAGCCTCTTCCTGTGTTAGCATTAAGATTTAAGTTAATTCTGTTCATTTAAACATTGTGTATCTAAGGCTCAGCGGATCAGAGACAGTCACTGTCAAATTTAGATTTGTTTCTGGTGTATTAAGGGAGAACACACGCACACACACACACACACACACACACACACACATACACACACATACACACACACACGGTTGAAATAAATGGAAAAAGCCTTTACACAAACCTTGACAAACCCAGTTCGCATGAACTGAGTAGCGTATTAAACATGTTCTTTGTAAAAGTATTTCAATTATAATGTTTACATTGAGGTGCTTACACAATTGTTCCATTCATTTGTCTATATACATTTTATGGAGCAGAGTCTCTATATAATGACCAAAGACCCTCTCTCTATATTTTACCGTCAGAGTTTCCCTCCTGTTTTCAATGTCAGACTCCATCTCTCATCTTCCACCAAGGTTAAATACAGCTCACACAGAGACATGTCTTTGGTTTGGTTGTGCTTTAACCGTCAGGATATTTTATTCTAAATCACTGCTTTAAGCTGTTGAAATGCACATTTTGCTAAATATGACCAGATAAGAAACTTATACTTTGTGGAGCGAAAGAGAGCTTGACCTGCTGTATGTTATATGTTCTTTTGGATTTGTGTTCTTACATTTTCCCCAAAATGTTTCCAGCAAATTTCAAACCAAGATAAATCTGTGACTTTAAATCATGATAACGCTCTGTTTCATTTAGTCGCCTGTCAGTGATGTCATATCCCTTATGTGCATGTGTTAGCATTGTGGTTGTCTGCCAGAGGCTCAAAATTGCTTTGTCAGTTTTAAGCCACATTTTTAAAATAGGCTACAGCTTGGTCGTTTAACTAATTAATTTAACTGGATGAAGGATTTTAGTGATCAGACGTCTGGATCTTAAGTTTCCCTGATGTCTTCATTTAGTTTTTTATTAAAATTGTGTTTTTAATTGTAGTAATTTGGTTATTATTTGAAAATCACAGTTACATCTAAAACATTTAAAAGTCACATCAGATATCAGCGAAACGAAGATGCAGTGAAACCTCTCGAGCAGATTTCTGTCAAATCCCATGAAAGGGATTGAGTTGTTCAAAAGAATTGATCCCCTTTATGTTGTGATCCAGCAGTTGAGTGAATAGGGTTTGCTGATCAGTGTGCTGTGATTCTGGGGAGGGGGGGGGTCCGAGGCTTTTTTTTGGGGGGGGGGGTCAGCTGTGAAAGGGACAGTTGTCTCATTGTGTTTGTAACTGTTGGACAGCCAAATCCCCGCACACTGAGAGGTTGCAGATGCAGCACTTTGAGGAACGTCCCCTCGTCATCCCTGGATTAACCCCCCGCATACAAATCAGAGGTTATCTGCTGAGAGTAAAGAGCAGGGATGATGATACCAGACACACACACACACACACACACACACACCGGGGGGGGGAGTAAACATGTCTCTAAGCGACCCCACTCCCACCACATACTCAGAAAGCTACCAGTCAACAGTGTGTGAACTCCCAACACCACATCCATCACCATCAGCTCTGAGCCGTGATGTCACTGATAGCTCTGATTGATCTGAACCTCCCTGAGGATCAAACACCGAACCAACCCAACCTCCCTTCTGGTTCACATTTTACACTCACATTAACAGAGTGATCATGTCAGTTTTTCGGGGTGTTTTTTTTTTTTTTACCCTCCTGAGTGGCAAAAAAACATCTGAAGTCTGAAGGAGTATTCAGCGAGTGTTTGCGGAGATCTGTCTGAGCTCAGTGTGACCTGTGTGAATCTGTGAAACTAAAGATGAGAATAGATCGAGTTCATGGAGAGATTTCTCTGATTTCTCTGCTTGAGATCAAAAAGAGGCGCAAAAGTTGAGAAAATCTGAGAATTATTTCAGAGCTTGAGGAGATCTCATTTGAAACTTAAAAAGGAGAGGAATTTGAGAAATAAGATATAGTCTCATTTTGGTTTCTCTCAGATGTCGTAGTTGTCTAGGAGAAATAAATGAAACACTTTTGAGATCTCTTTTCTGATGTTCTTTTCCTCTGGGTAAATCCGCCGCCATAAATAAACCAACCAACAGAATATTCCAGTCCACACACAGAGCTGTTCACACAGGAAATATATATTAAAAACCCACTCACCGGCTCCTGTGTGGACATATATTGTCCTTTTAAAAAGGAATGCAAGAGTCAGGTCACAGGAAAGAGTTGTAATGCAAAGTGTTTGTTTTCTTGAGAAGAGGAAAACCACTGCTGAGGAAAAGCTGAAGCTACATGCAGCCGAGGAACACTGAATCCTCATCTGCATTTTCAGTTTAACGGAGAAGAATTGACGTTTCTGAAATGCTGCAGAGCTGAAATCAAACTGCAGCCAGTCAGGTGTCGTACAGTGTCAAAGAACACGTCACAAAGCAGTTTGTCTTGTTAACAAAACGAAACGGAAACATGGAGCAGGTTGTTCGTCGTGTTTGACCCGGTGGAGTTATTGAGGCTGTTATTAAGAGACGGCATCGCAAACATAATTAAACAACTTAAAGACAATTATATTAAGATTTTTGTGACAGGCAGTCTCCCGCAGTCACACAAATAACGACCATCACCAGCGTTTTGACTCATTCAGCAGAAGCTTTTATCCATGAGCAACTTTCAAGTGAGACAAACGTTTGGGTTCAGCGTCTCGCCCGTGGACACTTCGGCGTGCGGACAGGAAGAGATGGGGCTCGAACCGCCGTCACCTGCTGTACCAGCTGAGACACAGTCGCCCAAGATCAAAAAGAAAGAAAAGAACGTCACACTTTAAGAGTGGTGGTAGTGGGTCACGATAACGGGATCATGCTGGATGGGTTAGGGTTAAACGTCAAACTTTTTGGGTGATTAACAGTGTGTTCATTCTTTTTGTCATTGCTATAAATCCATCATTTGATTCATTAGATATAATATAACCTTTTCTTCCACGTAAACCTGCTGTGAAGGAAGCTCTTATTTAAAGTCTTCTCTATAACGTTCAAGTTCTGTCTCTTCACTGAGTCATAATCCTCATAGACTCAGACTGCAGACACTTCTAGCTGTAGATTAACTCCTAAGTACGCCGAGGACAGTGGCTACCTGATCCCCTTAGGCATATCATGCTGAATGGATGTAATGGCTCATTGTCAGAGCCGGTGTAATGCCTCATTTTCAGGTAATACACCACATCGTGCCTTTGTGTCAGACTCTGACACCGACTTGAAAATCTCTTTAATTCTTATAGCTTGAGTGGAGACTCTCTCTCTCTCTCTCTCTCTCCTCCCAATTACAACTCTCCACCGCCCTGCTCCCCTGACAGCTAACCAATTTTATATTGTTTTAAACCCTTTTTTTTTCAGCAAACCCATCTAGCGCCTCGTCTGAAAGCCCCTTCTCCAAAGTGCATTAAGCGACAGAGTTTGTTGCCACTGCTGCGGAGGCGCAAGGTTAATGAAAATAAGCCAAAGCTGACCCGCAGCTCTATTAATAGAAACACCTAGATCCTAAAGTGATGCCGCTGATTGTCGGCGGGGAAATTGGGGGAGAATGCTCGTTTTCCAGAAATTCCCCAGCGTCTCTCCCACCACCCCGTCCTCCCCAGAGAGAGAGAGCGAGGGAGAGAGAGAGAGAGAGAGAGTAAAAATGAATTAGAACCTGTTTTCATCCCTGCTTGCTTTCTTTAATTCAGAAACCAATTACTTCAGATTTTCCACTTCAGGAGAGAGACTGTGAGCAGCAAAGATAGAAAAAAAAAAAATGGCATGAGAGACAGAAAGAGAGGCGAGAAAAAGCACAAAGACAATCCTTCTTGGAATTAGTTTCATATGAAGATGCCAGAGAGGGGAAAAAAATAAAAAAATCTCTGTGCACTTGTGTTCCCTCGGTCCACGCACTCTGCACCACGGGCGACAAAAACTGCATGACGAAATACCTTCCCACAAAATATCGTAGCCACCGTGCGAACAGCAATAAGTTCATCCAAAAATAAACTCCCTGAATGAACATGGCATACCTAATGTGTACCCATTAAAAATGCATATGTTATCCTAGAATCCAGCTAGTTAGGGTGAGCTGCGGTTCTTCATACAACAAGTGAGAATATATTTCACATTTCAGCCGTGTGGGGTTTATTTCGCTGGTGTGGTCTTGCTTACACACACTTCACCGCAGCAACAGTGGTTTTTTTTTTTTTTCTGATTCAGTATCTGCAGAATATGCAAAAAAAAAAAGGTTGTTACATTATGTATGATGGCAGCAGCAGATAGACATCTAACATTACCCTGAGATGAAATATCCTCTCAGGCATCCCCCCCCCCCCCCCCCCCCCCCC
>NW_019525526.1:269971-281118 GCF_002814215.2 Seriola lalandi dorsalis | reverse complement strand
TGATGTACAGTAGAAAACCCCAAACTCCAATCTCGCCTCTCATCTCTTCTCTCCTCTCATCCATCCCCCTCATTCTCTCTCTTTCTCCCTCCCTCCCTCCCTCTCCACAGCTGGAAATGAGCAGCGAGACATTTCACTCAGGCAGCTTCTGCTCCCTGCTCTAGCTCAAATTTACCTAAGAGCACTTGTCAAGGAAATTACACAAGTACAAGGAAACTGCAGCTCACTTAAGCTCCTCAAGTGCTCGGCCTGATGCAGAGAAGCATTCTGGATTCTTACTCTGAATATTGAACTTTCAGGCCTGAACAAGGAGCTGGAGTCAAGTAGATTCAGATGTGATGGTCAACAGCATTTATGGTTATTTGACAACATGGTTCGATTACTATTCTGGCCCATTCTGTTGTTCTGCATTTAACTTTCTGGATATTATAGACAATTACAGCAGTGTGTAATCATTAAAGTAATCAGAATCCGTTTTGAAGCTCTTCATTTTTTAGACAAAAGCCATTCAGTGTATTTACATTCTGTATTTATAGTAGTTTTTATCGTTTGTAGCGGAGTCCGCCGTCATGGATTCAAACAAGGATTCACAGGAAACGATGCGTGAGTGATAGTATCCTCTCTGTTCACTCTCTTCACACCCTGTCAGAGCTGTACTGACTCACTGCTGATGCAAACCCAACATTTCCTATACAGCTTCAACTGGTGAAACACAGGACGGCTTTTACTGTGAAGAGTTGGGACCTGATCTTTATGTAAAGTGCCCTGAACTGAACAAATAAAAGTGACTTGACTTTGTAAAGCCATTTGAATTGTCTCTGTGTTTGAAATGTGCTGTATCAATAAAGTTCTATTGTCTCTGTCACAGTGCTGATCACCACTGTTCATCAAAAATGCATCAACAAATAGATGAAGAGCTGCAAGTGAAAGCAGATCGCAGATGCTGATGTCATGGTGGATACTGACCAATAATTGATTGACTTGACAACTTATTGATCGACTTAAAACAGATTCACCACTTGCTCTTCTTGTTGTATTTCTGACAAAGCAGCTGTTTAAGAAGTGTTTGCTGTCTCCAGAGAATCCTGGAGTCTGCAGTGTTAAACCGCACTCTCTGTTGCCACGGTAACCACAGATGTCACCAAATCAACCAGGACTGAAGTCTTAAGGACTGAAACTTTAAGTGTCCAGCAGAGCAGCTGCGATAATTGGAAAGACCTTCAGTTAATTGGGTCTCCTCTAAAAAGTTTGGTTTAGTTGAAACACGTTGGATTTATACTTTGAATATTTATACTTTGAATATTGAACTTGGAGTTTGTTATGTGGAACTGAACTCGTCTTATTTCCTGTTCTGTGTAACTGACTTCCAGCCTTTTTTACTTCCTATCCTCACAGTGTTGAAAAACACTAAGACTCGAGGAGGTAAAATTATACAATATTTCACAAGGAGAAAAAAAAAAAAGCAAAGATTAGAGAAAAGCCTGGAAAATAACGAGGATCTTGTGCAGCAGAATTAAAACTTCCTTATTTCCCACTTCCACTAATTGTCTGATGACCCTCAGATTGTGAACCACTGACCCACACTGCAAATTCATTGACAGTATTTACTGTTATTTGATGACAACGTCTGAAATTCAGGATCACATCTTTGTATTGATTTGAAATATTTGGCCAGCAGCTTATCTATAATTACACACACCTGCTGTTAATCAGGGCTACAGTATAAGACTATAGACTGTAGACTGACAATGTGAAAGTGCTGTAATTTGTTCATTATTTGAGGTTTGTATGAAGTGAAACACAGAAAACGACACAAGAATGAATGGTGTGAGTGAACAGTGCTGAGGTTTGTCTCTGTCTCTGAGCAGCTCACCTGCTGAGATGATCGCACACACCTGCTGTGAATTAGGTCTCCTGATTGGTCCACCATACACCACTGACTGTAACTCTGAAGACACACAGGTGCTGTGGAAGTGTGTCAATCCTTTAGGTTTTCCACCAGTAACGGCTAAATATCATGTGATCCTGCGCTTCTGCTACTTCTTCTTTGGTTTTAATTCATGCACAAACACATTAACATTACAGAGACATCACAGCTTGCTGCAGCACTCCAGTGTGTAGTTTCTATTGAGCAACTTCAAAAACAAAACAAAACAAACAACGCTCTTAAACAACAAATTTCATTCATGTGACAAAACTTTAATTTCAAAGTAAATAGGTTTTGTAATGACGGATTTGTTCACGATTGTAATTTCAGTGTCCCACTTCCTGGTTCTGTGACATGGATTACCAGGACAGGAGTCAGCATCAGTGTTATGTTACACCTGTAACTGTCTCGTTATTCCAATTCAAAATATATGTATATTTGTGTATAAAGTAATGTAAATTAAACATAAAGAGCTTATATTAGACATTATATCACTATATTCTTTTATCTGTGAGAGGTTAAGTTATAAGATGGATGGATGGAAGGATTGATAGATAGATGGAGGGTAGACAGACCTTTTCAGTGCATCTCTCACTCTTCCTGTTTTCATCTATTGGAAGCTGAGCTGAGCAGCTGTGGAGGAGGCCCCTCGGTGCCAGCGAGATATTAGGACTCATTCCCAGAAACTGAGACCTAATGTACAGCTGGCAGTGAGGCGGCGTTGTTCTGCAGATAATTGGATATTGTTCTATTGTCAGTGATTGTTGGGGGGGGATGTAGAGAGACACCGTAGCAATTTCACAGACGCAGCTCGTCCCTTGACTAACATGATACTTCAGGAACTCTGTGCAGAGCATGGGAAAATGAGGGTTGGGAAATTAAAGACAGTTTCCAGTCGCCTGGCAGCTGTGGCCGAAGTGCCTGTGAGCATGGCACTATGAAGTCACCACACATTTTCACAATAGATAGGTGGGAAGAAGCTAAATGTAGCAGAGGTGATGTACTGCTGTAAATCCTGCAACAAAAAATAACATTTTTGCCATTTGATGTCGATGTTTAATGCTAATTTGCAGATGTTAGCATGCTAGCACTTAAATTAAGCTGGTATACATGATAAACAAACCTGCTAAACAACTGCATGTTAGCATTATCATTTTGAGCATGTTAGCATGCGTATGTTAGCAATTAGCTCTAACTACAGCCTCATGCAAATGGCTGTAGACTTTTCGTCATTTTAGCCTTTGAAGTCAAAATATTTGAATTTTATTCAATCAAGGATTAAACTCCTGAGAATGGACACAAAAAGACTGACATTAAAGAAACCTGAAAGCAAATCAAAACCTCACAATATTCGTGTGACCAGCAAATATCTAATGGAAAAAAAAGAGATAACTTTTGGCCCAAAGTGAATGTGAGTTCAAGCTTAATCAAAATAATAGTGAAAGCCAGATTCATCATCCAGCAACTGATAACAGGACATTCCAGAAAACTCCATATAGGCCTCTTGCAAAGCTGCGAAGTGATGGGGGGGGGGTTTATGCTGCTCCAGTAAATCAGGACTATGGCTAAAGATAGGAAGGTTGCGAGGTCAGTGATCCCCCTGCCCCCTGATCTTTTGGCATTCCTAAATCCTGATGCTCTGTGTTATAATCAGAGGGATCCAAGCCGAGCAGCTGAACTCAGTAAAGCCTGGCGTTGGAGGTAAACCCGTCTCCAGAAGAAGTGGATAAAATAGCAGATTTTAAGGCCAGTTAGGCAGACTGAAGTGGGCCAAACCATTAGAGGATGAAGATGTTTTATGAACAGCCGGGGGGAATCAAATACTCCAATACAAGAGGGTATTGACACGCTCACATATATGAATTCTATCACTATCGCTGGGTCTTCCTATTCAGATTTATACTGCAGTTGAAACATGCTCGGTGAAAATAGACATTACCAGAAAAAAATACTTCTGACAGGGACTTTCTGAAATATGATTTAATCTGCCATTATTGAGTTAAAGCGGGTCAGGTCGTATGGGATTGAGAACCTTTCATAAGCATCTGGAGGAAGAGGCAGGGGAATTTACTGTGAACCTCATCTATATGAATTTAAAATATACTAATAGATTCTTTTCTTAAGCTTTATTTATAAAGACAGAGGGGGCTGCTGGTCAGCTTTGCATTTATATAACAGCACATGTGGAGCATCCTGGTGGTGCACGCCATGTAGGTTCAACATCTTGGTTTCCAGTCAAGGGCCTTTTGTCATAGAATACAACATGCGAGCTGAAAATGCTCATGTCAGCCTCTTATAATTCCAAATACAACTTATTGGATTAATTTTTTTATTTTTTTAAATTTTTTATTGGCTCAGATATTTCCACATTGGCGTCATGAATCTTAGAAGTATGTCTACCCCGGCAGTAAATATGGCAGCAAATCCACAAACGGTATGATTATCGTTATACATTCAAGCTAATTAACATGTGAAAGCTTCCAAGTTGTTTCATGACGTGTGCGTAACCACAGTCATATCTGAGGGCTGCCCAGAGAAAAACTGTTCACTCAAATGCCAAACAAGAGTTCACACAACAATTAGTTTTAAACATCCTCACACCTTAATGTCGCACAAAAATTACGTATGTAGAACAGCAGAAATTAATACCTGATGAAGACTAATTAAACTGATAAAATATCATACGAAGTATACTAATGAAATACACCTTTTCACTTAGATTCAAACACCCCAAAGCCAAAAATGTCTTACAGAATTTGTTTGCCAATAAAAAGTGGTCTTCTCAGTTTGACTGGTCAACATGAAGCCCTGACCTTTACCCCATCTTCTGGGTGAACTAAAACACCAACTGTGAGCCAGGCTTTTTCACTCACATCCCTGCAGCCAGGTTTCAAACTCTTGCAGAAACCCTGAGATCAACAGACTGGAGGTTGTTATAGCAGTAGATTAACAATCAAACGTAGAATGGGTCAAACGTTGGGGTGTCCACTGTCGACTTACTATGTTCAGGATTCTGACCAGCAACCTGCAAGAAAACCGGATCTTAAGGCTGCCGCTGCGCCCTGCACCCTTTCATGTAGCATGTGGGACTAACATACGCCGCGACCTTCAGGTAACAGATGACATGTTTTCTTGAGGACAAGCAGGTCTCTTGTTACAGCATTGTGAAATTGCAATAATCAGAGAAAGTACATTGCAATTAAGCTAAGTAAAACATTCTTTCATGTGCGTTGGTGATCCGGACCATGTTTCTCATCAGAATGTTGTGTTGGCCGTTTAAGTGACAACTCCGGGAACACTGAGGCCACAGACCCACAAACAATGCTGAGACGATAAATAAATGAAATAGCTCTGAAACCACGAGCAGCCCTGAGGTCCGTTTGGGTGAATTTATCCCTGTAGTCTAAAGCCCGGGGAAGTAAATTGAAGCAATATAAATGTGTTGGACAACCACAAACTGACCTGGAATGCGATGTAATTGTAGTTTACAGTTGGGACTTCACGCAGCCATGCAGCGATGTGCAAGTCAGAGGGGTTTCTTGGCAGGACGAGAGCAGAGTTCCACTTTCACAGAAACGAGACAGCTGTAATTGTCTCCAAATAACTCAAACTATTTCCAAATGTAATATTTTTGCATAAATGATGGGTATTATGAATTCAGCAAAACTTTGCTGATAATTCAGTGGTGGGACAGAGCGAGCCATGTCACAGGAGTGGAGATTTGCGTTGGCGCCAATCTTGTTAAATGTCAGACTGAAGGCCAGAGCTTCACACTGTGGAACTCAATTTCCTCACACAGTAAGAAAATAGTCCTCATATGACTCATATAACTATAATTGAAACTCATATTTCTCAGAATTTCTGGCCATAACTCAAGAATTCATTTGCGAATCATGACAAAATTTCACTCAAACGTCAAATAGGATAAAATGAGGAAGTGATGACATTTTATATCCAAAAGGTCAAAGGTCAACTTCACTAGTTGACTTCAACGCTGCCACTCAGAACCAAACAGGAGTTTATACATTGACCCTTAGGCACTATGACAAATTAGCTGTGCTTTTATTTTTTGAAAAAAATCTATAGAAAGAGCAAATGATGCTCCTTAACTACATGCAGCACCACACTACATAAAGAATATATGTACTGATACCTAAATGCTGTGTATTCAGTGCCAGTATAATCTCTACCAGTTATATTTTGTCAATGACAGGAAATAATTTGTCATCAGTGTGTTGACCTTAAGGCTTCGCCGCGTTTCCTTCTTCTTGCCCATATCTCTGTCAATGCAGGAAAGATTCCTGTTTGTTTAAGGGTGTCACAGAGGCTTCTCAGTGGAAAACAGCTGATTTAATGGTGATCGCATCAATAACATGAAATTTAGATAACAGAAAAACAGTCTGGAAAAGCATCACTGTGCCTGCCATGTTCACTCCTCTGACTGACCCAGGATCTGCCCCTTCCCATGTGAATGGGGATAACAAGTGTCCATCTGTCTGATATGAAGGGGTTGGAAACTGCATTGAATGTGCATGAGCAGACCAGCATCATACGCAGGTAGGAAAGTTATTGTTTGTCACACAACATGTAGTTCATGCTTTGGACTTACCGTTCCAGCTTTCCCCCCTCAGGGCAGGGGCCTTGTGGGTAACCTGCGTGTACCGTACACTATTGCAGCCGCAGTGAAAAATACGTGCTACAGGAAGTCCGTGCAGTTTGTCTAGATGAGCACAGCAACATAAAAGTGGAAAGAAGAGCAGGAACTGTGTTCATCGTCGTCTCATCATTCCTCGGTAGAGCGGCCTGGACCAGCACAGATGTTATACAGGGCCGTGAATGTCCAATAAGGCATTTATGGATGAAAAGACACATGATTAAGTTTTAAAAATGCCTCTGAGCCAGAGAGGACCAACCATTTTTGTTATACAGAACGCGATGGTGTATGATCTCTGATAATGAATCTGAGGGCAGAATGAAAAACTGTCTAATTAGGGGTTTGAGAGAGAAAGCAGCAGCACGTCTCTAGATTATATCACCTGATATGGACTGAAAAACAGACTGCTATATGATTCAAAGGGAAGCTGGATCTGTTTCTGGCCAGATGTTGGTGTCAAAAACACGATGAGGGTGACCAAAAAAAAAAAAAACTACATACTGCACCTCTGGCAAACATGACTATCCACAGCAAATTTCATGGAAGTCTGATCAGTGGTTGTTGAGCTACAGCATCAATCTCTGGTTTCAAAGTGCCGCATGAGCACATTGCCTCGGGGGCCAGAAAAGAAATCCGAGTTTCAAAATCATCAGCCAGAGATCAGTTACTGTCACAATTTTCAAAATGACAGATTTTGCAACTGAAACCCTCTGAGTCCCCGTGGCAGTTTTTCCACAGGCAGCTATTTCATCCATCTGTTTTTCCTTTCAGTTTTTCTGCCTCACCTTGGCTATCAGGATTTTGGACGAGCAGGTAACTACCGTACATCCTCTCTGCCTGAAGACAAAAGGGGGAATCGCGGCCTAAAAATAGACATGACCATTTTGGGATGTCTTTGATGGGCCAACGCTGCAGAAGGAAACAACTAATCCTCATAATGTCCAGAGAGAAGAGGAAGATTGTTTTGGACCATCATCAGAGTACAGCCCTTCAACCCAAACCCCCGCATATAGGAGCGATTGGAGAGAGAGAGAGGGGGGAGAGAGATATATAGAGAGAGTATCCCGCCATGTGTTCCCCATATGCTGCACACACACAGTGAGGACTCTGGATTTCCGCTGCAATGCTTCAAACAGACCCATCTCTCCCCATCATTCTTCCACTATCACCCCCTGTCCTCACTAGTTTAAGCCTCACAGACTTAAGAGAGCGGCAGCAGAGTGTGTGTGTGTGTGTGTGTGTGTGTGTGTGTGTGTGTGTGTGAGTAAGGCAGGGGGAAAGCGAGACCAGATAAGGGAGAAATCAACTACTAAAAAGAAAGATGCGAAGTGAGAAATTGAAAGTTACCTTTATGCACTTTGCTTCATTTGAAGTTCCCCCACAAACTCTTTTTTAAAGTACGCAAAAACACTCTGCTATGATTTTAATATTTAGCTTAACATGGTTTTCTCACATAAAAATGAAAGGAAAAAACTCTGAAAAGGGGCTGGAAGCACATAAACGCTTATGTCTTCATTGAGAACTTCGGGATCAGCCACCACAGCTGTTTGCACTAGCTCCGCAGGTGAAAGGTGCGTATGAAGGTGGTGCACTAGCTCCGCAGGTGAAAGGTGCGTATGAAGGTGGTGCACTAGCTCCGCAGGTGAAAGGTGCGTATGAAGGTGGTTAGCATTAGACAAAACAACGGGGAGATTCAGCCACACGTGTGAGTCTCAGTTAAACCCAGACTCAGATGAGGACTCGGTTTTGCACCAAAATTGGTGACTAGCTCACATATCAGAGTGATTAGCGTCGTTAGCATCTTTTATTTGTTTACATTGTTTGTTAGCTTGTTAGCTTGTCTGTGGTTGTGCTAATGCAGACTCCCGCTCTCTGTAAGGTTTTGGGTTTATTTTGTGCTTGTCATCTAACACCATCATCGGGTCACAATTTAAATCCTTCCAGTGCTTTCGTTTATGACCAAAAACTAAAACTGTTGTAATCAGCCTCAGCTGTCCTTCGCCTTGAGAGCTAATTAGCAAATGTTAGTAGGATAACATGCCAAACTATGAAGGTAAACATAGATGTCAACATTATACCAGTTACACAGTGTGTTAACATTGTCAGTGTGAGCGTGTTACTACGTTAGCATTAGCATTTAGCTTAAAGCAGAGCCGTGAGCATGGCTGTAGGGATACTACATTGGTGCACTTTGTTGATAATAGTCTCTAATCGATTATTATTATTATCTATAATGATAGATTATTTTAGATCCATTTACTTGTCAGAGAGTATATTCACATTGTGGTATTACTGCACACACAGTTGATGTGTGCATTTCTAGCTAGATGGAGCTAATTGCTCTAAATTCTGTACATTGGCTGTTTGTGGCAAATAAATACAGATTGAAGAAAAATATGTGTGAATGATGTGATGTGAAAATTTGCTTTCTGTCAAATCTGAATGCACCATGAGGGAGAGACAGAGATCAAACATGAGATAGTAACTAAGAGACTGTGCAGAAGTTTGAGAGACATGAAAGTGCTCTCAGCATACTAAGAGCTCTCTCCCTCCCCGTCTTATCTAAGGTCTTGGCCCCCTCTTCATGACTCCATATGGGGGATATTGGGGATTAGGACACTCCAGTTGACCAGCGTGCCTGTGTGCTACGTGACCCCTGAACATCGGCTACAGGATTAAACTGCCTGCAGGTAATTTATTAGCAGAGATGTTCAGCAAGGCAGACGCTACACAAGGGCTGACAGAGGCATTGGTGAGCCATGTAAAGATGTAGAAACATGATGGACAGTCTTCAGCACACGGAGGGAGGTTCAGCTACAAATGTGATGTCAAATTGCTGTTATTATTAAGGCATAATTCATTTGTTAACAGAAATGTAGCTTAAAAACACATGCAAACAGTCAGTTCTAGAGGCACAAAAGTCGCTGATCACCCCAGATTTTTCTACATATACTGGCTGACCTGGTTAAAAGAAAAAATGTATAACACTTAAACCTTATCAGAATTTATTTTGATTGATATGAGGAATAGCAGAGGTATAGATTTTTCTGCAGGAAATGTTTGAGAAGTTTCTTTAGACCTTTTTCAACTGTGAAAACTTGCCACTTAAAACGGCTCTTAATGACACTTATCTCAAAGTACATCTCTCCAAAAGTGTGTATTTCATAAAGGTCTTTCAATTCCAGGATATATATATATATATATATATAGTGGATTTATATACTGACTCAAGTGCGTTTAGTAAAAATGGTTTTCCTGTAAGAGTATAATGAGCCCGAGTTCCTGGTGTTGCTGGTCACAAACATGGTTAGCTGGCCTGTGGCTAAAGTTGTAGCCCACAAATTCCCGTTATAGTTAACAAGCCTGTTCTGTTTATTCCAAATACACTGGAAACATCATGGGGAAACGTACCGGTAATGATAGAGCAATAAAAATAGGAGATGTACTTTATTACTTAACTTTAACTTGCTTATTCATTCTAGCACAAAAAAACTTGGACTCTGTTGAAAACTCTTGTATAATTTAAGTGAGAAAGTCGACACGGAGGCACATTAATCTGCAATGCTTAACTTTGTGAGAAACAGAAAACGACATGAAGGTCATGTCTGTTTCTTCCTCCCTTCTTTTCCTTTCTTTAACAATGTGAGACTTTCCTCGCTTTTATTTTCAACGTTCAGATGAAATTTCACTCCAGGATGAGATATTCCCCACAAGAAAAAAGTGAAATAAATGACTTCAGCCATGTAAATAAAACTCACTGACACATGCTACCATTAGTGGCTGTCCTGGGACTCTGAACTTGCATGAGAAATGTAATTACATTATTATCTTTACTTTTTTCTTCCCAAATGTGTGTATACAACAGCAGCAATCAACCTCTTCATATGTTCTGCATTATGAGCGTTATGACCGTGATATAATTTCAGTGGAACACTATGACACAATGAGACGTGAGGTTTGAAGGGAACCAAACAAAGACTGAGACACGTAAAATTAAAGACATTCCTGACATAGTTTTGGGGATATTTTATTGTTTCCTAGTGGTAACTCTTCACAGCTGCTGCAGTGTTGGTGGTGGCGAAGAAAACAGGAATAAATTTGCTCTAAATCCAGGAAACGTCACAATCAACAACAGAGAGAGAGAAAAAAATCACCACTAAAGAGTTCAGGGATTTTCTACAAACCTTAAGGGAGTGTGGTGATCGCGTGTAGCATTACTATCTTGTTTCATGAGGCACAGTGAAAGCACTTGAGAAATTTGTACAGATGAGCATGTGTTACCTCAGGAGCTAAATTAGTAAAGTATTTATTTCCTCATTTTCCAGATCATTTGAAGCATTGTGGAATTCTTACAGAGGTGTAAATCCGACTCCCCGTGGGAGTTCCTGTTGTTTCCTGCTCAATTTCATGTTTCTCCACAGGCAATAAATGATGTATCTAAAACTCAGGAATAACACTGCAGTGTGGGGGGGGGGGGGGGGGGGGGGGGGGGGGGGGGGGCAAGAAAAAGAGAAAGATCCTCCTCCAGTCTTGTCAATGTGTTTTCGTGTGAGGAGCCAGCTTTGA
>NW_019525526.1:262321-269951 GCF_002814215.2 Seriola lalandi dorsalis | reverse complement strand
AGGCGTGGAGATAAATTCACCGACAACATGTTTCTGAGCTCTCCGGTGTTCAAGGAGGGCAAGAAGAAGAAGAAGAAGAAGAAGAAGAAGAAGAAGAAAACAATAAAGTAGTATAAAACTTTTTCTCCTTGATCCTTTCTTGGAACAGAAGAGATAAATCTGGGATGTGATGCTCCAGCACCCACACAGGTGTTTAAAGTGTGACTCACCGTCATCTTGTGTTTCTCTGGATGATACATGAGCCGAGGAATAGAGCTGAACACTGGGGGCTTTGTGCTGGAAGGTCCAGAGGTAGCATCGCTGTGGTGCAGTGAGTGTGTGTGTGTGTGTGTGTGTGTGTGTGTGTGTGTGTGGGATGCACTAAATGATTTGAGAAAAAAATAAAACAGATCACAGAGGCAAATGAGGGGGAAAGAAATAACACTTTCTATCCAGGAGGATGTCATATCACACAGACTTTTTTTTTTTCTGCAATATCCTGCTTGATTTTTACATTTCCATTGTTGTCATAGTTACACTGAGGAGCTTAACCAGGTTGCCGTGGCTGGAAATGAGATGCTATTCACAAAAAAACCTTTATGGTTGTAATTGCTGACTTGAAAGAAAAGCCTGTCCAGGACAGAATTGTGTATGTTTGTTTTGTACCTGTTAGCAGGTTATTTTTGAAATACTTTTCTCTGATATGTGATTTTGTTCTGGAAGGAGAAACAACCTCATTGATTCTTCGGCCCTCGCTTTGTGTGCAGCTGGAAACTGGAGTTAGCCTGTGAAAGTAATGCAAAAAAAGAATCATGAGACAAAAGTTACTAAGGATGTTATAAAAAATGAGTTAATAAAACAAAACTACTAAAAACTTCAGACTGCTTCATTTTCCTTAATGCATCTACAATGGAATTAGCTATAATATATATATATATATCAGCCCTTTGCCAGGAAGGAATAAAGCATTTACTGATGTAGAACATTAAGCCCCTGTAGGAAGTACAGCTCAGTACTTAGTTAACCTAGTACACATATGCAGTACTGTGCGAACGTTTTTTTAAAGTTTTTTTTTTACTTAAACTTTTGTAAAGTGCTGCATCTAAAAAAAAAACCTAACAGCAAACTAACAGTTGCATCTGTTGTTTTAGCAACACAACATCCACAGCTACAAAAACATTTCAAATGACAAGTCACAACAGATTTAAGACACGGAGAATCTCATTCAGAGGCCGGAGGAAAGACGCTCGTCAGTATTTGCTTGGCGACAGATTTTTCAAAATGGGGAATGTTACAATGTGTTTAAGTGCAACTGATGTAGAACTGTGCCAGACGGGTTGCTACTAGCAACAGAATGTTGCTAACAGTGTTGCTAGGAGCCAGTAGACAAGAATGGTAATTTAGCAAACTAAAGAACGTTTCTCGATGCAGAGTACGCCAGTCTGAACGCGGCTCAAGCTGACACTCCAGCTGAGCTTGAACTACACTTCAACACAACTGTACCTCGATGTACCGCGACCAAAGAATCTCAACTCGAAGGTCCACAAACAAATTTCGATATGCAGTCAAAAGATACAGCTGTTTTCTAGTTTGTAATGTATATTAAAATAACACAACTTGATATCTGTACATATTAAGTCTTCAGAGGAAGCACTAACTTTACCTTCAGACAAACTGTTGCAGCAAGACGTAATATATTTAAACTCTGAGACCCAGTTTTATCTTCCAAAAGGAACACATATTAAAATGCTACAGATATCAGAGCCAGCGGTAAATGACTAAAAAGCTTGTTGAGATAAGACTGTTCTCCCCAGGATGACAGCAGACATTGACCAGTCACTCATCCCAGGAGTCGGGCTGCCGGCTGCTGAGACGACCTCCTGATCTCAGCCAGCAGAGCAGGCGGGTCCGCACATCGCCGGAAACACCACGGCCAATTTCAAAACAGCCAGTAATTATAGAAACTGATCACACACTCTAAATCTAAATGGTTACTTTCTCATCTGAAAAAAAAAAAAAAACTTACTGAAAACTTAAAGTGACACAACAGAAGTCCTAGGACAAAAAATGATAAGAGCTTTGAGGCTGATAACACCAGCAGACCGACTCTGGACGGGAACAGAAGTTGATTAATGACATTTCACACGTCCACAAGAGCAGAGGAGAGCGCAGACTGAGGAAGGCCCCAGGATGGAAAATGAACAAACTAAAAGACCTTGAATTCTGCTCAGAATCGCTTCATAACGTTGGAGAGTCACCAGTCGAGTCCCGCAGCTCACAGGCTAAATAGCTCAAAGATTAGCTAACCTAAATAATGGCTAAATTGCTCTCGGCAGTGACTTTGTTAGCATGGGTATTTGGCTTCATAATAACTTTGGTTTCTCTTGTGTCTTTCTTTTTTCACTTGGCTCAGTCAACTGTTATTTAGCCATTAAAACTGGTGGTTTAATTCAACAAATGACATTTTGTTTTATAAAACAAAAATTTTGAACTTTTAAACAGGATGGATCCAAACCGATGAGCGACAGAAACAACAGGAAAGTACAAACAGTTACTGATTAAAGTGACAGGAAGGATAGAAAACCGTGGGTTGTATAGTTACTCTGTAGTTCCTGAGGTCTGTTTATGTAGTTAATGTAATTTGCCATTTCGACGTAAATGCCTTATAAATCTTGCAGTAGGATTATTTCCCATGTTCAAGTCAAGCTCTTCAACGACGTACGTGTTTTAAATTTATACGGCAAGATGGATTCAGGCCTGAGGCTTTTTAAAGACACACTATGGGCCTTATTGTCTCCAGCATAAACAAAACTACACAGTGGAGCACCCTGGATATTGCATTCTGTCATGCCAATGACATCTCAAGCACACACCACTGAAGACAAAGCAGAGAACACAGCTAATCCAATTTACAGAAGAGAGCAACTCTGCAGAAAAGGGCCCATAAACCGTAATTCAGATGTAACCCAATCTAACAAATTACAGATTCTCCCCTTTATATCAAAGACAGAGAGGGAGAGCGAGAGCCTGAGCACAAGGCTCATATGAGGAAATAAGAGGCAGAGAGAAATCTATGAGTTGCATCTTAAATCAGACAGTGGCAGAGAGGTGAGTGTAATTATCCTGTTACAGACCAAATCAGGCAACACACAGAGGCCTGAAACTACTTTACAGCACATGACACCTGGAGTTTTATTATCTACAGTTTGATCCCATAATGAGAGCTGCAACATTTAAAGGTGCTGCATGAAATATTACAAATAATATAAGATTTTAATATAATTAACACCAAGTGAAGACAGTGTTAAACGACTGCACGTATGTAGCGCTTATAGTCTGAGAGACTCATGCACTGACGGAACAGCCATTAAAGGCAATTTGTGGTTCAGTATCTCGCCCAAGGACACTTCGAAATGCGGACGGGAGGAGACGTGAATCGAACCACCGGCCTTCTGATTAATGGACGATCCGCTCCGCGTCCTGAGCCACAGCCACCCAAAACAAAAGTGGAGAAGAATGTCAGCGTCTGCCAGACTTCACTTCATTTTATAATCTCTGACGAGAGGAGTTTCCCAGTTTCGGCACAAAACTAAATTTAAAACACCGGCAGATGGTCAAACACACCTAGAGGACACCACTGAAGAAGGGACGAGTCGTCGTATGTTTCTGTGCCACAAGACAAGAGGGTGGAAAATGTGGCTTTAATTTCGAGACAAATTAACAACAACAACAACTACAACTACACAAACACTGAACAGAGGCTATCATGTCAAAGTGACACACATACTTGGGCAAATGTGATTAGAAATGTTCATGTGGCTCCAGCATTTATAAAGCCAATGACTAAAAATGTTTGGTATGTTGAGCCCATCATGTGCAGACAACAGAATGAAGAGGATTTTTCACAGCATTAATATAGAACCTAGACCTGATCTTTAATCAAACAACACATGGACATTTACCTTTAGACTATACGGGACCTTTAAATCACTAAAACAGCATTAAACTAGTGGAAAAAGAACAAACACGGACTTATTGTTCTACATTTCACAACCTGCAGTTACTGTTTGAGTCTATAGGTTAAATGAAATATCCATTGATGCACAAAGACAATGAATATTCATGGAGAATCATTTGTCATGCTATTCACTTGTATGAAAACACCCTGGATCGGCTCCATCACTCATCACTCTGACACCCGCCTCCCTGGAAGGCGTATTGTTTTTTTTTCTGTTTGGCATGAAAAAGGTTTTATTTTCTGTGTCTCAGTTTTTCGTTTTCATGCATATTCAGTCTTGTTTTTATCTGACTCACTGCTGGATAGGGGAGGGATTTATTCCAGCATGAAATGGATTTGTTAGCTGAGCATTTTCTGCAGTTTGGGCTGATTAAGATGCAGCTAATTACTGAGCACCTCCCATGACACCCGCTGGTTTTCTGTAGTTTTTACGGAGCAGGACCGTCAGCGATGCTGCCGTGGGGCGCCAAGAAACCACAGACAGAACTGTCGGTGACGGGGAGTCATTTTGACATGTTTGCCAATATTTTACATGTTAAGTTTTGCCAGTTGGTATTTACACATCGTCTGTTTATCCGGGACTTTCTCTCTCTAACAAGCAGGCCTCAGCTTAAAGACAGTCCAACGACACAGCTCTCCCACAGCCATGAAAAGGAGCCAGGTTATGAAATATGACAAGCCATGAAAACCTGGTATGAAGTTTGGGAAAAGTTGTGGAAAAGTTTGGGGAATTTAAAATGTAAACGAAGTGTGGGAACGGCGACGATGTGAAGTTTGGGAACACGTCAGAATCCCCCCGATGAGGAAAAGTCCCTTTGCCCTCTCTCCTTCTCACACTCTAAATCCAAGCTCATGAAGATCCTGTGAGGTTTGAACTTTAAAGGATACATGGCAGCCGGTGCCAGTGGATTCTGGGTATCTCATTTCTTGGCCGTAACAAGCCTGTGATTGATGAGACTTCAGCTCGTGGCAGTGGAGCAGCGAAGGAGGAGAAAGAAAGACCTTCCTCGGCCAACCTGCGAACAGATCTGGGTGAAAAACGACTTGCAAATACCTCTCTGTGTTCTCCTCATATGTTTTGATCTGCAGGTCGCTGCCATGTCGGGACAATTTAAATCATTGAGGTAAGTTGTCAGTCAGAGTGAAGTCTACGACATTAGCTAAGACGCTTTCCTGAGATTGTCGAAATTATTGGCGCTTTCAGTGTGTTTCAGACTCAACCCCATCTGGCGCCTGCGAAAGCTAAAACAAACCACACATGACTCGCCAGTAGTATTTTATCCAGGTGCAGTGAACTGTGACAACCTCTTTTTTTTTGACTCTAACAAGCTGGTGATTGAAGACATTTGAGCTAATGACAAGTTAAAAGGAGCAGAAAAACATTTGGATGTAAGATGTTTAATCTACAGTCCCTGGTGGCACACACACACACACACACACACACACACACACACACACACGTCTTTGTGTGTCTGGGCAGAGTGAAAAGTTCACTCCGTGTGTGGACTCTGAGTCAGACCTGGGCCATGAGTGCATGTGCATATATACTTCTTTTATGGTAGTTTGATTTAACCTACTTTAAAGCCAGATGGGTGGGTTTTTTTTCACCACATATGACAACACCGTGAGCGCCAGAGAGTTATTCAACAACCGCAGAAGAGTGTTTGAAACTTAATTCTATGCTGTTTGCCGTGATTGACAAGTTATCTAACAAAACCTGATGTTGTAAACTCCACCCATCTGGTGCTGCGAGTCGATTAAAACAAACACTTTAAGTAAGAATTATTTGAAAATAGCATTTAAGACGGGTTTTAGTGAGAATGTGTGTGTTTGTGTGTGAGGCAGGGGATGTGACTGTGAGGAGCAGCGGAGGAGGAGCGGTGTGGTTTTAATTAGGCGGCTGCTGCAGCGTTGCGGGTTCGGACGCGGTGCCAGGACGTCCCGGGAGAAACAGCACTGACGCCTTCGAGGCCTGCCAAGCGCGGCCACAGCCTATCCCAGAATGCCTCTGTCACCGTCACCGTGGGGAATGGCGGGGCCACAGAACATCTGAGAAAACAATCATTTTTGCCCCACCGTCGCTACGGAAACGCTCCCATTTTCCTGCCCAGGGGGTTGAGGGCTGGGGGGGGGGACCGGGAAGGCAAACCGGCTGGGTCGCTGTCTGTTTGGAAGATGTTTGTGTTCTTGCTTTCTGACGCGCTGCAAAATGATGCGTCACGTTCGATATCGCGCACGCTGATGCGTCACAATGTGAAGAGTGTGGTGAGACAGGAGGGAGAAGACGAGCTCTGTCCTCCCTGAGCAGAGGGAAAAATCACTCTGCAGTGTGTGTGTGTGTGTGTGTGTGTGTGTGTGTGTGTTGTTTACCCTTCTGCTGCTGCTGCTGCATGAACAATCACATTCAGGGTGGTTTTCCATTTCCCTCTCGAGACTTAAGCAGCAGTAAGTAGAAGGAAGAGCCGCTTTATAGCAAGGCTTTATAACTGATGGCCTAATTGATGGTAAACAAATCATTAACAGATTAGTCCTTTAATTCATCAGCAAGACAGCTGGACATCTGGAATATTGAGCATCTGGACCAAAATCAATATCTAGATCAGTACTATGTGTAGTGTGACTGTGCTTTGCTGCTCGTCTCCATAAGGTAAGTGGTTAACTGTCCAATGGGGGGGGGGGGGTTCCTAAATGATGAAGGCATTATATAAAAACAGCCAAGCACAGTAGGTCTGTGCTACGTGAGTGAGTAAACGTTATTTATAAAGCACTAGTCACAGACGAGAGAGACGATACAAGAGTCGGAAAACTGTGAATTATAAATTGGACTGAGACTGAAAATTCATTCTTCACCTCAGAATCTTTAGTTGGCCAAAAAGTCTCACCACAAGGTCGATTTAGTAGCTGTTTAGGAGCTTTTGATCACATTACATGACCTTCCTCGGCAGATATCATTTGCTCAGTTGTTGTGGAGTTGTGGATATTTTTCTTTTACAGATGACGAGCTGGCGACTGCGGAGGATTTACACCAACATCCACCCAAAAGTTGCTTTTACAGGCGACTTCTTTGAAAGCATTAATAAATGATCAGAGCATTACGAGTGTGTGCAGGTGAGGCAGAAACCCAATGGGGCTCGTTATAGGTATTCATCAAAATGAGAGCGTTATACAATATTAATGTGTGAAATACATCATGCATCTTTGTCACAGTCCGCGCGGCGTTAATGAACACGCACAGGAACACTGTGCGTACGACACTGACTAAGACGTCCGCAGCGTGGAGCCTCAGCTGTCGGCTCCTCGGGGGCCGCTGACGACATGATGCGTCGTTTTGGACTTGTTCTGAAAACCATTCTCACTTTATAGAACAACGCATTTTAGATAAGCCTCATCTGCCCCTGCGTCACACGCTGTCGCACGCAAACACTGAGGAACGCTTAAACACGAGCAGGGAAGCATCTCATGCCCCCCCCCTATTCTCTGAACTGCTGCTTTATTGGTATTATTTGCACTGTCCGCTGCGTCTCAAACACAAATCAATAATAGTGACAGGTCTTGTAAAACACATTTCTCAATATGGGCTCAAAGTGGAGCCATTTGTGGAACCCTGCAATTATGTGACAAGCAGAGGGGAGT
>NW_019525526.1:257429-262301 GCF_002814215.2 Seriola lalandi dorsalis | reverse complement strand
GGGTTGACTAATGAATACCCCAGGGGATTTTTCTCTCATCGTGGGGGAAGAATGAAAGTATGATGGTGCGAACAACATTCAAGCTTTCTTTTATCTGCGACAATTCCCTCCCTCTCCGAGCCGACATTAAAACAGGATGAGGCCGAGCGCCGACAAGAAAAAAAAAAGAAATAGGCAGCCCTCGACTTTGATTATAGGTTTGAGCAAATTGGAATCTGGATACAAAGAGGAAAAAAAACACACACACTTTGTTGAGGACCCATAATGGATTCTTCATGAGAGTGTGTGCTGTGGATCTGCCTACATTGCATGTGTGTGTGTGTGTGTGTGTGTGTGTGTGTGTGTGTGTGTGTGTCCCAGGAGAGGGACTGTGTAAGTACATATATTAAGACTCCAATATAAACCTAGACATCACACCCGGGATGTAATTGGTCCTGAAATAGAAGTGAGTGAATATTTGACATTTGTTAGTGTTTCCAAAACAAATCTTAGCTCAGTACAATCAGTCGCACTTCATCAGCTGAAGCCCGTTCACCAGGCGATGCGTAAAGACGCAGACGATTCGCAGCGTGCGTCCTCCTTTCCTTTGTCACTTTATAAAAACCGTCTTACACAAAACAAAGCGGAAGGTTCTCATCTTCATGGCGTGACAAATGGAACTCAACCTCATCGATTGAATATTGATTCCTGGACGTTACTGTCCTTTCATGCTCCGGCAGCGGTGACGAAACGCTCACATGATGTAGTTCTGTCGAGGTGTCAGGACACTCAGTTAACAGCAAGTCTCACCTGCACAAGGTATGGACAGTAAAAGTTTATTGGTATACAGACAGGCTCATTTGTGTGTTACATAATGTACATTATACTGTCGCATCATTTAATCATTAAATATTAAATCTCGAGTGTTTGAGCTCAAGTCCCGAGTCCAAGTCATCAAGGTCGAGTCTGAGTCGAGTCCACGGTGAGTTCCAGTTCTGCGCTCTGGCACAAAACAGGTCTAAATGACACAGCTGTCTCCATTTCAAAAGAGAGTTTATTTACCGTGTGACACAACAGCTAAATAAACGCACAGGCACTCATTAAATCGTCCGAGTCCGAGTCTCCAGCTGCCGAGTCCGAAGGCAGTCAGACTCAAGTCCAGCTTGTATCACTACAAACTGCATCGTCCAGGGGGAGAGAGGGGAAAGTCTGCACAACAAGTACTTTTAATTTGACTACCACTGAAAGTCGAGGGTTTATTTTCAAGCATTTTATCCTGTTACTAAAGTGTTGTAAGTTTAAATCCTGCAGCAGCTAAAGTTTCATTCCAGCGCTGGATGGAAAAAACACAAACACAGTGAGACTGTGTCAGTGTGGAGCAGGGTGTTTCTGAGGAAACACATCACTGTCAGTGAAACTACTGCGGTTAAATCAAGAGTTTGGTTAAACTGAGAATTCCTGAAATGGAGTAAGAAAGTGCAGAGAAGAAGAAACTTGGGTTTTCAGTTTGTTTTCTGGTTCAGGCTTCAGATGTTAGATATTCTGGTGGAGGCGGACAGGAAGAGAGGGGTTAAATGCCGGTGTGCTACTGTTTAATTCAGCCTTGGATGAATATTTAATCACTTGTGTGGAGCTACAGCGTGATGGTCCATCTCTGCAGCTGAAGCAGAGGTGTGAAAGGGAGACTGTACCGATGCTCTCGTTTGATGGGAGTTCACTTTCATCATGATGAATCATGCATTTGTCACGTCCCTGCAGCTGGGAGCAGATGCTGAGGAAACACGACGGGAGTGTTACAGTGCAATCCTCAAGTCCAACACTTATATACGCTTATGCATCTTAAGCAGTTAGCTGTTAAAAACCGCACTGATTCGCTGTGAGTGCAACAGTTGACCGAGCTCCAACATCAGAAGCAAACCACCGTCAGCCATCAACCCTCGTCATCAAGTATGGAGATGAGCTGCAGCGTTAGCGATGTGACGATCCGAGATCAAAAACCAAATTACGTCACAATGTCAGCGCTGCGAGCAGATAAAAGCATATGCGATGCTATTTTACAAGCCTAATGAGGGAAGCTACACTAACTGTGAAATCTCCTCGCTAATTATCGTCCCCGGTGGATTGTTGTGGAGTGTGACGTTCGCCTGGAGAGCGCGGCGTCCGTCCGGATGCATAAATCATCAGGGCACGGTTACAGGCACTCAGATTAATAGAGGTTAATGCGGGGTGGGTGCGGGGACTTCTAGGAGATGGGTGGCAGGCTTTTACACGGTGGATGGAGCAGAGGGGAGCGCGGCACTACATCGGCTAAGTGTGTGTGTGATGTGGAGAAAATGAAAACTTGACATAAGCTTCCAGAATCCAGCTTTTAATGGTATTTCTGCTCCATTGGATAACAGAGCCGAGAGTGACGGGCATCACGGAGGAGAGAGAGGGAGAGAGGGTGATGAGGGCCAGACATTAAAACTCGCAGCAGCAGCAACTCAACACCCACTTCTTTTTTCTTTTTTTCTTCTACAGAAACTGAACATTTTAATTGCAGATGTACTTGATTGCATCTTTTTAATGAATGGAAAGCATAAAGAATCGTCACAACCCCACCAGGATGATAAAGCTCACTCCAGGTGTGAAAGGTAGAACATGTCCAGCTGGGCGGAGCTGCTGTTAAATCCCTCACCAGAACCGCGGCGTGATATCTGACGGACAGGCAGCGCGGAGGGCAAAGTGAAAAGTAAATGAGCTGTGACCTGGAAGAGGTTTAAAGTCGCGCTGCAGTAACCGATCTCATCTGACGTCCGCATACGTAATGTGAATACATGTAAATTGCAGCTCATTATCCCCCCCCCTCCCCCCCTCCCCTCCCGAGACACTCAGTGAGATGTAGCTCCTGCACTCATGTGTGTCATCGTGAGCCCAGACAGTGGATTCAAGGATTCAAGCAGGTAAATAGATTCGGATTGACATCTCCTTGGATGTGGGCGGGGTCAGCAGCAGGGGGCCGGGTTCACAGAGACGTGGTCCAGTCGTCTGTGCTCATAGATTATTGTAAGGCAGGTCAAACTGTTTAACAAAAGATAAAGACTGACTGGTTTGAAGACAGTAACATTAGACACCTTACCTCCTGATCACAGTGGGCTCTGCGTGCAGTTACACTTTGCACTGAAGTGTTTTTTTCCCTCGAGGGTAAAGCTCCATCCTCCCGCAGAGAAAATAAATCCAGTCAAAACGCAGCTTTACTCTAATGCATTTGTAGCTGGACACAGAATAAAACTGGGAAATGCATCACAGTGAGCTTGGTGCATTCGAGCCACAATGGACACCTGCAGTGAAGTGAGTACTGGCTCAAGAGCACCATTAACATTTAATTGCACGGGCTTAACCAACTAACAAGCGTATAGTCTTTTAAAGGGAACCTATTATGCTCATTTCCAGCTCTGTATTTTCACTCTGGGACTCCAGTAGAAAAGCTTTGCATGATTCACAGTTCAAAACAAGTCCTTGTTCATCTCCTTATTTAAACTGTCTCTTGTGCAGCTGCTTCAGCCTCTGACTGAAACAGGCAACATGAGCTCAGGCCTCTTTCGTCTGATTGGCCGAAAATCTGGAAGCTAGTGACTCAAACTGAGTATCACAACATAATTGATTGTAAATGGCAACTTCTCAAATCCATCTGGTCGTGTTCGAGCCAGACACACACACACACACACACACACACACACACATACACACACACACACACACACACACACACAGTATATATAAACAGGAGGACTTAATTCAAGCTTTCAATTCAATTCAGGTGTGATGAAGTCTTTGATGGTGGCAACATAAAACACCAGAGACTTTAACCAGCTTACTCTGTGCTAACCGCTGGGATCATCATCATCATCATCATCATCATCATCATCATCATCATCATCATCATCAGGTATGAACGTCTTGCAGGTGTGCTGCTTGGTCCGACTGACGCAGGAGAAAGCAGCAGCTGACACTTGTTAGAGAGAGTCACCCTCCTCTCTGAAGTGTGAGACACTGTCCATTTGGCTAAAAACATCGTCGCCCGTCATTGACACTGTTGCTGTGGTGACACACGGAGGGATACCTGTGGAGTATACGCACTGAGGTGTAGCGCACCATCATCTGAATCTGTCAGTTTCAAACGATCTTAGATTTTGTTTCCTCTCTAGTGCTTACAGTAGATATGGTGGAGGGTGGGGATGGGGGTGAGGATGGGGGTGGGGGTGAGGGTGGGCCCCAGCAGCACTGGTGGCGGCGGCGGCTGCGAGGGACAGGAGGTGAAATGGAACCCACGCACTGAAAAGAGACGAGAGCCCCGAGTTGCACAGTGGACCCCCTCCCCGTCCCCCGTCCCATCACACCTGTTTACAAGAGGAAACGGTGATGTCACCCACTTCACACTTGGGGACAATGGTGGCTGGAAGAAAGCAACAGGTCGCAAGGGGCGGTGGGAGGAGAGGGGGAGGAGGCAGGAGGGGGAGGGAGGGCTTGTCGAGGGGCCTGAAGAAGCTCTCTGTTTTATTTACCATGGATACTATGTTTTGGCCCCTTCGGCTTGAGCACAATAACACTTGCGGGTTCAAGTTCCTGCTGTCCCCCTATTCTCTGTGTCCTTCCTTTAATTCTGCACCAGCCTCTCTCTCATGCATCATATGGCTTAGGCTCAAAGACATGAATTTCCCATCTATTGAGACTTCTCTGTAATTACCTTGAGAGGAGGAGGAGGAGGAGGAGGGAGAGGAGGAGGATAAAATGGGGAAGTGAAGAGAGGGTTGGGGGGGGGCACATATTAAAAGTGCCTGAAAAAGAAATACTCTGCATTCTTCTATCACTCTTCACAAATGCAATAAAAGAATGAAGAGGAGGGGGGGTGGG
>NW_019525526.1:257035-257315 GCF_002814215.2 Seriola lalandi dorsalis | reverse complement strand
GGGGGGGGAGCAGGGTATGAGGGTACATAAAAATGGGGTGCGTTCCAGGAGAGTCGGTCCCCGGAGGGAATCTGAATAAATTAATCACAGCGATTGGCTCCCCCTTTTTCCCCCTCGCCTCCTCTCCTCTGGCAGGACGCTGTCATCTAATTGGGCCCTGCCTCTGCGCAGCGCTCTGATTGGCTGAGAGGGAATGTGAGAACCTGAAGACCCCGGCCAACGAGGCTGACAGGGGCTCAAAGGGCAGCTTCTCTCTACGACTTGAATGGAGAGGAGCTGG
>NW_019525526.1:231044-256879 GCF_002814215.2 Seriola lalandi dorsalis | reverse complement strand
CACCCTTCGCCTGCTGTGGGCTCCCAATAGCCAGACATCTGCCTCATTATAGCCTGCACTTCACTGCATGCTGCCCATTGTCCGCAGCAATTCTGTTTGTGCACACCATTCTGAAGCCGGCAGAAATAGCTGCACAGCCACAATGTCTCTCAACACGGAGCGAGTGGTGGCCCGGAGGAAGTGTTTTGTTTTGAAAATCCTGCCTTGAAATCGGCCATTGCTTGGGAGAGACAGCGATACCTGTGAGGCAGAGTGGGGGGGGCGGCGGCAGAGCTTCTGTTCTGGACGTCTTTCACTCCTTGAGTTACGTTTCCCTCCACAGTCTGGTCAGAGGAGAGAGGACGAGCTTCATTCAAAAACAAAAACAAAACAATAAAAAAACCCCACAAACACTACAGCGGGAGATTGTATTGATTAACGCACTTTTAACAAGCCAGAGAGGATCCAATCAGTGAGATCACCTGCTGTCGTGGGGAGAGGCAGGTCAGTCTGAGGCGTGTTTGCGGACCGAGGACTGCCGAGTAAACATGAATTTAAACAAAGAGAAAAAGGAAACGTACGTCTCGGGAGAATTCTTCACGCCGAGTTCCTGTCAACCATTTTCTCTTTAAACAATTGAGACCTTGTTCCAGTGGTGAGATATTCCTGTTTTCCTCCATCGTTAGCCTCTGGTTCCATTTTTTACACCTGAGTCATCAAATACTAAAATATTCACTACAGCCCAAACACACTCTGTACAGGTGTTTACACTTACACCTGTTACAACTTGCACCTGGAGGATTCTCATTAAAACCCTTTTCCACAGCAGGTATTCCGACGTGTCACAGGTGTAATTAATAACCTCAATCAAGGCAGCGTTGCTTCCAGCTGTTCGGGACGGTGGAGTATTCTTCATCCCGGCCGGCTGGGACCTTCCTGTGCGGAGCTTGCATGTTCTCCTCGTGCGCTGTGTTGGGTTTCCCGCCACAGTCCAAAGACATGCAGGTTAGCTGGCAACTCTAAACTGCCGGTAGGTGCGACGTGAGCGTCTGAATCCCAGTTCAGGGGCCGCGTCCCTCGAAAGGACGTGTTCTATGAAGGTCGCCGAATGTCAGCTGGGATCGGCTCCAGTCTCCCCCGGCGACCGGTCTCGTGTCTCGGTGGGACAAATGATGTCAGCAGTTACACCTGATCGTTTTCTGATATTACGAATGAAAAATGTACATAGAGTTCGTTCAGGTGGAGTTCAGGTGATTTCCACTTAGCTCCGCCCAGCTTCAACCTGATAAGAAATGTAATCAGCAGCCTGACAACACCTGTGTGGGGGAAAACGATGTCAACTGCTGATCCATTAGTTCAGTTTCTCCAGGATTTCATCACCTTGCAGTTGCAGGAGTTTATGTAAAAATCTACTTATTTGCCAAGACTATTACAAATCCACCAAACTAAGGCGCGTCTCTGAACTTTTCATTAAGGCGTTGGTGTCGCCACTGCAGCCCCTTTTCAGGCAACCAATCACATGGGGCGAGACCTGTCACCCTGGCAACCAAGAAAATGAAGCAGCTTCATGATACGTCCGACAGGAACTACAACAACAGAGACAGAAACGCTCAATAATGGGAGCAGATCAGTCAGACACTTAGTGGCGGCGGTGATATGCTGTCAAGATATTGTTGTCATAGGAACAAAACCCAGTCACTTTTTTTTTTTGAAGAAGCGTTGGGACATTTATTCCCGAATAAAACGGTTCATGGACACAAACGCTCATCCAACTTTAACGGTCAAGCTTCACAAACGACCTCAGGAGACTGAACATGGAGGAGGCTCGAGCGTCACCATAGAGACTCAGGACGAAAACTTACAGAGGAGTGATGAGAATCTGGTACAACTGGATCTTTTGGGTCACAATAATGGAAACAGACTTGAGATCCTCGCACTAATGTTTAATATTCATCAGAATCGCGTTGCTGTGTCTGACTCACATGTTTCCTCACCTGGAAGTCAGACAGTGAATCTGCCCCTGACAGACTGCTGCCGGCTGGAGGAGCCGCGGTTCTCAGACACACAGACAGCTGTTAGAGGACGCCACTAATAGTGTCGCTGTGTGTGAGATGTGCCCGCAGCAGCTACACACACACACACACACACACACACACACACTTTGTGCACACCACCTGAGTGTGTGTCTGTCAGTAAATCCGAAGCGTTCAAACAGTGATTGTGTGTGACTGACCTCTGGTACTCGTGTGTCCGGCTCACAGAGGAGGAAGTGAAACATGTTTTTATATTTGAGCAGGTCCAGTCCGACTGACAGCAGCTCCTGAGAGAGAAAATAACTTTTACACAGAAGTGAGTGTGCAGAGCAGCAGACTGGATAGTTTCTTTACGGGAGGTTTAAGGGGGTTTATATTTGTCACTGCAAAATGTGCCAATATGAGGGGCCATTGGGGCCCATATTGGATAAGATAAGATGTTCCTTTACTGATCCCCTGTAGAGGAAATTCTCATTCATCACAGCAGCGCAATAAAATAAGAATAGGAACAGAAACTAAAATAAATAAGAGAAATACTAGGAACAATAAAAATAAACAATGCAATGAGAAAATCTGGTTGAAGTTAGTGAAAGAGAGTTTTAGTTAAATATAGATAAACATGTCTGAAGTCACTGTGAACTTTATTTAAGGTATGAATCCAGACCAGGATCTTTCCCTGCTCATCTGGATATTGTGCAAGATCAGATATTTCAGCAGAAAACAAATATGTTGATTTACATACGTTCAGTATCAACATATCTGCAAACGTGAACTGACAACATAAAGAAACATTTGCTGCTGCTGATATTTGATTTTATTTTCTGTCAGTGTTTTCCTGTGGAGGCAGCTGATGCCTGATGTTCTGTGACGGTCTTTTGCTCTTTACATTTCAAATATACGTCTCAGTGTTTTGTGCTGTTATCACAACACGCTGTTTAATCGGGTGAAACGACAGTCGGACCACTGCGGGACACTGACACACTTTGAGGGCTCATACAGCTCCTCTCAGCACATCAGTGCGCTCTTTATATCCTCAAGCACATGCCGATGTTGCTGCACACACACGAATATACTACACATGCGCACTCAAGCGTCGCTGCTCCAGTTTCTCCAGGCGTTGTCGTCATTTTGTTGGAAATGAGAAGCAGTGGACAGACTGAGTCTGACTGCGCTGCTCAGTCTGAGTCATTTCATCAGTCTGGTGTTACTACAGTGGGCGGGGGTTTAGTCAGAGGGGATTAATAGCTTACTCTAACTTTCATAACAAGCTATGACAAGATAATCTGACCGACTTCTGCTAATTCTCTGCACTAATTACATTTGCTGCGTTTGTGTGTTAAAGGTGTTAATGCATTTGGCTAATTAATCACTGCAGAGGAATCCCATGCCGCCTGCTCTGCTGCTCCCGTTTGAGAAATATCAAGGCAGAGAGAGAGAGAGAGAGTGAGGGAGAGAGAGAGAGAGGGGGGGGGGGGGGAGAAACCACCTTCATCGCTGTAGATATTTCAACCTTTAATTCTACTTTTCATCTTAAGGGTTTACAATGACTGGGAGCGTGAGGAGAAACTCGGGACTCGAGCTCTTTCTTTTGATGTTGATGAACAAAACAGACGAGTGTTTCATGTGAATATTTCAACCAGTGAAAAATTAGTTGTTCATTTCTTTTTCATTGCCTCTCGGTATTTTTGGATCCACTCCACCTCCGCTCTGCTGTGTCTTTCTGACACACTCGTCAAACCTCTGGACTACATTTTGATTTGCAAGGAATGCAAGTGCCCTTCACAAAAAAAAAAAAAGTAAATAAATAAAAGCACCAGGACAACCCTCGCCTGCCTGCACATACCAAACGGGCACTTAGTTTCAAAGTAGCGCTGCCCACCACGGCTCGCATACTTTCATATACCGTGCTCCCTTTCTCCTCGGGGCCTGAGGTGAATGTGGCCTTTGAGAGCGGAGGGAAAGCAAACATGTAGCCGGCAGCTCTCGCCTGGGAAAAGAACATCCAAACTGAGTGGGCTGTCTTCAGAGCGACAGCCTGAGCAAACAACCTGAGAGGACTTCATGAGAGTGGGGTGGGGGTGGGGGTGTGGAGGGGGCATGAGGGGGGCTGCTGGGTGACTGAGGGGCTTCATGGAGCCAGCTGGGGTCCAACCTTTCATGCAACAGGGGCTCTTTAACACTTTCAGGCTGCCATCAGAGTGAGAGATGATGAGATATGATCCAGGACGACAGATGAAAAACATAAAACCTACAGAATGACTGACAGAGCCGAACCAACACGAGTTACAGTGCTCACCTGTAGCTTCACCTGGCATATAACGTATCCATCTATCTATCTATCTATCTATCTATCTATCTATCTATCTAACTATCTATCTATCTATCTATCTATCTATCTATCTATCCATCTATCTATCTATCTATCCATCTATCTATCTATCTATCCATCTATCCATCTGCCAGAAGAAAACATGCATGAAGAACGCAAAAGAAGAAGAAGAAGAACGAAGAAGAAGAATCACTGCAGTCAATACAATCAGCAGCATCTTATACATGATATAAATTCTTCACAAGCTCCTTGCTCAAAATATTGGAGGTCTTGATTCAGAACTGTCTCAGAACTACAAAAAAAAAACCTGAAGTGAAACTCCTCAGGTTGTCCATCAGTGACCCAATGAAGAGGTTTAAATGTGGGGCGGCGTGGCTGCGAGTGGTAGCAGGGGCTTTACTGGCTTGTTTATCCAGCATCCCCCCAAGTCGTGACTGCTGTTCACACAGCCGGGATCAGAGCCCACAGATCAGAGCTTTGAGTATTTAGCCTGTGGATTAGCTATTGTGCTGGGCTAGCATGAGCACCCCCCGCCCTCAGCTCATCACGCACCCCACCCACCAAACGAACCTCATGTCGGGGACCCGGCACCGAGTCTAAGTCCTCAGACTTTGAAAATAGGACGGGACCAAACTGTCTCCTAAGTCTTTATGCTGCATATCAGATTCAGAAAGTTGGACCGGGTTTAGCTGCTGCCCTTTTAGGAAGATATTAAACGGTGATTTGACACATTAAATTAAGTTACTATTTTTGTAAACCACGACTTCCTGGAGTCCCAGAGACAACGCACAGAGGGCTGCGCAGATGGATAAACTGTTCATCAAGAACTCCCCTGAAACCACAAACTATTCTTCCAGTTCTGTTTGTGCACAGATTAAACAAACAGGACAAAACGTATTAATCAACGAGCTTCAGAGGGTTAGGGATATACAGTATCTGAACACTGTAAATAGCCAGGCTAGCAGGTTCCCTTTGCTCCCAGTGTTTAAGCTAAGCTAATCGCCTTCATACTGGACGTGTAGCATCCAGTGCTTTAGGAGAGTTTCAGTCAAACTCTCGGCCTCAGCTGCTTCACTTTTCCCTGGATTTCTGTTTTAAATCCTGTGTTCATACATTAAACACACCATCGTCTGTGCATGGACGCTCTGTCATTGCAAAATAGCTGCTAGATTCACACAGATGTCCTGATGCCGCCTTCAAAGACAATAAGTGACATCACCTAATTTGCATTAATAGAGAAAGTACTATAGTAGGGAAACTGCTACACAGAGCTTCTGTGAGAGGTTGTTGGAGGGAAAGTCGTCTTCCACACTACAAAGAAACCTTCAGAGTGAGGCAAACTGTTTCTGTTAGAATAATAAATGTCACACTGCATCAAATATCTGTTGAGAAAAATAAACTGATGTCGTCCTAAAGCGGGGACTTTCTTAAAAGAAGTATCTGTCAGGGGATCTGGTGTGACATTTATGGATTATAATGTAGTATTCTGCCTTACTGTTTTCTTTATGTTTGTTTTCCTGAAAATAAATTAGATTTTATATTCAGAAACTTTTCTTTCTTTCTTTTTTTGCAGTGCATTAATGTTTTTGCGGTCAGCAGCCTGCAACACACCTTAAACATCTTTTCTCTATGATTTACAACCGAGAAGATTTGTCCACAATGTCCTCAGTTAAAATTTTCTATGAATCCAGTCCTGATGGGGAAACTTCGTACATTGTCCTTTGGCACCACACAGCGCGGCCCCTCATGCCACGTAGCTGCAGTGGCTGCCAAAGGTGACGGCCCGCTTGAGTGCCGGGGGCAAACAGATGGTCGACAACAACCCAGGAGAGATGTCTTTGACCGGCAGCGCCAGGAGCGGCCAAACAAAAAGCTCTCCAATCCAAGGCCCCGGGGAGGAAACAATGGGACGAATGCTGGGTGAGCCGGTCCTCATTCACTCGGCAGCTGGCTGAGAACCAACAGGTCGGCACATACACAGCACTCCACACGGACAACGAGCGGGGGAACCCAACCACCAACCCGTCAGCAAACCACCAAAACCCTTTGGACGGTGGTGTCATCCCAAAGCTCTTTGTTAGCTCCTGGTTTTGTTGCAGCACCTGTTTGACACCTTAGCACTTTGATCAGCCCCCCCCCCCTGTCCTGACAATGTGTAGGGTCATTCCACTTCTGATGTATCGCACTTCACGGAGGAATGTGCACATAACACTGATGGACACGTGGACAAAAGCAGAAGCACCATTTTCTTTCCTAATCACAAAATCTGAGGAATGGCAGCATCTTTTTTTGTAACTCTGCACAAGCCAAATGTTGTTACCCTCACACGGATATATGGAGACAGATTTGGCAAATATTGAATCAGTCCATTTATATGCATGTTGAATGAGAGTGGAAAGCTCACAGGGCATGCAGAGTGCTCATTCCTGCTGTAATTCATTCAGATTTTGATAATTATTTCTCCTGGGCAGAGAAAACTGCTAACAGAGTGTGTTACAAGCGAGGGTTTAATTTCAGCTTTGCCTGCGTTAGCAACCCTCAACCACGACTGTGAAATACGCCAACATTTACAGGTCATAGATACCAGTGGAAACAGCCACCCTGTATATTTTTTTAAAGGGACTGTGAAGTGATTTATCCCGTACACAGTAAGATGTGTTTTCACCGCCTGTCTCTCTGTCTTTGCTCTCTAATGACGTTTCTGCCCGTCTGTCTGTCTCACTCTCTGCTAGACTAAGTAGCCTGACTGAGCCCTGTTAAAGTTAATAGCTCTCCACAAGCACAGAAGCCCAGACAGGCCAACACCAATAAAACTCAAGCAAATTATATCAGTGAAAAAGAGGCACCGAGGAGTCATTTTGTTATTGGGTTCAGCATTCCTCGGCTTAGGAGAAGGACTCTTGCGTCACGCAGGAATAACTTTGGAACGCTGTAAAAAAAGATGCAGACTGCAGAGCTCGAATATGCACATGGACTTTTAGCATGACTGAGACATTTTTTGTCGAGGCCTGGCTTTCGACATCCTGAGAGGGTGAAAAGTGTCCTGGCGAAGCTTCCTGTCCTCTTAGCCTCTGTCATACACCGTGTCCTGTGGCAGGCTGCCATCATTACACATCTGGCTGGTTACTTTCCACCGAAGCACAGTGTGCTAAAAACTAGCAGAAAGTGGAGGTTATGGAGACATGCTGTCCTTGCAGTTTAAAAAAATGATCTATTAAAGAGCAGAAAAGCTGCAGATTTGAATATTGTCTGTTTATTTCTAAGAAGTTTCTTTGGGTCATAAAAGAACTAATATTACATAAAAACACTGATGTTTCTGGTTGTTTTTTTGTTTTGTTCTGCTCCAAACTCTGAACACTTAGCTAACGCAGCCTTCCAGGAACTTACGTTCACGCCGGATAATTCTGCAGCATGATTTACATCCAGGACAGGAAGTAGCGTGTCCGGTACATGGCTAGGCTAAAAAGTCAGGGTATTAAAGTCAGGGTTTTGGGCTTGTAGCTCATTCAACCTTCATGTCAGAAAGCAGGGTTCACATCCTGTCTCAGAGTAGTCAGACCTCCACAGCCCTGTGTCACCGCTGGAGAATGATCTGGCTGCAGCCATTATCATTCTGCTGCATTTCTTCATCCAGTCACAATTGTCTTGAGCGGCGCTGAGTCCAGGATGCAGAGATGGAGCCTCTTGAAAATAGTGTCTGCAATGTCATTAAAATGGTGGATTCCCAGGAAGGAAATATGTCGACTGTGTGACTGCACGATCCAAATCTTGATCGAGCGTAGGTTTCTAGCTTGTTGTTTCACATCGCTAAAGCCAACAGCAGCTCAGTAATCTTAACCATACCTTTAACATTACAGTAGTTGCATTGCAAAGATTTAGGAACAAATACTTAAAAAAAAAAAAAGTTGGCATTGCAGGGAATCAGTGTTTTACAGAATTTCCCAATATCAGTTTTCTGTCATAAGCTTTAAAGTCCAAAGCGTCCAAGGCTGCAGTGGATGGCAGCGACCGAGCGGCAGACGTGCTGCAACCAACACACTTCTCTGTTTGTTCATTTTTCAGAGAAAATGTGGAAATGTTCGCACAGCGCTGCAGGAATCTCTGAAAGCCTCCTCATTTTAAAGTCAGTGAGAGATGAGTTGTAAGTCAAGTCTAATAAAAAGCCAGGAGGGATTTAATACTTTTCAACAAGGTTCATGTTGTGACGCTGACACATGGTTTGGCTCCGTCGCTCGGTCTGCGCTGGAAAGAGCGGGTCCGACATTACTCACAGATACAACAGGCATCACCATGTACCAACGGTGTTTATACAATCAGACCAGAACCTGAAAGTCAGAGAGGAGTTTTATGTGATTGACAATGAAGCAGACACCGTGAACTGTGGTTAACTCCGCTCGGCTGGTACCGTGTGTAAACATATGACATATTCACGGCTACTATTGGACCCTTGTCTCTGCGTAATGGGAGCTCGCTGCTCGCCGAGACCCAAATCCCCGGGCACTGCCTCTGCCAGGCAGTGTAAATATTTAGGGTCACCCGTCGCACAATGGAAAATGAAAGCCATGACTTTCACTGAGTGTGTGTGTGTGTGTGTGTGTGTGTGTGTGTGTGTGTGTGTGTGAAACAGAGAGAAAGACAGAGAGCATTGAGCACTGTATGAGCATGTGTAAGTGTCTGTGTATTGTATGACAGTGCAGTGCATCTGTGTGTATGTTGTCACAGTTCATATTCATGTGTGTGTACATCGGAAGATATGTGTGTGTGTGCGTGCATGTGTGTGTGTGTGTGGGTCTCTGTGGACAGAAGCCAGCCTCACATACCTGCATGTGTTTGTGTGAAAACCCAGATTCCTTTTTTCTTTTTTTCCCACTTTTCAGTTCTTCCCCGGGCCGGGACTTTGACAGGAGGCAGAAAACCGTTATCTGTCTGATGTGGAAGCCGTGGCATTCAGGGCACCACATTAATCACTGCTAGAAAAGACTCTCCGCTTAACATAAACACCATCCTCCAGAAACAGAGCGCGACACACTCTGCAAGGCCGAACAAACCGACCGCTGCCTTTTACTCTGTCGCTCAACCCTCCCATCCTCACTTTCACTGAAGGTTTCAGCATCAGGTTTTATCAGACGATCACAAAGAGTGTGACCGAGAGGAAAGCAAGTAGAAGAACCTCAGCCTTGTTAATTAAAGTGAGATTGGAATTGGTGCAATTTGCAGGCTGTTAGTGTTACTGCCTTTTTAATGCAAGAATTGAATCATTTGTTCTATGTTTATTTTCCATAAAAACATAAATTCTGTGCATTAAAGCCCTGACTAATGAAATGTTTCTGGAGTTGGCGTCTCTTTAACGCAAAGTGACCCATTCTCCCTTGTTAGATTTTTTGGATCATTGCAGGAAACAGTATATAAGGCTCATTGTTTTGGGTTTTTTACCATTTTTCACCAAAGAGCAACCAAAACGTATCTGCTATCAAAAAAGAAACAAATCAATTTAAACCAGTTTCTCTCAGTTTCTGTCTCCATGCATGGGAAGTGGTAAATGGACTTGCACTTATATAGAGCTTTTCTAGTCTTACTGACCACTCAGAGCGCTTTACAATACTTGCCACATTCACCCATTCACTCACACATTCATACATCCCATTCATACACTGCTGGAACAGCCATCTATCTAATAAATCCCATATATACGCATCAAATTTCCCATTTTCCTGAAAAGAGCAGCCGTGATAGCAGAAGATCAAGTGAAGCGATTGCAAAAAATAATAATAATAAATGCAACCAGTGGCAAAAAAAGGTTGAAAGGTTTGATATATTATAGCACATAAAACAGGAATACTGTTTGTGAGAGGAGGCTGTGATTCAGGAGGACAGGGGCGACTTTCTGAATAAAAAGAAATCCTGTGTTATTAGGCAACAGGGCTACACTAGGAGCATTTACAGGCACTTTGAAAAGAGCCTCAGAGACCTTGCGACGAAAGGAAAACTAGCTGGAGACATGGGGGGATAAATATAACTTTGTGTGTGTGGGCCTGTGGTGGGTACTCTGCTGCTCAGCATAGAGCCTATAGCCTTCATTCACTCACAGAGAATAGACAGCTTTGACCCCACAAGGAGTCACAGCAGCCCTGACCCCAGCGACTCGTAACGTTATCATCGCTCAGCGTTTTTACAAGATGTAGACCTTGTCCTAACCATTTCAGTCCCACATTTGAAACAAATTCCACTGAATAAATAAACTGGTGGATAAATACCCGTGTTTGTCGCCTGTGCGACTCACCTTGAATGGTCCGTATTCAGTTTGCACGGTAACAGGGATCTCTTGTGCTCTCTTTACCCTCGACACTCCCAGATACACTCACCCAGTTGTGACCTTTGCTGCTCATGAACAGAGGTGGAAACTACCCAGTTACAATCAGGCTGCAGGGATGTTTGAATTAATGGTTGTTCAATTATATATCCTCCGAGGACTGTCATTTACTTCTGATAAACTATTTCAAAGTGTAGTTTTTAGTCGACAAACCAGCAACAATATTAATATTTTAATATGAACAGAGAGACAAATTATAATGTGAAGGGTCATATGAAGAATTAGGCCGATTGTTTTGGTTTTATGTTACAGCACTCGTTAACCTCCAGCAGGCACCAATTTCAGGAAAACAAGCGCTAATAAACTGGCTACCTGCCTAGCTACAAACAGCAGACAACATTAGCATCAAACTAAGAAATGTAGCCAAAAGAAATTTTTCATAGGAGTTGGTGTAGACCAAAAAAGAGAGAATGAATATTGGACTTACATTCATCATGTGGCTAAAACACCAATGTTGGGCTATTGTGTATGAGCATGTTAGCTATAACAACATTTTTAGCTTGTGATATGATGATAGCTGAACAGCCAAAATTTGATTTATTCACATTTAGATATTATTCTATCAACATATAACAATTTAAAATAAATGCTAATGTTGCTCTCTGCTAGCTGGGTGTATAAATAGGCTGTTGTTTACTAGCATGTTAGCTGTTACAACATTTTAGCATATAATATGATGATATCTGCACTAAGATATTTGTTATGGCCGAAATTTGATTTATTCACATTTAAATAATATTTTATAACAACATATAACAACTGAGTCACATTTCCAAAGCCTGAGAGGAGTTAGCTAGCTAAGGACAGCAAAGATCCAACAGATGTAAAAAAGGCCAAACCAAATTTTGCAGAAATCTTGCTTTGTTTTCATTCTGGGGTTGTAAAAGACAAAGATAACCTGAAAATAACATCCTTGCATCACAGAGTTGATCTGTTTGTTAAATTCCAGTGCCGACTCAGAGATGACACTAGCTAGCTATAATCCCTGCGGCGTTTGCAGAACCAGAAATAATCACTGTCTTGTAATCATTCAGCTGAAGACAGGTTTTTGGCCATCCAGTTTTTCCACATCTTGATGGTAATTAAGGACGGATTGTGATAGAACTGGAATCCCCCACATTCAATTGAAAATATATTTTGGTGTCATCGGCGTAGCAGAGGAAGGATACATGGCCATGTTACAAATAACGACTGGAAATGTCAGGCAGACTTTTAATTACCTGGACTGGTTTGAAAAATATCGGGCGGTGGATTAAGTAACCTTCAGTAGCCACCATTCAGTAAGGCTTAACTCCTCCTTAACTCCTCTATCTGAAAGGTTTCTGGGATGCTTCAATATCTCCTGAATCTCTGCATCTAAATCAAGGTCATGACATTTGTCATTTTGTATTCCTTTTCTCTTCGTCTCTTACAGAGCATAAAAGGCATAGAAAAAAAAAAAACCCTGTCATCTCCAGAAAAAAATATGAAATATAAATCTTCCATCTTTTTAAATATCAAAGCTGTCATTCATTTAAGCCGCCTGACAACTTTAAGACTCCGATTTAAACAACTGTGACATAAAATATTCTATCCAGCACAGCTAAATTAGAGTCGGACGGAGATACGGAGAGGCATTTTTCATGACTTTGAGCGGACTAGGCTGTAATTTAGGTCATCCTGCATCTTTTTAACTGATTGAAGAGGAAATCCTGCATCAGAGTCTTTGTCAGCAGCTTTCTCACACTAGCTGAGACTCAGAAGAAGCGTTCAGGCAGCTTTGATGCCTGATTGCGTTAAGGAGTCTTGAAGTGTGTGTCCAGTGCTGGGAGGGAAACAGAAAGACAAGAGACTGAGACACTGGTGTTAAAATGTAATGAGTTCTATCTCCATTACTTTGAGACACAGTGATGTGATGTGTGAACATTTTTGTTTACATGTTTTGTATCATTAAACTTGATTCTCACCACAATGAATCATCTGTAATCTCTGATTCTCAGTTGGAGATTTATAAGAAATTAAATGCACTAAATACACACAAGTTAAACTGTCGTTGTTAAAGCCCCCGAAAACGTATTTCCTCAATCAGCCTCTTGCAAAGAGCGATGGGATCCAACATGAAAACATTTCGCTTTCAGCAGAAGTTATTCATGTGAGAGCTTTCTGTATTGTGTGTGTTCTCTGCGCTCTTGTCACTGGTTTGAAGTGTCTGTGTTCGGTGGGAAAAAAAAGATTCAGAGGCACAAATCAGAGAAGGGATTCAACATCATTTGAATCAAAAGCCGATGACAGGTGGCAGCTTGTTCGGTTGCTGCAAATTAAATCTGATCACACCACACCCACACAGTCATAGTTGAGAAGATTTGCTGAGTTTTGAATATTAAACTCGTGATAAACAATGAGCAGGATTTTTTTTCCTCTTTTTTATGTGATTGGTTATTATTTAGGCATGTAATACATCCTCAGAGCAGAGCTGCTACAGAACTCAGTATGGGACTGTGACAAGATGGGCCGAGCTAGCTGATTAGCATGCTAACTTCAGTAGAAGGAAGGAATTAATACAAATAGAAGCAAAACAAGAGTCAACATTTGCGTTGCTTTCCACCGCTGCAGACAGCTCTTAGCGAGTAAAGGAATGAAGTCTGATGCTGGTGAGTAAACAGCTGTTAATGCTAATGCTAGCTGCGTAGCAATAGAAAAACAAAATTTTTGGGAGGTTTAAAAAATCTCCCTGTACCTGAATATTATGACTTCAGCTGATGTGAGGCATCCATGTTTACTTTTCAGACACATGAATATTATTAAAATCAGAAGCATCGGAGCTGACAGAAAAATCCTCTTGTAATAACCACTTCAGAGTTGATTTGAACTGGGTTTATAAACCGAAAGCTGATCAACAATGTAATGTACGTAGGAAAGACATTGATATACATTTCCCGCCTAATTTCTGCCACCTTCTACCCAAAACTTGGCTGTGTCAGGTAACTTTTAAGTAACTTTTATGAGTTGATTGGTCTTTTAAAACAACAAAAACCAATGACGTGCAATAACTCCAAGTTTAGCACAAAACTTTTCTTTATCAACCCTCCAAGCGTTATAAATTAGTCTGCCCGGAGGGCATGGATGAAGCAGTTTTGGGGGCCAATCTAATCAGCTCTCTCATGCCAAAGGAGACTGATGAATCCCAGGTAAAAGGAAATGGATCAATTTCAAATAGTAATAGTGGTTTGGCCTGCATTGGCCCGACACGGTGCTAATCTCCTGCTCATCTCCAAGGGGTTCTACCTTCTGGGATTGGTTATTAGTTTCAGGGAAAAATAGGTGATATGCATTCATTTAAAAGTAAACAGGTAAGCTATATAGCACAAGATTTTCATTAATACACCCTCGGGAGTTGCAAAGGGCGTGGATCAATACCAGTGACTCAAGGATTACTTCAGCATGTTGAGATTTCAAAACTCTAATCTGTTGTGGAACAAAAAGCCGCCGCCTATTCAAATTCTGGACACGTAATTCAAAAGCAATGCCGCTCGTCCCTCTTACTAGTGATTTTACTGGGCAGCAAAAAATTAAAATATAAGCCAGTCATGTTCCACTCAATGTGAACTGGATAAATTCATAAGAGGAAGCAGGTGCACTTCTCCTCTACTGAATTTCAATAGGGTTTCCTGCTTGAAAAGACACAATAATAATCTGCTTAATTCAAGTCAGAAACAAAGGCATCGCTGCAGCAGCAAAAAAAATCAACACATATTTTGCCTTTTTTTTATATAAAATAAAATGGAATAAATAAGACGAGACAAACAAAAAAATTGGTCAAAATATCAACTTTTAAAGACTAATTAGATGAAATCTAATGATATTTCCTTCCAGATTCTGGTTCTAAACGCAGCATGCTTAACATAATTTGGGTCGTCAGTGATCTTAAAATACATGCTTTGAAAAGGAATTTACAGTGTTCGCCTCTAATGTGTTCTTTCCTCTCTGAGCGCCGCCCCTCCGTACAGATGCTGCTGCTGCAGTGGCCTGAAGTGAGTGTGTTTTTCTGTTCTTCGGCAGCAGAGGTCTTTCGCTCCCTCGAAGTTTTACTCTCTGGAAGCGCAATATATAATTTTCTCCGAGCCAGCCGAGTCTCTATTTTTTTCCAACCACTAATTAATTACAATTCAGCACAGTTTGATGCAGTCAGGCCAAAGGAATGCCACAGCCTGCAAGTTGAGTTTGGAGACTGGAAGGAGGAGGCTGACATGGGGATGGATGAAGAGAGGGAGGGTGGGATGGAGGGAGGGAGGGAGTGAGTCTGTGGTTTCTATCTCGCTCGCAGGCCTGGCCCATTGTAGGGATTTAATTACTTGTATGACCAAAGTCTCAGAGGCAAAGACACAACACAGTGCTGACTGCAGAGGTGTGACCGATTGCGCCGCAGGCAATTTACTGAGGCTCGTCTGATCTCAAGCAGTTAATCGTCCCAGTCTCATGTTGGTGTTCGGATGAATGAGACGAGCTGAGGGACAGAATGTCAAACGCAACAGGTTCTGACAAAGCGGTGTGTCCATCACAACGCACTGCGGGAAGTGTTCGCCAGGCATGACCTAGCATAAAAGCAACTGAGTGTGACGGAAGTTTAAATGTCCACTGTCAGATATTTAATCAGAAATCACGCACAATGTGTCGAACATAATTTACACATTGACGGCAGAAGAGCGGGAGAACTGGAAGCAGAGTAAAGGTGGCAGATTACCTCATGCAGTTTGGCCGCAAATGCACACGCTTGTGCAAAAATCCTTTCTCATTTTGTCCCCTCACCTTTTGCCCATTTGCTTCCTAGTTGAATAAGGCAACAAGAAACCAGAAAACATGACCATGAAAAAAGAGAAAGTGATATTATTTCACTGGGGTTACTGAGGACATTTTACTGAGCAACATAAATGACTCGGCAAGACTGAGTTAGTGGGTTATGCACAAACCGAACCCTAAAGCCAGACAATGTGTTCAGTGCCAATGTTTTTCACTTCAAGTGTAAGCGTTTTATAAATCATTGCATTCTGCAGTATCTGCGTGGGCAGCTTCGCTACGGTTAAGGTTTAGGAAAAATTGGGAGTATGGGAAATAAAATAAGGTAAAAGTATGGTGAGGGTCAGACAATAAAACACCTGGGTAAGGCCAGAGAAAGATAAATAACTATTGCAGGCCTGTGACGGGGTGAACTCTTCCTCTAAGTTCCTCTAATGACCACTAGAGTCTGGCTCCAACAGTGAGTCAATCCCCATTGACTCCCATGTTAAAATGCCCAACTTTACAGCAGAAATAAACATGTTTACAGCCTGGTACAAAAAACTGTTTTGTTAATTGCCTTCAGGAAAACTGTACAGAGGTGAATTTTTATATAACTCACTCACTCATTTAATTAAGTTTAATTAAGGTAAAGCCTAAAGTTATGTATAATTGAGGGCGTGGCAGCTGTGAGGGACAGGTGGATGAGTGTATGCTTGCACCGAAGTCTCAGCTCCACACACACCTCTCCTCTTTGCCCATTTTTGGATTTGTCAACAGTTAGGGGCGGAGTCAGGCAATGCCCAGATGGCGACGGCGGAGCAGCTCACTCTGAGCTTCAAAACTGCTCTTCAGAAATGTGTGGGTGACGTCATAGAAGCTACATCCATCTTTATACACAACGTATGGGGTGAACTACATTCTCCTACGTGCTACACACCCACCCACCTACTTTCTGCATCACTACACCCGTTGCACACTATTGAGTTGACACTAAATGTTAGCATTGGTTGTAAATCATGAGGTTCAGAATTGCCAAATATGAATGTCATTCCTAGGGATACTGGGCTGCACATACCGGTGCCAGTGCCATGATTGGTGAAGGATCTGTTAATGAACAGTGGAGTTTGACGTCCCTGCAGAACAAAGATGATGTTCCCTAAATATATCTGACAATCTGATTTGAAAGTCAGTGCAATTTGGAGAAACATTCTTGCTGTAGGCTTAATGCACAACCTTTGTGTCACATGCAAAACATATGGACATCCTAAAGATTTTTTAAACCACAACACGGCTTGTTGTACATGACGCACCAGAAGCAGCACGTCCCAACTGCTGGACCCTGAGCGTGCAGACAGAGAGAACATCAAATGAGATACAGGACGGCTCGTGTGAGATTTTATATCTGTCAGAAGTTAAGGGAATTATGGAGAGCCTCTGTATATTCTTACTGCTGGCCTCTGCTCAGCTGCACTGGGGAATCACAGCCTGTTGGAGGAGCTTACCATATGTTTCACCCAGCAGATATGAGCAACCTGTGTTTAAACAGAGCCTTAAGTATTCTGATTCGAAAACTGTGAGTGACTTCATTTACATAAATGTTCTTAATTAGGTGCTAAACTGAGGAAAGCTGTGGCTGTTGGGTTTCTATTTTTTTGTGCATGTTGTTAGTGAATGGAGTGAACACAGCCTTAAAAAACTTCTGAATACTCCAGATAAAGGTGTCAGCTAGAAGCATAAATGTTTCATTACATGCAACATATAAAAAAAAATGAAAGCATGCTCATCTCTCATCGAGGACGATCTGCAGCCCTTGGGAACTGCAGATGGAAAAGAGGCTTTTCACCAGTTTCTCATCTTCAGCATCAAAACATGCAAGTTCCAGTGTTTACCACAAAACAAATGTCAACAAAGTTTTTTGAAAATTACAAAGCAGTTTGATTCAAAGATGCATTAAACTTCACTCTGTCATTGTTGAATCTCTGTGAATCCCTCTGAGAACAAAAAAAAAAATGCTCCCATTTCCCATGTTGGACATTTTTGTGGTGATGCTGCTTCTTTGTTGGTGCAGTTTAACAGCCTCAATAAAAATTTCCTCATTGATTCAGCAGACGGGGCCTTAGCGTCTCAGCCTGCAGTATCAGAGGGCTCGCTTACGTCGGTGTGTGTGGGTGGTCCGGCTGTTCTGTCATACAGGCCGACTTGTTCTTCAGGGGCGACGATGTCATCGCGGGCTGCGTCTGCATCGAGTCCACATCACCCACTCTCACGGGGCTGGGGGTTAGGACGAGGGTGGGGGTGGTTTATGAACACTTTCAATGTGTTCCAGACAAGTTTTCTCTCGTAGTGTTTCACAGGGAAAAGAATTAATCCCACCACCATCGGTGACTGGAGTGCATTCAAGCCTGCGACGCGCATTATTCATCTCACGAGAAAGACGAGCACCAAAGCAGAGCTCAACCACGGGGGCCACTTTGGTCAAAACGCCACAGACTTTAAATTGAGCAGAAGATTCTGTTATGCAAATATTTTGCGATGCCGAAGTGAAGTTTTAATGAGAAGCCAGGCTGCGTGTCGCCTCCCAGGCTAAAAACAGAGGGTGGGAGGAACAGAGAAATCAAGACGACGGCAGATGTGGCCGAGCATCCCTGCAGGAGGGCTGGGTGCATAGATCAAGACTGGATAGATCAGCCATTCGTGCTAAAATTGATATGTTTAAACCGTCATCGGGCCAATGCTTCCTGCAGAATATTTGATTATGTCGTTGTGAGCGGGTGAAGCTTCAGGTAAAGGATGCCAGCCGCTGCTGAACTTTTAAACCTTGGGAAATGTCCTGAAAATGGAACAGTCTGGTCTCATGACATTCAGTGCAATAAATACAGTGTCTTCTTTTCTTTCTTTTTTTTAAAAGGATGGATGTTTTTCCGACAGCAGCTCCCTCAACAAGAAACACTGATACTCTGACTTTTTCAAAGCGAATGAGAAGAGTGAGGGTTGGTGGTGTGTGCAGAGCAGTGACCTGGGTGCATTTAGCAGTTCAGACACACGAAAGATTTCCAGATGCTGTGAACAAGAAACCCGAAGAAATCAGCTTGTTCTTAGTTAAATTACACATTTTTATTGGTTATTGAATATAATTGTTTTCCATCCAATCAGATCTCTGTCGACAAATCAATCAATCTTCTTCTCTGGTCTATTTTCTATTAAGTGAATGTGGATGTGAGTCACTGCGGTTAGATCCCGTCTCAACAACTTCGTTTTCAAGTAATGTTTTTCTTATTTTACCACGACATGAACCTGAACTTGCCCTTTGATTCAATTGTTCTTTTCTTATCCCAAAACCTGAGCCTGAACCAAAATTGCCAATTTCTTTATGTCGTAAACATCTACACCTCAGTTTGTGCTCAGTATAAATCTTTCACGGTGGAAGAGTTTACTTTTGACAGACTCAGGATGCAGTTAAACCTGTTTGGGATCAAATCCTTTGTGTCTGTAATTTAGTCCTTGAAGAACATTAAGATCTTTTCAAAATGTCAGGCAGCTTTTTCTTTGTTTGATTTAAATCAAGTCATTTTTCTTGATTCTCGAGCGTCGATGCAGACTACTCTTGAAAAGTTGATAAGATGGAGATTTTTATTTTTTTTACATTGAATCTGGTTGCCATTATTCTCTGACCAGTCTGGCTCCTCTGACTCTGCGGCAGTAACAGTGGGGATGAATCCAGTAAAGTGGTGCCAGTGTTTTGGTCGGAGGTTACGGTAAAGGAGCTCTCTGAATTGCTGTCCAGTTATAGCTCAGCAAACCAGAATAACATGCTGCCCAAATCACACACACACACACACACATATAGAAAACACATGGTTAACATCCTGAATAACAGCTATATACTTTCACGCAAGAACCAATGCAGCTTTTTTACTCTCCCATTTTGGGGAATAGCAGCTGTGCCGTGGGCATCTTCACCACAGGGCGGTTATTTGCAGAGACCAGTTTAGGCCTGTTTGTCTCCCAGTCATCCCTCTGGGCCCCCGGGTGGAATAACTTCAGCCCCGTCCTATTACTGTTTAACCCCACAAAACCTGCTGAGAGGCGCTTGATCCTGCCTCCCTTCAAAATAAAACTGAGAGGAGAAAAACAAACATAAAAGTCTTTGATAGCCCACTTTGAAATGATGGGTGGAGACATTCATTTCAGTTTTTTTGGTGGTTAATGAGGAGAATCTGGTTTCATTTTGCCAACTTGTCCTCACTTTACTACTTACTAACTGTAACTGAAAGCTGACTGTTAGGGAAGGAATCTATACAGAATTATTTTAAGCTTAAATCCACCAGCAAATTTCCGCTGCCGGACTGTAAAATTCGCAATTATACTCCGCTCTGTCCAGCGGGGCGTTTAAGGGTACACATTTGTCTGAGCCAGGCTGCACAGAGGACTTTATTTGAACATCTTGATTTACACATGTGCACATTTCTCTGAATTACAAAACATGCGCAGGTCTCTGAGTCCTCCCTCTGTTTTTTATTTTTTTATAGATATAAATACACACCCAGTTATTCTGCAGTAAACCAGCTTTTATTGGGACATAAAACTTTTTTCCATCAACACCATGCAACTGCTGCTGCTGCTGCTGCTGCTGCTGCTGCACACAGGGGCATTTAGGAGGTTTATACTGAAATACCTCCCCTCTGGCTCCAGAGGAATTTGTCCATCACAAATTCACCAGAAACACAGAATCACAATCTTCGCATTGTTTTCCTGACTCGCTCCTCTGTGCTTTAACTCTCCTGGAGCTCTCAGCTCACTTTCCCTGCACAGATTACGTGTTTAACCTCTGAGAAGTATGTCCTGAAGGGGGGAAAAAAAAAAGAAGTGGAAAATAGAAGCTTGGCAGAGAATCGAGGTACAGCAGACAAACAGTGGCATCGCTGAAGGCAAAACGAGGTGCGGTTATAGAAGTGATGGATTAAGATGATGTGCCATGAATAGATCCAAATTTAGATCATCCGTGGCTCTGGAGGAGATTTGTCAGGTCCTGAAATTGACCCTGATGATGTCATTGTGATGTCAAGCTGGAGGTTTAAAGGTCCCATATTTTACACTTTTACACTTGCTGTGTTTTATTTGAAGTGTTGATCCATAAGAAGATATATTTGTGGTTTTAAGAATCAAAAACCATCTCAGTCTCTCTCTCAGGCTTCTCTCTGGAGCTCTAGTAACAACAGGTCTGTGAGCCAATCAGAGGAGAGGAGGCTCTGAGGCTCCCTTCTGATTGGATGACTGTTTTCTGATTGATTAAATAAAAAATATACCAGACTTCAGGTAAAAACACTCAGAGACACCAAATCCTGCAAGGTTTGGATGGTTGGTCCAGGTGACTGAGAGCGGTGAATGCTTTGTTGTGACATCACAAAGTTACAGAACTCCTGACGACTGGTTTTAAGGCTCAGTTTCTGAATACAGGCTGTGTGCATTTCTCTGTGGACTGAGGCTTTGATACTTTCACAGTATTAATATAGAACCTAGACCTGATCTATAATCAAACAATACACGGACATCTACCTTTATACAATATGGGACCTTTAAAGAGTTACATTATGTGAAGTGTAGGATCCATCATTAACTAAAAGTCATGATATCTCAGCCTCTGCTCAGTTTTGACAGTTGTTTTTGAGATGTTTGTGTGGAACTTTATGTCTAACACTAACACTTTCACACCAAACCTGTTTGCTTTCTCTCTAATAAACTCCGATTCGGTTCAGATGAAATCAACTGACTTTCCTTTGTATGGTTGATCTGATCCAAACAGGTTTGTCATGTACAGACAAGTGACAAATTCAAGGAAAAAACAGCATAAATTGTTTTAGTAAGGTGTTGGTTTAACACATGCTGCCAGAACAGCTTCAAAGCTCCTTGGCATCAAGACTCTGAACTCTACTGGAACGATGACTACCATTCTTTGGAAAGATATTCCTGCATGAGGTGTTTTGATGATGGTGGTGGAGAACGCTGTCTGACACATCGCGCCAAAATCTCTCTGTCAGGTTGAGATCTGGTGAATGTGAAGATCATTTTCACACTCATCACTGTCTCTGGTTTGGTTCACCTTGACTGGACCAAGGAAACAAAATTAAACATTCTCACCGTTTGGTTCTGGTCCAGGTTGAGCTCACATTGGCTTTTTACAAATCAATCAAGAAGAAGTTATATAGACTGACAGGTAACTCACTAATGGACCACGTCACTCAATGAATGAGTGACGTGTTGGTCCTTATAACCTATCCTAACCCTAACCCTCATGTCTCATTGTTTGTTGTCTCTACTAAAGAACAAATTAACTAAAATAAACACGTGAAAGCATCTTAAATCATTGGGGCACCACTAAATGGGTTTCCAAAATGCTGTACAGTGTTTAAGGAGTTAAATCACGCAATACTAAGTGAGGATGACTTATTGTTTAAAGGTCTCATATTGCATAAAGGTAGATGTCCATGTGTTGTTTGATTATAGATCAGGTCTAGGTTCTATATTAATACTGTGAAAGTATCAAAGCCTCAGTCCACAGAGAAATGCACACAGCCTGTATTCAGAAACTGAGCCTTAAAACAAGCAGTTCAGGACTTCTGTAACTTTGTGATGTCACAACAAAGCAGTCACCACTCTCAGTCACCTGGACCCACCATCCAAACCTTACAGGATTTGGTTTCTCTGAGTGGTTTTACCTGAAATCTGGTAGATTTTGATTCAATCACTCAGAAAACAGTCGGCCAATCAGAAGAGCGGCTCAGAGCCTCCTCTCTTCTGATTGGCTCACAGACCTGTTGTCACTAGAGCTCCAGAGAGAAGCCTGAGAGAGGAGATGTCAAACTACTCTGAGATGGTAAAAACAGCTCTACCAGTAGTGAGTAGGTGCACTTCTTTCACATGGTAGATAAAACACTTCATACGTATGCACCAATCAGGTGGTTAATGTGATGTAATAACGAGTGGTCGATGGTCATTGTGAGCATGTAATGACCCAAAGATCAGGAGAGATCTCTGCAGAGATGAGCCTGAAACACACTGCACACAATTAAATATTCAACATAGTGGGTGTTTTTCCATTTTTCCATTACAGACACTTTCAGCTCTCACTGTGAGTGATTCTCCTCGACTGTTAAAGTGGAATATAAACTTCACTTCTTAGACAAACAACTGTATAAGCTGGAGTTATGAAGGACGTCAGAGGTCGCGACGACAACCCTGTGATCGATTAGGATAACAGCTAATAAATACTCTGTTTCACAGTGATAATGGACTTTTTTATTATTGTAAGACGTGAGTGATATCTGCAGTCAGCAGTATTATAGTGTTACCACTGAATTGTCTGTTTGGCTCCTTTAATGAGGATCTGCAATATGAATCACATGGTGAATCATGTTTCTTTCTCTCTCCATACATGTCGTCCTTTCTCCCCCTCTCACCCGCCTCCCATATCTTCCCCTTGTCTCCTCCCTCTCATCTCCTTTCTCTTTTCTCCTCATCTCTTCTTCCTCACCCTCCATCTGTTCTCCCATTGCTTTCCTCACCCCTTCTCCTCGTCTTCTCCTTCGCCTCTCTCTTGTCGTCCTTCCTCCTCCCATTATTCATCACACTCCCTCTCACCCCATCATCAGCTGCTGCTGTGGCGGCTGAGGGGAGGCAGGGGGAGAGACAGACGGGCTCGGGAGATATATTTGTGGTGCCAGTCAGACATAATAAAAAATAAAAGCATGGTGGATAGGAAAATCTATTAAAGGGACTTATTCACAACTAATGTTGTAAATATTACTGTTGGGATCCCTGAATAATATTGTTATTATCCAGGGGGAAAACATCAGCCAAAGACACACAGTTTAATAGGCAGGAAACAAGAGCAGACGTTTTCACTGCTGAAGCTCATCCACAGTTTGAATGAGTCTGCTGTGACATGACGGATACAAACAGCTGATTTAAGGATCAACGAATGAAATAAAATAACTTTAAAGTGTAATAATTATACGTCTGCTGTGTATTTTTTCATACTGCAGAGCTGCTCCAGATTAAAATCATAGGTTTGTTCTGAAGGAGGCGTCACCAAGTTCACTTATAAAACAGGCAACAAAAAAAACCCAATAAAAAATCTTTGCATCATTAGATTTCAAACATAATGCAGTACATTAATAAAATACATGCTCACAGGGACAATGCTAACATGCTGACGTTTGGAAGCTATTGTATAGGCTACCATGTTCATGATTTACTTTAGCATTTTAGCATGCTAACACTCGCTAACCAGCATTTAACTCAAAGTTCAGCTGAAGCTGGTGAGAATGTGATTAGTTTTGCAGGTATTTGGTCATAAACCAAAGTGTTAGAGACATTACAATGTCGACCTGCTGATACCAATAGATAAAAAGTTATGGGTTCACCTAGGTCACTGGGGATCATGAATGTCTGTTCAAAATTTCATGTTAATCCATCCACTAGTTCAGATCAACAGTCACATCCTCGGAGCTAACGTGGCTAAAAAATAGTCTCCAATCTCTTTTATTCCCCTTGTCACTTCATGTTTTTCTGCTGACTGTTGTCATTGAGGTTTTATTATTTAAATCAGTTGTGTCTGATTTTGTCGTCTTGTGAAACATTTGATGTTATTTTGTGATTTATTTTAATGACGTTTCATCATCACCTGGGGGCGGGTATCTCGGCTGAACTGGTTCCTTTTCTAATCATTGGACTTCATGTTTTATCATTGTGTATCAAGCTTTAACATATGGCTCCGCACTGCGTGTCATCATATTCTATTTTACCTTGAGTACAGTCGATGGAGCCTGTAAGCTCTTTGTATTCTCCGAGCTGCGTGAAGGTGGTGACACCGCCGGCGGTGACACCGCCGGCGGTGGCCACCGCGTTGACGGGATTTTAATTTGTCTCGCTCAGCCTGCTGTCTGGCAGTGTGTGTTAATCGTGTAGACGCCACTTGAACGATTTAACAATAATAACAGACCTGTTTAATAGAAATGAATTACCATCATTATACGGCGAGGGCCTGTCAATCGCAGCAACTCCGGGCACCGACTCAGACGGAGGGGAGTCAGCGGGAAAACTGGAGCTCACTTCTCACTTCTCGCCTCCGCAGTAAAGTGATAAGTGAGGCTGTCAGAGCACCGAAGACCTGGCTCCAAAGACAGGCAGCTGTCAGGTTAAGATTCATGTAACTGTGAGATGCTGTTAAAGCCACTTCACTTTCAGTCCGTGCAACAATCAAAAGTAGTGCAGAGTTAATCTCTGTAATAAACCACATCAATGATATGTTCTGGTAAGTGAGAACCCAGGACTTCCAAGGGAAATAAAATTATTTTACCATTTCAATTTTAGTTTCTATTGGGAAAGTTTTCTCCATTTCACAGCAAGGCAGTAATTTAACTTCACTCAGTCAACAGTGGACAGACAGATTGTCAGCCTGCTTTCAAATCATCAAACTTTACATTAGATACTTGATTATATTCTGATACATGCTCATGCCTGTACACTGAAGCCTGTTGGCTTAGCTTAGCATAAAGCCTTGCTCATCTGGCAAGCTACTCTGGTTTCCCTCTTTTTTCCAGGTTTAAGTGGCTGTTTTCATTTGACTCTCATTAACAAAGCAAACGACTGTATCTCCCAAAATATTTAACTATTCCTTTAAATGCATCAGGTTCATAATTATACTTCTCAGACCACAAAGAAATTCAGCATTAACATTATGTTAATGGGGTTTCTGCTGATGTTAGCATGCTGCAGTTAGCATGCTGCAGGCTTACATTCAGCCTGTTAACAGAGTAGGTCAGAGTTCACAATGTTAGCATGAGATCGATCTGTATTCTATCATTGATCAACTCTGATTTTCCTTCATGTTACAATGACTGTAAATGAAGGTTTTGGCGACATGGAAGTTTGGCAAAGTGATTGTTAGCATGAAGATGGCAACAACTTATGAACTCATGTAGATGTTAAAGTAAGTTCAAAACACAGATCTACAATAAATTATCTACAAAAACAAAAATGAACATAGAAATGTGGAAATCAGCACATTTGTGTCAAAAAGAGAAAAACACTATTCACTCTCTAAAAGATGAACTGCTGCGGCTACAGTAGATGTTTCAGTCTGACAGCAGTGAGCTGCTCTGTGACAGATACTTAACACTGACTGGAAACTCTCTTCCTCCACAAACAGTGAGCAGGCGCATGCCCGCTTGTTTATGGCAAGCTACCCAGCCAAAAAGGCATTGTTTTATTGTTCCTTTACACAATGTGAGTTGTTAAGCCTGAAAATGAACTCACATTGTATCAGCAGCATCTGGTCTTGGTTCATTTTCCGGGATTGATTCTAATG
>NW_019525526.1:183674-231024 GCF_002814215.2 Seriola lalandi dorsalis | reverse complement strand
GGTTCTGCAGAAGAGCAGGTTTAGTGTTTTCTTAAACATCTTTTTAAAAGTGGATATATGCAAGAAACTGAGAGGAAGTTTGGAAAGGTTCAAGTTATCTTAGACAAATACAGTATTTTGTTGTCTGTTTGTGTTGGCAGTGACTTTGTTTTCATTCGTCTCATTTGTTTCATTGGTAATAAAACTCTTCACATCCGCCTACTTACTTCCACTTGTTGCATTTTGCATTGAACCAAAAGCACTTTGGGCCCACTGACATCTAAAAAAATAAGAGGAACTACTTTCTCCGTGCATTTATCCTTTTATATCAGCAGTAATGTAGTCACCGCAAGTTCATACTCCCACAACGTCTCAAAATACTTTCTCCTGTCAAAAGCTGCAGCAGACGGAAACAGACTGATTCAGTCCCATCACTTCCTCAGCTATAAATCTGAGACGTGTCTGATCTGATAAAGATGTATATGTAAACAAGATCCTATGCAGCCGAGCGTCTTTAGGCAATAGGGGTGACTAATTTTATTTTTGTCATCTCTCAGGTATGTGTCTAGGTTGTTGGAACAGGTTCGTACTGCGGTGCTTGGCAGCTCGGCTCTTTCAGCTCGGCTTCTGGAGATTAATGAGCTGTCAGTGGCGAGGGAGGCATTAAAAGACAGCCCTCCCCTGGTCAGAAAAGATAATTACTGTTGATCACTAGTGCTGTAAGAGTAATAACGTCTGCCTGTCTCTGTGCTCATCAGTCTCTGCCTACCTGCCTGCCAACATACTCCCTGCCTGTCTGTCCGCCGAGCTGTCTGCCTGTCGGGATTCATGTCAGGGATGTTGGTGAACAGGCCCTGTTAAAACTTTGTTTCTCATCATTTATGATTAAGCACGACAACACCTCTGATAGTTTTAGCTTACAGGAACTTATCACTCTGCTGCACACTGTCACTGAGCTTCAACACACGACGCAGGAGCGGCAAAACCTATCCAGAGGAAGCATGATAGAAACGTCATGTACTGCGCAAAGTATCAAAGTTAAAACACTGGGATGTTTCACTTCTATGCAAATGCAGTCAGCATAATGAAAAGGAATTTCAGGAATACACAAAACAAATCTAGTAAAACCAGGTCAGACAAAAACGCAGTTTCAGGCTCAGGCTTAGGTTCTGGTTTAAGTTGAGACAGGTTCAGGCTCAGGCTTAGACAGAGAGAACGGTTACATTAAGGTTAAGACATATGTTGAGTCTCAATTCAGAGGCTGCGTCCTTTGAAAAAGCTGCATGTGAAGACAGATGTGTCACAGCGGTGCAACAAAGCTGTTCCATTTCAAAGACTCCTTTAAAATGCGTCGGCCGTTTTCCGGGCAATGAAGGATGCAAAAGGGTGGATCCTTCGAGGCCCAACCTATCGAGATTGATGAATCACTATGGAGTCATTTTTTAAAAACAAGAATATGGCGAACTCTGCAAATAAAACAGCGGCCGTGGATTAACAGGAAATCCTCTGAAGATCTGTCTCATTTCGCTTTGGCCTTCACGGTCAACATTGGCAACAAAGGCCACACCTTTGTGGATCACGTCCTTCAAAGGATGCAGCCCCTGTAGTGAGACTCAGTCAGTTAGACAGGTTCAAGCTCAGGTTCAGACAGAGAGACAGGTTCAGGCACAGGCTTATACACAGAGACAGGTTGAGGTTTATACAGAGACAGGTATAGGTCAGAGGCTCAGGGTTAGTGTCAACAGTATATGAACAGTTTTGGGTTCAGATAAACAAACTGTTTCAGCCTTGGGCTCTGACAGACAGACAGGTTCAGCCCCACTGGACTGGCAGTGAAGCTAACAGTGAAGCTAACAGTGAAGCTAGCAGAGATGCTCAGCGTGATCAATGTAAGAAATGTGAGAAAAACAGTGACTCTGTCTTAAGTTTACAGAGCACAAAAATACCTCCAGTCTTAGAAAGCTTGTTCCTGCTGTGTTATATAATGTGGATGTCTACAGAGCGTTGCAACTCTGGCATTTATCAAAGCTGAGTTTGCACAAAACCCACAGAGAGTCTGTGGAGTTTGAACCTTCAGGAAACCTTCAGTCACTGAGACTTTGTTCACAGTGGAAGAAAAACACGCTCAGAGCTCCCACACTGTTCTGCAACACGGATACGTGTGTGTTATCTAATGCAGCCCAAAGAGCCGGATTCATTACTGATCCATACTGTAAGCTACACAGTGACAACACCTGCCGCAGACAAACTAGTCGCTCACTGAAAGTGTCTAGTTATCTATCGTCTGTGGTGTTCAGGTCTTTGTTTAATACAGGCCAATCAAATGAGCGCTGGTTTCATTCATCTGTGGTGGCAGTCCTGTCCTAGTTTGAGTTGCAGCTTTTTTAAAAAGATTCCCCCTCCCCCCCTCTCCGTCTTTTCATGTCTTTCCTCTCAGGTAATGGAGGCATGTTTCCCGTTCTGCTCACAAATATGAACGTCACAAGTACAAGGGAAAGCGAGTGAAGGGGCTTATGTGGGAGCTGCGGTGTATTCATTCTCTGCACAATTGAAATGTCAGTCCTGCACGTCAAAATGTGAAGTGATAAAAAACGGTGTTTGAAAGCACGAGTTCAAAGTCTGTGGGGGGGGGGGGGGGGGGGGGGGGTTTCGTGAGCGCCTCTGAGTCTCTGTCAATGTAACATAAACATCTAATACTTGGTTTCCACATCTCTCTCTCTTACACATGTGCTTCTTCTTCTTTGTTGGTGTCAGTATTTCCCGCCACTCTGACCAAACGGTAACTTCCCATTCACCATTACATTATGAGGACAGTTCCGGGCCATTAAAAAAGAGCAGCTCCTCTCTGTATATTAGCCCATATAAATCACAGCACTGACATCACACTGCCTCAGAGTAATGACCTCTCTTCATGTGGCTTCTTCCTCGGTGCACATACAGATGCAATTACTTCACAGATGACATGCTTTTTCATGTGGCGCAAGCTTCCGCGGATTGATTTACTTCATCTTTCAATTGGGCTTTTATCGGTGTGGATGGTGTGAGGAGAGCTGGAGCGGTGAATGGATCACACTTTTTTATGTGCGCCTACAAACACTTTGAAGAGGATAAAGTGACATGAGACATCGAGTATCTGTATATGTATAGTTTTTGAATAGGAATACAATTACTTCTGTGACTTTAAACACCTAAAAAAGGCAAAAGGAAAAGATCTTTAACTTACGAAGTATCCTGTCTATGATTCTGTTAAGTCATTATTATTTATAAGTTAAAAGAGAGTTTTTCTTATTCTCTTACTCTCTCAAATCTGGATCACAGTCGCACATCCTGCATTGACTAGTGCTGATTACATTGATTACATTTGTTTGAATAGCTACATCTAGTTAAAATGACCCTAATTAAAATGTAAATGCAATCTAAATTTAACTCCCTGCAACACGATTGTTGACGTGTTTTTTTCTTTAGGGAAAACAAACAGCAAGTGTCACCTGCTGTGAGCTTGAATAAAGACCTTTATACGCTGTGCAGTTGTGGGCTGTCTGACACAAAAAGAGCCAATCATGACAAAAACATGGTCAAATCTTTATCAAAAATATTGGTCTCAGATCGTGTCCAATTTCCATAGGGCCAAAATCCCACTATGTGACTGTTGCTATGAGACGGATACCATTAAAAATCAGATTTACCTCAACAACTTTGTCTCTCTTTTCACTGGCCATGCCCGGCTTCATTTAGTCATGCGGCTATTCTTTGCTTTGTCCATGCAGAGAAAAGTTTTCTTTTTCTATTTACATTGTGTTGCTATGGTTCAACACACATCTGACATCTTTTAATGATATTGTATTGTCTGATTCACAGTGACAAAGACTTAGACCCGTTCTGCACAGAGTGATGTGTAAAAACCATGTAAAAACTGTTGTTACTGCACAGTCTTTAAGCACCTTTCACAGGTAACAAAATAAATCCGGCCCATATTTGGGCCACATGCTTGTTTTCTTCTGGCCCAGTATACGCCTGGTTCCACAGCCCAAATCTGGCCAATACACAACATGTTTATCAGATGCTACTTCCACATCTGGACCAATTCTGGCACACACACACAGAAAATCTTGCGGTTGTTAGACAGTACCGGAAGATAATAGTCCAGATGTGGTAGTTTATGGGCCAGACTTGGGCCAAGGATTTATACAAGATGCAAGATTTACAAGACTTATGATGATAAATGTGACATTTATCGCAGAAAAATTTGCATTTGCTTATTATGTGGCTTTTATTTCACCTGGGACAGAGTCGTAGCCGTAGATATATACATACCGGCCATTGGCCTGGACAGATTTCATGTTTTGCATCACTGTTTTCTTTTTTGTTTTTGCCTTTTGTATGTACACAATTTAACATTCTTCAATCTGCAGTCTATCAGTTTTCGGAGCAGTGAATTCAGTATTCTTCACACTTTAATCTCAAACATGCACACACAACAAGATTTGAAGATAATGGCACATCACACACTACAGGATATTATATTAGGAGCAATTAGTAAAACTCTGCTGTGAAAAAAAACAAAAGCAGAACGTTAAACAAGTCTGGATAAGAAAATAGTTGGGGAGACGAAAACGCCATCAGCTGCTCTGGGATTGACATAATCGCAGTCGTTAATTATCCCAACTTTAACTCCTAACTATCAAACGGGGCATGATATGATGAGGCTGCCAGCAGTTTGGGAGGCTTAGGACTGGATCTGATAACCCTAGGGATGAATCACGTTTTTTTGCTGCCAATACCGATACTGATCAATTATGATTGAGATTGGCCAATACTGATCATTTTTGGCAGGTATTGCAGACGGTGTACATTATATCAGTCTCACACATGTTGTTGCACACGGCCAACATGTTGTTTTGTTTTGGTGCTTGATGTGCGCCGGTGCATTGAACAAAGTGGGAGGTGGGACTACACTACACAGCACACAGTGCTTGGTTTGTTATTAACAGAAGGTGATCGGTGCATTAATGCCGATCTACCGATCAAGTATTTTCAATGAAAATCAGCCGATATTGATTGGGGGCCGGTGAGTCGGGGCATCCCTAGAAAACCCATCACATTACCAGATAATCTGGGCCAAACATTGGTACCAAACGAAGTCCAGGACCAGATTTCTCCTCTGATTGTCAGGAGGAGTGAATGGGGGTTAAATCAGCCCAAATCTCCTGAGCCTGGCTTAACATGAAATGCAGCAAACCTTCTCTGTGCAGCTGTAACAAGGTTGGGGGCATTCATGTTTACATTGAAGCAACCCATAAAAATTCCTCTCAGGATCTAAAGTGAATGACAGCCCTACATCATGTCAAGCCAAATCGCCAAAAATCCACAAATCTGTCTGTGTGCTCCAATATAAGATCCAGAAACATTCTCAATTTTTCATTCCACTCTCTCCGTGACCTCACTGCATCTCTTTTGAACAGCAGGTCATCAGTTCAGCACATGCCTCTGAAATTGGCTGCTGGCACCATCCTGCATTATTAACTTCAGGCTTGGAAGCAATATGCCTTCACGCCAGGAGCAGCAGCGGCTGACTGGGAGATCCTCAGCTGCTGGAGTCATATACAAACATTACTTCCTCTAATTAAGGGTGGCAATGAAAGTGCAGAGTAATTAGTGACTGCAAGAGTCTGGGTGAAGCTCGCACGCAGCTTCACCTCCAGGCCGACAAAGACAAGGGAAGATCTGAAGCTGCAGAGCTCCGGGAAGGCGCAGTTCCTCCAGAGCAATATTTGCTCCATATCGTTTGTCTTCCATAAATGCCAATATATTCTTCATGAATTAAACAGTTTCCCCTTCCCGCTCTTCTTTGTTTTGGCAATTAAATTAGTTCGACTCATGAAAGTGATCACTAATTACCCACAGTGAATAAATCTGAGCGCAGAATCAAAGGATGTCACGTTTCTGAGCATCGTCTCCTCGCCAACAACAAATACAAGCAGCGGTTCGATTCATTTCTGATGACCTGAAGGCTCTTGAGCAACCTCAGATCTCTGGATTGAACAATAGCTCACCAGTGGGACTTGATATTTGAATAGCCTCTGCTGCTGCTGCTGCCAACCCACATGCATGTGCAAGCAACAAATTTGGCTTATTGAAATACTCCCAGAGAAATTAGTTTTCGCTGGTGTGTGCAGCCAAGAGACGAGGGAATGTGTGGGTGACTGGGTGTTGTCTGGGTGTGTGAATTACTGGCGGCGGCGTGTAGTTTCACTCTTTTTTCTGTGTTATATTGTTTGGGGTTTAAAAAAAGACACAGCCATTGCAGAAGGACTTGGCGTCCCATTGCGTTTGAGTGCAACAGGCACAGACTTGCAAAATATGTAATTACCAATGTCAACTCTCTTAACAGCAAGCATTTTATTTAAGTGTTTTTTGTCTAGTGTGGGTTTGATTGGTGCTCATAGTGGGTGTAAAGGGGTTTCAGGATACCAGGATTTACAGACGCAATTAAAGGGCTGTGATCTGTGATGGGAGTTGTTCACCTAAAAAGGCCTCAATGTCTAACTGTCAGCCAACACCCTTTTGCCCCTATGCATTTTCACATTGGCATTCCAACCTGTTCAATAAAAGAAGGTACAATTAAACCTGATACAGTTGTGTGCTCCAAGACTACGAGACATCGCCTACTCATAAAAATGAGTTCAAAAACCGATCGACTGCAGGTACAAACCTGTTCATGTGATTCCGTAACAAAGGTGTTTTGAATCCTGCATTAATTAAATGAGCAGAGTTGATCCATTCACTTATAAAACTGAAATGATAATTTGTTATTTTTTAAGATTTTATTCAGGTTCATTTAGCTGTACAACACTTTAAACAAAAACCAAGTGCCTTAGTGTCATATGTGTACAAATAGGCTACATCACACAGGTACACAGAGCACCTTTAGAGCAGGAAAGTTGTTTGTAATGGACAAATTAGATCTGCAAAAATAGTATCAGTCAAAATGTGGACATGTATAAAAATGTTTGTATAACTCTTAAAAGAATAAAAAGATTCAACTGTTTTCTTTTTTACACTAAATGTACTGTTTTTAAGGTGTGAAAAAATGTCTTCTCTTAAAGGAGCTAATAGTTTTGCTATTGCTACATAGCCAACGTTAGCATAACAGCAAACATTAGCTTTAACAGCTCTTTACTTAGGCTACCAGTCTTGCCAAGAGCTTCAGCCATTATGTTTACAAGGCAAGACGGTTAAGATACGTCCTCTTAGCAGTGCCACTTCTTCAGGGCAGACTGGGCGCTTCAGTGCCTCAGTACCAGAAAGGAGCTAGCTAGTTAGCATGCTAACTTCAGTGTAAGAAAAGAAGTGGCAGAAATAGAAGCAAAACAAGAGAGTTGCATTCCACTGCTGAAAACAGCTCTTGGTGAGTAAAGGAATGATGTTTGATAGCGAACTCACATAATTTATTCTAGACCGGTAGGTAAACAGCTGTTAATGCTAATGTTAAAAGGAGCTATTTGAAAGTTTTGCTATCATTTGAGAGCTAAGAGCACTAACGTTAACATCAAGAGGCTGAGAGCCTGCAGCCTGAGCTCTATAAGACAGACGGGCATCAGCTCTGTTTTGAGTGGTTCCAAAAGGTTTCTTATTCATCAAAATACTTCAGTATGTTTCTTTTATATCATCAAGAGTTAAAGCACATTTCTTCCAGTTTTCCTTTTAGAGAGGTTTATGGGCACCAGTGAAAAAATGAACTGTAAAGGCCTACTAAACTAAACTATTAGGCCTAGAGGCCTTGAAGCTTCACAGAGCAGTTTTTAACTAGATGTAGAAGTATTGTGGAGCTTTTGCATTATTCTTGTATAAAAGTATATTCTATTGGGAGTTATTTAAAATGACTTTTTTAAAAAGGCGAGGACTGAAAAATACTCAAAAAACACCATGCATGAGCTGATGTTTAGGTTGGGTCTTAGTCACATGCAAAACAAGCACATTTTCAGAAACTAAAATATGTTACTTTTCATATTAGGTATTTTCTTTTATTGAAGTTAACATGCTAACCAGCTAGCCCCAGTCCGTCTCTTCACTTTCTGATAGCAACTCACTGTAGCTTCCTAAGCTTCCTGAAGCTCACGTCGTCGTTGTCTTGTCGTGACAACCACCACCACCTGTTCCCAGCAAGAAACCACATTCAGTAAAAAGCCCCTTTAAGAGCGAAGAAGGATTTAGCATGAAAGATCATTCTTGACCTTGGAAACAGCAATTGACAAAAACTCTTATCACTAAAGGAGCCCTGTGGAGTTTACGACAAGTGGTTCCCCATTTAATTTGTATCACAAACGCACAGAAGCACAGCAACGCTGCAGATCTCATTCTTGTCTCCGGTTTCACATTATCAGCTGATCAACAGTTGATGCCGCTAACACACAAAGGCAGGGAAGAAGAAGACTGCTGGAAAGGAAACTAGGAGTAAAAAAATGCACACTTTAAAATATGCTAAAAGAAAATCCCACTGCTTCATGTGCAGAAAGCCCATCAGAGGTTCACTGCTCTGTTAATTATTTCTCACTGCTGGTATTTCACACCTGCCAGGGAATGTCGGTGCAGGCCCGGCAGCCAGCAGCTGAGTCAGGGCATGATTGATATCTGTGGTTATTTCACTCTGTCCCTTCGCCTGGAGGCGTGGCTGCACAATGAGCTTCTTCTTCTTCTGCTGTCTCCCATGCGTGTTGCTGTAATTCTTCTCCGCTGATCGTCCTGGCACACCTTGAACGCTGGGAGGGAAGGTGGATTGGAGGATTGATGCGTGTTTGCGGGTAAGCTCGCACAGGTATGGGTACGAGAGTGTGTGTCTTTGTGTGTGTGTGTGTTTGCATGATTCAGAGCCACGCGCACACACACATGCTGCAGGTGACCCAGCTGACACATACTCTCAGTGTTATTGATTTCACCTCTTAAAATCGACATCAGTCATGACGAGGAGGTGCAGGTGAAGAAGAGGAGGATGGTTAAACAACGATTATTAATCTGTGAGACAAAGTTGTGGCCCGGCACACTGGCTCCAACCCAACATGTGGCTCAGAGCCAACAGAAGGATCATGTTCATAATGTTTTGTCTTGAATAAAGCCGAGCAGCGGCAGCCCTGTTGGAAAACAACCACATTTAACAATGAATTTACTTCTATGCAAAAGAATCAGAAACCCACGACAAAACATCTGCGTGTCTGAGACGTGATGTTGAACAAACTTGTTGACCGCTTCAGCTTGTATCCTGACAGTGGAGGAGCTCCTGAACTCCCAGTACCGTTGTCAGCTGTTTCTCACTAGGAGTAACGCCTTGCATGGCAAGTGTTGTCATGAAATATTGGGTCAGAAAGGGCAGGAAAATAGCCAAGCAGGCAATCCAACCAAAAAAAAAACAGAAATCCAGATCCAAAGTCTGATAACCAAATCCAAAAGTATGAAAACAGAGCAGAACAAAGGGAGAAAATCAAAGTGACAAAAAACAGACTATAATAAAAAAGAAAGAAAGAAGGGAAAATACATAAATTGTGCAATAAAGTCTTCAAAAACAAGAGTTCTGTTTTATACATGCAGTCTCTTGCTTTTATATGCATGCAACATCACTGTAAAAGTCAGTTTTTAATAAGTGGCAAAAACAAACTATTAACAAATAAAAGCTGCCAACCATGCATTCAGATTTATAAAACAAACAGAGTCTCTCAGACTTCAGGTGTAAGATTTTATAGATGTTGCAGAGATGCTGTGTCACATTAACTGACATATGGCTGTTTGATTAAATCATGTGATAAAATCAATATCTTTTCTAGAACTATATCCTCTGAAGTCATCTTGATCAGGCTTCAAAAGAAACACTTCATTGTCCACAGACAGTCATATTGTACCTATTATGTTTAATTCAGATGGCTTTTACTTTTAGATATTAGTTTGTTTTCCTCCCAGTATAACAGCTATAGTGGGTTTCATTTCGTCACTGTGGTTTTAAGGCGGATTACATCACACGAAAAAGTGACGTCACCTCATAACTTCTATTGTCCGTTGCGGCCTTGCAATATAAATTTTACTCTCCTGCAGCCGCTCCCAGCCTCTGTGCTCTTTACTCCACTAACCTGCACCGTCGTCAGCACGGTAACCTCCAACATGTCTTGGGGCACATGTATCCCGAGCAGGTTAGACAAGTGTTATTGTGACCACAAGTTGAAGATCTGACAGAGAGCGGTGAGTCATGCGCCGCCCTCTGCTGCCAAGGTGCTTTGAATTAAGGCTCGTCAGCACCTAAACAGTAGCAGCTTGTGGTTGTTCTGAGCGGATGCCAGAGCTGTGGCTGCATTTCAGACTAAATATAACAAAATACACTATTTTACTCATTTAAATATGTTCCACTAGTTTGTCAGATAATATAATGGAAACTAATACTTTGCAGCGTTTTACTAGCAAGAAATGACACAAGATAGGAATCTGTCTATGAATGTGCTTCAGGAACAATTTAACTTTAAAAAGAAGAAGAAACATGAATTTTGAAGCAACAGTTCAGTTGCTTTATTGACGTTTTCATTGGGCAACCTGGAAACCAAAAGCAGGAAACAGCTGACATATTCCAGTGAGGTATGAAGTGTTTTTACATCTTATTTTTTAGATAAGATTAATTCTAGTTGATCGACAGATTATCTCTATTTAACTATTAGTATATAATAGTATATAACGTAAAGAATGTGTAATTTTCTCTGGCTCCAACTTCTCAAATGTGAGGATTTTCATCTTCTGTGTTTTATATAAGTCACTGTCTCTGGGTTTTGTAGTATTTAGACTTTAGGTTTTGGACAAAAGTATTTGGCACTGTTACTGCAGGCTCTGGGAAATTACAATGGGTAACGTTAATCTAAAGGTTTAATCGATAAATAGAAAAAAGAAGATGAATTAACAATAAAATGAATCATTAGTTGCCTGTAAGTTAGTATGTGTAGTTTGGAATTGGTGAATGAAAAGACGTGTGCGTGCTCAGCCCCCTGCCCGGATGAATGATGGCTAAATAAAGGTAACGGAGAGGAAAGACAGGTTAAAGATGGTGTGCAGCCTCAGAGTCAGACCAGGGGTCTATCTTAGAACAGCAGTAATCGGTTCAGTAAATCCAGCAGGATAGAAACATAATACTTGCGGGGTTTAGGGGAGGGGGTGCACTGACTGACACTAACACCCTCTCCTCAAAGATCCTTTTTGTCTTAAGCGTTCAGTGGTGGACAGAGCAGAGCTAACAGGCTGCTCCTAGCGCTTAGCCAAGCAGTTGTGAAAACACACGGACCCCGGCGCCAGGGATCTAGCAGCACTTCTTTTTTTTTTTTTTTGACCAAAACCGAGGAGCTCTGGCTGAGACCGAGGTGCTCGGTGGGGGCAGTGGGGAGGCGACAGTGAAGAAGAGGGGGTGGAAATTGAGGAAGATTATTGTCCAAGGCTTTAATCGGGTTTCTGAGGCAAGGCTCAGCGCCTTTAAAGGGGGAGGTCTGGAGTCAAGTAATACTCGGTCTGTCTGGAGTGTGGAACTCCTGTCAAAACAAGCTATCGTGAGAATGCAAGGCCCGGTGATTGGAGGGCACAGGAGAGGGGGGGGAAAAATGCAACCCACAAGACCAACAGAGGTAGTTTATATGAAATAACAGCTCACTGAAGATTGGATTTAAAATGATCAGCTTGAACCTGATTCAAGGAATGTGGAGTAATACTCTAAACCGGCCCTATTTAAGTGTATTACCCACCATGGTAATATGTGGAAAGGCACATAATCTGCAAGTAAATATATAGTAGGTGCATAAAGTGCCTATAAAAAAGTATTTACCACCGTCGCCGCCCATGGATGTTTTCATGCTTCACAATAATGAAGTAGATTTAATGCGACCTTTGGCTGATGTTTCCCACCACTGGACACTGCGACCGCTCCTCGTTCGTCTTCACAAAACTGCACAAGCCTTATATTATTGTTCACGTCCTGGAGCTGTATTACAGAAACTTCCTAACTTGCAGGTCCTGTTTTAACTGTTTGGTAACCATGGTAATTAAGGTTAGAAAGAAAGCCGTGGTTCCTAAGTTAATGTTCCTATCCTAGTTTAGATAGGAAAAGTGCGTTACACAAGTTTCCAATCTTAAATAAACTCTCTTAACTGTTTTAAAACGGCGTCTTTGATCTCCGTCCCCACTTGCACACCTGAAAACACACACATACATGACCATTCACGGACACTCATGCACACTACACGTGGTGGAAGCAGGAAGCAGGAAGCAGGAAGCGTTGACTCTGCAGATGATTAGTTGCAGAAATTGCTGTAAACAATATATAGCAAACACAGTCATAGAGTTAAAATGCAGAATTGAACGCTTGTATTTCCTTATGCATGTCGCATTCACCACTGGTGGTCGAGGCTGATGAGAGCCAATCAGGGAGCGACCGGGGATGTTTAAGTCATCGTTTTCAAAAGTCTCAGTTTCTGTTCCGTCCCAACGACCGAACACAACAGATCTCTCTAACTCGTCTGTCTTGAAGTTTAGTGTCTGACGTTTTGTTCCATTTCTTTGTGCATTTCAATTAGAAATCTAAACGAAACCTCAACAAGATGAGATGTGATGAGAGAAGTATCATCGTTTGCTAGGTAACAGACATAAAAGTTGGTAACTAATCTTGGATTGAGTATTTAGGATTTCCTGACCGGACACAAGACAGGATGAAGTAAGATAAGATATTATAGGGCTCCTAAAGTTAGTCTGTATTTTGCTTCTGTCATACCAGTTCGGGAAAATTCCTCTCTTAAGCTGAACTTGATATGTAATGTTGTGCCTGGACTTTATATAATTATATATTCTATATTCAGTGCACGTAAAATATTTTCCTCAAATTTAAATCACTGTATCCATACACCTCCAATGAGGTTATAGTTTGACTGGATTTGTTTTATTTTGATGGAGATCTCAGAAACATGACAGAATTAATTTGGCGGGAAAATGGTGTTATGCAGGACTGTGCAGCCTTGGTGGAGGTATGCGCTCTCTGAGTGCTTTGCAATTTTCAGATTGTGTTGTTTTACAGGTGTATTATGTGTGAGAGAGATCCTCAGCTCTGTACAGGCTCCTGTGAAGTGTTACTTACTGTTTATATAAAATATTGGTTTAGAGAATTAAATAAGCCAAACTAACTGAGAGAAACAGGAGGCTTTTATATCAGAATTCGTTCTGTATCTAAAGCACTCTGCAGCGTGTGTTGTTCACGCTGAAGTGCTCTCAAAGCTCTTTCTATTACTGTGGGTTATTTGCGGTCTTCTATTTTGGATGCGACCTATTTATGAGTGATGTGTGTGTTTATGCAGTCCTCTCGCCCCCACAGAAACACTCAGGTTACTATGCTGCAGTAATTACCCTCCCTGCTTTTAGCTGTCATAACACAAAATGTTTGGACTCGGGGAAGACAGACGAGGTTGTCACACCGAACAAAACCGCTAACCAGACATAGTAACCGGTGTTTAACTGCAGCGGCGGGCTGGGCTGCAATATACCATCGGTGACAGCGAGACAGCCGGGGTGGGGGTGCATGTAAAAGTGGGCAACTGTCCACTCAAGCCAGACGACAAAAGAATAAGTCAGTGCAGAAGAGATTACACACTAGAGCTCAAAAGTGTCACAACCCCCCCCCCCATCCACAGAGAAATGCGCACAGCCTGTATTCAGAAATCGAGCCTCAAAACGAGCTGTCACAACTTCACTGACTTTGTGATGTCACAACAAAGCAGTCACTGCCCTCAGCCACGCCCAAAGCCCCGCCCACCTGGACCCACCCAACCAGGATTTGGTTTCTCTGAGGGTTTTACCTGAAGTCTGCTATATTTTTATTTGCTCACTCAGAAAACATTGAGCCAATCAGAAGAGAGGCCCGGAACTTCCTCTCTTCTGATTGGCTCACTGACCTGTTGTTATCAGAGCTCCAGAGAGAAACCTGAGAGGGGAGACCTAAAACTACATTGAATATAATATCTTCTTATGGATCAACACTTCAGATAAAACATGGAGCTGGTTTGGGATGAACTGGACAGAAAGTGAAAGCAAAGAAACCTGCAACATGCAACACCTTGGTGACTGACTTTGAACTTCCTCTGAAAGAGTTTTCTTGATCTCTATTTAGATCCTGAGAGGAAGACCAGCAGGCAAAGGCAGAGAAACAGAAAAACAGTCAGACACAGACAGTCAGATAAAGACGAGAAGACATCCAGACTGCAGGAGACAGAGACAGAAGAAAGAGGAAAGAGTTACTAGGTGTAAAGTGAGGAGCATCAGTCCTGATCAACGTGATCTCTCCGGTTCAGTTTGATCCTCCTTTTCCCTTTCAGGCTGGGTCCACTGAGGTCTTATTACTTTGTCGGAGCAGACTCGGCTGTTTGCGGATGATGGATGATACTGGGGCTGTTTTGGTTCTGACCCAGCTTTGGATCAGCGATAGATAGGAGAAGGATCGCATTCTCGTTTCCACCAACATGGGACAAATTTTAGAAAATAAATAAATGAATAAAATTTGTGGGAGGACAGAAGACCTCGGGAACACGTCTTAGGTTAAATATAGTTTAGATAATATACAAACTTATGAAAACATCATAGTGTTAGCTTGCGCCCTGGTTTTCCCTGCACAGTCATTTGCTGTGGTGCAGCCCTGCTCTTTATTTCATTGTATTCAATAGACTGTATCCGGAAGATTTGAGTCACAGGCAAAGACAAAAATACTTAACATGCAAAGGTGGAACTGCTTTAGTCGTGTCAGTACATGATGACAAAGTGATCAAAGTGTTGAGTCTACAGTTATCAAGAAATAAAACAACACCAAAGGTTTTCTATTTTTGTGGTTGTGCTGTCAAAGTTGTGCAGCTACATTGTTTTTGTTTGTCTCTTTATTGTTTCTCATCAGACAGACACAGACACGTTAAAACAACAGCTCCACTGCAGTGAACACCACTCTTACCACATACTGTATATATATATATATATATATACAGTATATATTGTCTCATCTTTTTTTTCCTTTTCTTTCTAAATGCATTAAAGCCCAATATCCAACCCTGTTAGAGGACCATCCTCTTCTGTTTCCAAGGTAACCACCAGCTGCCATCCCGATGAACCTCGCTCACAATGCAAAATAAATATCCTTACATGTTTTTGTATGGATTTCCAATTAAGGTTACCCACTATCGTTAATCACACCATTGCCCTCGGGAATGCTGAGAGTCTGAGAAATTGATTTGGAGTATTATCATCATGATTCCTTTAATGAGACAGTTTTTTTATAATCAACTAATGAAGCTCACTTATTTGAACTGAAATTAGCTGTGTAATAATTGTAGTTTTGTAGGCCGGTGGTTCAGCTCTGTTGTTCCAGTCGCTGTAATAATGGATTTAGAGTGAGAGAAACTTTGTAAAAACGCCTGATGTTTGCACTTGATGTATGAAGAGAAATGTCGCAACACAAATCCACAAGTTGGGTTCTGTTGTCATCGCGTGCACAAACTTTCTTTGTGTTGGTTGTGCGGTGACTGGAGAGCAGGCTGAGTGGGTGTTTTTTGAAGGTAGCAGCTTGTCATCCCCCCCAGGGCAGAAAGACAGGGTACTCAACACACAAAGAATCTAAAGACTGTCACATATCCGGTCCGAGCGCAGGGCTGTTATCCACCTCCGCTTAGCGCTACATATCTTGGATTCTTTATTCTGCTGATTGAGGGCTGTGTAGGAGGCTTGTATGTATATTTACTTCCACTTGGTAATGCACCTATTTGCAGCCCCACATGATGAGACACAGCACAGATATTATGGAAGACTTTTGTGATGTAAACAAGGCGTTCATGTGACACTAAGTATGCAACAGATAATTAGGGAGGATTCTATTTTCATTGTCACACAATTTAGTTTGTAGTTGCAGCTAATTATCAGTACTGGTCCTTTGTTTTAGAATATGCAGCCAGTGATTATAAAAGGAAAAGAAGGTTTAATTGCTCGACAATCTTTTGGAAAATACCTCAGGACTCCAGTAGGGGGATCTCACTTCAGTATAGACGAGTGAAAGCGAGAACTGTGTGTGTGAATGTGTGTTAATGCTTTCTATTCACATTTTCTAGAGAGCTAACCGCTAACCGAGCTAACCGCCAGCTGTGTATGCAGTAGGGGTGGGCGATATGGCGAGAAATATCACATCACGATTCTTTTTTATGTTGTTTGGTTTTTAAAGCTCTTTTGCAAGTTAGTGAACAACAACAATCAAACTAGTCAAGAAAATACAGTCCTACAAGGTGACAAATCTTAAAGGAAAAAAGAATAACAGACCATTTAGGCCGGAGTACCTTTTCAATTAAAACAATCATGTTTTAATCAAGTGCGCAATTCTATAAAGTATGAACAATCAACAAGAATTCTGAAATAGTTTGGACTTGTATTCAAGTACAGAGACTTTTGCATTATTCCAAAATGAACATTGGTTTCAAAAGTTAAAATAACACTATAAATAGCTTATGGAAAAAAAGGTTTTAATAAAAATGTAAACTAACTCTTGTAATATAATAAAATGTAAATTAAATTGCAGACTAAGCTCCTCATTTTACTTTATTCTGTGCTCCTACTGTAATTTGTAGAGACCTTTATAGTTCATTTTTTCACAGACGCCAATAAACCTCTAAAAGGAAAATTGGAAAAAATGTGTTTTATGAAATAATAGAAAAAACACTGAAGCATTTTGGAAGCATTCAAAACGGAGCTTGTCCGTGTTTTCACACCTCTCAAAGCCCACGCGCTGAAGCCCCCCCCCTCTCCACTTTTTTTCCCGACGCAAAAGAACACGTCAGTACGTCTTACGCTCCTTACGCTCGCTGCCATTTTGTAGCAGTAAAGCTAACAAACAAATCATCTCAGTCTTCTGCTTTGGACTTCTCAGGACGATATTAATAACCTGGAATACTTTTACAAGGAACCATTTTGATTTTCGTGATCTGTGGATCCTTACGGACTAAAGGAACACAAACCATGGAGGAATGGAGAGAGACTCAGAGTTCTACACGTATAAAAGGTAGGCAGTCACAGCGCTGCGCTGCCACACGATGCTGGTAGATAAAAATAAATCTTATTTACGCGCTTATGGTTAGCGCAAATCCTAGAGACTTTAACCGATCTAAGGAGGTACAACCTGTCTATATTTATATTATATATACAAAACTTTAAGTGTTTACTCCGTCCTTCTAATGGGCTCTTGCACGGGCCGGCGGGCCGTATGAGGCTGTTTTGCCCTGTAAGTGAGTGAGGACGGTTGATTGACAGCTCTCCCTGTGATGCTCGAGCTCCAACCGTTGTTGTGGAGTTAATGAAGCCACTCGTTTGGAGTACAAGTAAGCTGCAGTGGCCTGCACCTTACTGTGGATGCCTGTATGCGCCACAGAACTGCACTGTGTCGGGATAGTAACTGTAAAAGCTGATCATATCCTCATATCCTCATATCCTCATATCCTCACCCCTAGTATGCGGTTATATTTCTAAACGGTCTTATGTGCCCTGTGTCAATTTTACCACTGTTAAGAAGCTCACATGACAGCAGAAGTGAGTTAAAAGTGTGCTGCATATCATCATTTCACATCATGTAATAACTTAAGTTAGGTTAAACATTACAATAAGGTATAAAGATACAGCAGTAATGGTAACTGGTCCTCCTGAGACTGTGTTTCAATTGTTTGTATTGTTTGTAGATGTGACTCAAGATAAGGGGTAAATAAAGTATCTATCTATCTATCTATCTATCTATCTATCTATCTATCTATCTATCTATCTATCTATCAATACTGAAGAGTGAAGGCGAGAGCTGTGTGTCTCTTTCTTCATTCTTCTCCGGGTACTTCCCCCTCTGTTTAAGAGCACGACAGTCATGAGCATGTTTAGTTTCTAATAGCTGGTTCCATGTCAGATCCACTTCTATGTTGGTGTAGATAAGACAAATCATCTTGACTGTTGGTGTCATATAGGAAATGAACAGCAGTTCAACCCCAACCTCCTCCTGACACGTCACCTCACTTCCTCCATTGCTCCCCTCATAATTACTCCACCTGCTAGACGTCACCGAGCAGTAAAATGTTATTATGGGTCACAATAAGCAGCTTACAACCTGTGGTGTCATCTTCTTACAAGAGGAGTCTTGAAGGATCGGACTTCAATGTACCGCCCACTCTGTTTGATTGACAGGTGAATAAAGCACAGAAACAGCACAGAGATTAGCTCTTAGCAACAAAGATGGAGACAAAACAAAACAAGAGTAACTTGCACTGTAACTTGAAAATGACTGGAAGAAATTAAAGCCACACGGGGAATCTGTGCGGTTGTGGCATTACTAATGCATTAATAGAATTATATATGCATGTATTCACATTGTGATGAGTGAGGACAGGGCTCTTAGATGTTTATTAATATATTTTATTATGTACTATGTGTCAGAATGAAACAGAGGAGCCTTTATTGTTGGCTTTATTGATTTGCCCTTTTTCACGATATTTTATTCATTCTATCTCTGCAAATCAAATATTTCTCATTTTTGAAGGCGGGTTTGAATAAAAGCTTCGGCTGATCCTGATTTGAGGTGGATATTCTCAAAGTAATACTGGTAGTCCTCCTCCACGCACACTTTCCCACAAGTTAGCCCATAAAATGGAGAATGTGCCTAATCCCATGCAGAGTTATGACATATGGTCAGTGGCTTAAGTGATCTGGGACCATCTTAAGATGTAAGTGGAATGCTATTCCCAAAGGGGAGAGGGAAGGTAAATAAAGGAGACAATGCTCAGCAGATATGGGAAAATATTGACATGGCTGACCTCGGTGCTTAACTGATTAAGGCTGGTAACATCTCACAGCTGTTCACCTAACAGCTACCAGAGTGATTTTTTAAAAATGAGGGGAAAGATTGAAATTCATCAGTCACCAAAATAAAAAAGGATCCAGTCATAAGAGGTGTCACCGTTCTTTAACAAAGGGGTTTAATTTGCAGTGCTCCGGTTTTTAAAGTTGCTGTTATTAAGATTTGTTTTGTGCCTTCAGTCATATTCAGATGAGCTCTGGAGATGCCCTGGGCAAAGAGAGGAAGGTGCTCTGTCACTGTTACCAGAACGGTCTTTTCTGTCGACGTTAAATGCTGTCTGACCTAGAGAATAGCACACATTTCGTTTGTCAACAGTGACTTTTAAGTGAGAAGTGTGAAAGACCAAAGGGTGATGGCTTGAACTTTTCTGGCTGGGAAGGAATAGCGTTTCTTTGCTTGCCAAGTCTGCATCAATAACAACCAAATATCACTTCCAGGGAAACTCGCACTGGACTGGTCTGGTAATTCACACAAGCCAGGGTGTCTGAGAGGCATTTGGTAATTAGATCAACTGTGTGCAGTGTGCTATTAAACATAATCACTATTCTCCTGGTTAATACAATGAATACAAAGCCCATTCTCACTTTTCCTCTCTTACCAAAACTGGTTTTGAGCCGAGCTGATGAATGTAGGAGGATTTTCTGACACTTCATATCCAATACACTCTATTGTTGTACACGTGGAAAACAACCTCTGTTGATGTATTGCATGTGTTTTCCTCCTGACCTCACAGCCCACATCATTACTGAGCTCTTGTGATGATCAATACAGATCAATACTCAATAACTCCTCTGTTTGTTTTTGTTTTGTTTTTTTTTGCTCAGGGAGACGACTCCGAAGGACAAAGTCCGCTCACACTGGAAACGTGGATGAGGAACATTGCCTCCAGACAGGTAGACAGTCAAAAACTATTAATCAAATATAGATTAAACACAGACACAGTGGGGATTCAGCAGGAGCTGGAGACATTTTCCATTCCAGTGAAACAGCAGATGTTAAAATAACAAAAGAAGAAATTATATTATGTCATGTTTTTTTTTTTTTGGGGGGGGGGCTGACATGACAAAAAACGTCTGACAAGTTACAATTGTGAGGTTTTTAATTTTTTTATTCACTTGCTAATTAACTTCACCGTGTTTCTAAAACTATAAGAAGGTGAGCGCAGTAATGGGCCTGTGTTGAGTTTGGGAATTTGTCATCGTCTGAATTAAGACAAATGACAAACAGCGTCACCACCGTCCCCCGGCTTTGTCTTCAGACTGCTTCCCAGCGCTGTCCTGTGCAGGGCTGCAGATGTGACAACACACAAAGATTGTAAAGAACCATTGGGGGAAATTTGGGCGAAAATTGGTGGTGGGGCGATTGAACTCTCTACATCATAAATTCAGCTGCACTGCGGTTTTTAAAAAGAAACGTCTCTAATTGACAAGTTGCTCCTCCTCAGTGTTTCAGACGGCATCTTATCAAGTGTTCTTCTCCTTTACGCCTGTTTTCTCTGCTGCCCACGGACTGATAACAAAACCCCCTCTTTAAAACACTCCACACACACACACACTCACAAGCCCTAACATAAACACACACTCACACATTCATTCGGTTACACTTGCCTGCACACAGCATGACACACAAGAACCAAAACACCCACATGCAATCCTGTGCACCCTTGCGTGCATCATGATGAGCAAGAAGCACACACACAGACAGACACACACACATAGCCACACACACACACACACACACACACACACACACTGTATCTGTTTCACACACACACACACACACACACACAACACTCACTCACTCACTTGCAGGGAGGGAGGAGTCAGCGCTAAAAGACTTGTAATTTGTGTTTTGCCAACAAAGACTGGCTAATCCTGCAGAGGGCTTTGTCGCAGCTGCTATTGTGTATTTGTGTGGTGTGTGTAAGTGAGTGAGAGAGAGAGAGAGAGACAGTTGGAGGAAGGAGGAAGAGAAAAGAGGAGAAAACACAAGGGAAAGAGTGAGAAAGAAAGAGCTGTGCTTGATTGCTGTTGAGTTTTTTCTTTAAATTTGTGTGTGTGTGTTTGTGTCGCTCTTTGTCCCAGCTGTGCGAGCATATCTGTGGGGGGCGGGAGTGTGTATTCGTCGCCTGCCCCTCCTGCAGTTTTCTGCATGACAGAGCTCATTTCAGCCCATCTCCTTCTCTTCCCATGGCCGCTCCTCCACAGCCGGGCTCAGACCTCTGCTCCTCGGGCAGCCCGTGGTGCCGAGGGGTCGCGGGGGTCACCGGGAATGGGAGGGGAGGGGAGGGCCGCAACGCTTGTTGGAGTCACTTAGCTTAAGACGGAGATGATCTCTCTGATATCTACCAGGGGGCCTCAGCCGAGTCGAAATAAAGTCACCAATGTGTGACAGGTGGAAAGAGAGCGAGCTAATAGCTTTGGAGCGGCGAGGGGCTTTTCTCCTCCACCCTCCCACCCATCCTGTCCCATTCACTGACTTAAAGAAACCACTGAATCAGACTTACTTCTCAGTGACAAACAGAGAGGCAACCCAGTGGGAGGCTAATCAGAATTAGGCAAATTCATCAGCTGTCACCGGGTGTCTCCAAAGGGGAAAGCGCAGGTATCACAGGGTTTATTTGCCTTTTATTCTCAGTTGCAGAAAGTTTCATAGCATCAGATCTCTTTGTAGGAATTTGCTGACGGGCCTTGGTGTTCGATACAGTGGCCTCAGGGAAGCAACCGACATGCAGTCTGCACATTCTGCTCCTCTCGTCGAGCTCTGCAGCGGAGAGGTGCTGAGCTGCTCTTGGCAAATTCCCTCCGTCTGGGAGCAGAGATCATAATCTGCATGTGGAGTTCAGTGTTTGTGCGCTGATAGCATGTGACAGAGCACGCAGGTGCAGCTGTGGGCATGTGCAAGCAAACAGATGTGCAAAAGTAGGATTTCAACACTGTAGCACATTTAGCAGCAGGGGGGGAGGGAGAGAACAGTTGTGCTTATCGTTTGGCTGAGATGTAGCAATGAGGAGAAAGATGGGTAGACTATGACCAATCAATGAACATCCTGAAGACAGAGGCACTCAGTTTGCTTTCACTGTGTAAAACATAGTGTCGTTGTGAAACATGATGCATGAGAACATGGAAACGTCTCGTAGCCGCAACCTCAAAAGTAGCTTCAGAGCTAACAGAGCTAGCAGCGCCTTTGGAAATAGAGAGTAAGTGAAATAAAACACAAAGAAACTCTGAAAACATGCAACAAACAGATAATTGAATGCATAAAACAAACATGAGAACATAGAAGTATCTTGTTTGTTGGGCTCTGGTGCAGAAAAAATGTTTTTCTACAGGAGACATAATCCGTTCACAGACTCAAAGTGGATTTGAACTGACAGCCTCTGTGTTACCACACCTGCAATTTAATTAGCTGGAGTGCGAAGGCTTCCTGCCCCAGACCAGCTCTCACGCTGAGAGCTTCATTTCAGAGCATCATTTAGATCAGAGTTTAAAGATTAAAACCTTGTATGCAAATAAGAACTGAGAAGATGTTTGGATGAAAATCAACCAAACACTAAAATATTTTCTAAAAGTGGAAAAAAAAAAAAAATTCAACACAAAAACTGTCAGAGCCACAAGAAAACAACAAATAGAAAAACCCTTTGCGAAACATCCTGCCAACAGCACGAACACCCCACTGACGAGAGCGTTTACTATCAGTTGTGCAACATCTCGTGAGGACATGTTGTCTCACTGTAAAGCTACACCTCCAACACACAGCCAGCTCATGTCAGGTTTCTCTCTGCCTTTATGTGACAGATCAGGGCCAGCTGAAGTGAAGCGATGACTGATAAACGCTGTGACATACCTGCCATCTGCCAACAGCACTCCCTCGCAGGCCTGTTCGCTGCTGAGGGCGGGAACGCAGGTAGAACTCGCCTCCCCTGCTCCCCTACACCACTGTCTGAAAAGTGTTGTCAGATACTTACGTTTAGACCGTTTTGCCTTTTTATTTTCAAGCAATATTTCAGTGTCACACCAGTTCCTCTTTCTGCCCAGTGAAACAGGACAAACGTTTGCAAATGATGTTTTGCAGGCGACTGAAAAGTAAAACGTTTTTTAATCACATCTGCAGAATTGACACGTAAACTACAGTCAACAGGATTTTGTTTATTGAAATATATAAAGTCTTCATACTGAAAAGACGGAAACACATTAGGTTGTCTGACTGTTCCTTCCAAAACGACCCAGATGACCAATTCAGAAACTGCTCAGCTGAGCGCTGTCTAATCTGACGCCTCCAGAGTTAATGTATAAATAAAGTTGGGAAAACACTGTGGTCATGGCTAAAAAAAACAAAAAAAAGACTAACACTGACTGGTTGGAGATGAGATATAAAACCCACTCTGGAGCTTCAACCATCCATCACCCTGACCTCCTGTTCATGAGATTTTGCATTGTTACAACAACAACAACAACAACAACATGCCGCTCTCACTCTTGTGGGGAGTTTGAAGGGTCAGAACAAATGACCAACCTGTTGCTCTTCACCTGCTTGACACCTGAAGATCTTTTCACCTGCAATCTCCAAACCCTGCTTTGTGGATAGTCATTGCCACATAAACTGTTTGGGTCACTTTCTTTGACCGACTGATGAAGTTACACCATCGGTCGGCCGGACGAGTGTTGGAGTTTTCCCGTTGGCTGTTGCTCTTTCAAAATGAATTACGTCATCAGTCATTTACAGGCATCTTTTCCAACTTAGCACTTTGTTTACTGACTTTTCAGACCTGTTGGCAACTTTTTTTTCAGCAGGCTTTAGCTACTTGCTATTGAAAGCAGTTGTTTAGAGTGGTTCTACAACAGTATTCAATTTTGCACATTGACCATATGCGGTCCAGCCATATTCTAGGTTTTGACGTAGTCTGGTTTTCTTGTGTGCAACCATTCCTGCCAACAGCTACGATGCCTAGAAAACCTTTTAATGCACTGTGCAGGAGTTACTGTACAGTTGACAAATTGATGCACGCGGTGTTCGTAGTTTATTTCTTCACATATGAAAATTTGATTCTATTATCGACATGTTTCATCTGTTTTGCTTTTGCATCTCAAGCCCGTTTTTTGACATTTTTTTGGAAACCTGGATTGTTTTTGTTTAGCTCGAGTTCAGTCAAACGTGAGGAAGTACACCGGTCAAAAACCAGTAGCACCGAAACTGTTGATACAGTACAGATTGAGGCTCAATGCATGTGTTTAAACAGGGATTAAGGAATTACAGCGTGACAAAACACTTGGACAGCAGTGACGTAACACGGCCTTGTGCCGCCTCACAGCATTTGGGATAGCATCTATTTCATTGCAGTTTTGTAAAACAACTGAAGTCATCGAAGTGCCGTGTTTGCTGCTCTCACCTGAGCCTCACGAACAGGTCCGACCGGCCGTGCGACTTTCTCCTCCACCTCCACCCACACCTCTCCTCCCACGCCGCAATCCAGCAGGCGAGGCTGGCGTTTGTGTGAGAAACCCGGGACAGAGATCCGCCTCTCCGCCCTCCCACACACTCATTAATACAGCCACATGCAGCAGACGCACAGAGAGAGGTAGAGAAATATCTCGCTCTCGTCAGATGAAGCCAACATGTTCTCTAACGTGTTCATGAAATAAGACCTCATAGCAGTAGAAAGGGCGCCGTGCTGCAGCACAACTGAATCATGGGAGAATGCGACACCTCTGTCTATTTCCCAATAAGCCAGTATAATTTAAATTTTTAACCTTCCTTCTTCCACATATATAAACCCCGCCCATCCCCCACCTGTTCAATCACCTCTTGGCTGTGTCGTGTGTAGTGCTGACCTAGACACACACACACACACACACACACACACACACACACACACACACACACACACACACACACACACACTGTATGGAGATGCATATTCTCCTCCTCTGTGAAATCCATCTCCTCTCTCCACTCTATCTTTTCTTTCAAGCCCTGGGTTGTAGCAGCAGCTTTTTGATGTTGGTAAGAAACTGAGGGAGCGGTTATGAAAAAAAAGAGCAGGCTAAAAATAGCCTTTGGATGAGAAGTGAGCAGAAAATAGCCTTTCATCTGTCTTTGCTGCACGCCTTTTTCTTTTTTTTTGCTCTTTTATTCCATCACAGACAGAGATGAGGAAATCCTGAGCTCAAAACACGCGTGATAATTGATTACTAGTACAAGCTGAAGTAGTGAGCAGGTCAAAGGTCGCAGCTGGACAGAATCTCTGACCCGTGACGCTTTCTCCTTTTTGAGAAAAAAAAATGTCCAGCAAGATGTTTGTGCTGCTCCTTTTTCAGTCTGACCAGAAAGCAGTAAAGTCTGAGTGGTACATTTATACCTTTCAAACTCTGAGTTTACATCACATTAAGGAACCCAGTCGCTATGAAGCTAATCTGTCATGTCTTTAAAGCCAAAATGAATAATTTAGCCCATGTTGCTGGTTTGTGATATGATGTTCAAACTATAACAGGAATTGATTTTTCCGATCTGACTCATGATGTCCTGAAGCAAAATGCCTGAAAACATCTTGAAACACAATGAGATGAAATAAACTGTTTGGTAATGTCAGTTGCTTTTCAGGCCGCTCTGTATACAATGGCTTACGTTCAGACAGATCTTTGAGGCGTCGCCAGTCGATGACATCGAGTCCGAGCCTCGATCCAGACCTCTGACTTGCTGCCCACATCTTCAATTTAATCCGCTTCATAATATGCTTTTGGTCCTGTTCTCATTGACATCTGTTTCCACCAGTTGGAGAAACAATCGACCAAAATAGAGTGGGCATATCTTCAAATATAGCTAGCTTTTTAGCTACAATCCATGAAAAATAAAGACAGAAAATATCCACAAATATGGCAAAAAGCACCAATGAGATCAACACAGCTACACAGGTTGTAGGAAATTGATTTGTAGAAATAAAAATAACAATAATAATATGAATATTTCTTCTCCTTCTTTACTGCAGCTTCTGTGTTGACTGAAAATGACAAAATTAGATGACAAAAATAACAATGTTTTCACAAAGATTTCAGCTTTAACATGGTGAAATAAAACTTCCAGCGACAATTAGATTACCATATTCTGTGAAAAACATGTCAAATATCAAATTTTTCTTTGATAAATTTCGACATGAATCATAAAATTACAACCTTATACAATCATCCTTCTTTATCCTTTACAAATGTGCAGGGTGTTTATGTCCTGCCTGGTTGTTACAGTACAGAATAGTGGGAGGCAGAGCTTTGAAAAAAATGGTCTAGTTTGGTTGCATTTTCCACTGTGTTTGGTGTTGAAATGGTCTCTGTGCCTCTTCCACCACTTTTCTATTATTGCTAAACGTTGGCACGAAATTGCAGCTCTGGAGTGGAGCAAAGGAGTGACACCAAACCTGGCGATTACTAATTTTCTCCAAGCTCAGTTGTAGCTGTGGCCAAAATATGTCTGCGTCGTATAATGGCAGCTACTTTTTTGGCAAGTTTTAAGAAAAATACAGCACAGAACAACAAAAATTGACCAGAAATTACATCACGAGCTGCTGATGTGTTTCCCCGACGTGAGGTTTCCACATAACACTTGCATCATTCAAATTCATCTTTGCCTTTATGCCTGTAGCTCATCTTCCTCACCGCCGGGCCTCTCGGTCTCTGCGCCTCTTCTCTGTCACTGCATCAGCGGTAGCCTCAGGTGAACGCTCTACCCAGATGCCTCTGTGTCGCTACCAATGTTTAGTCGCTGTAGTGTGATCAGAGCGCCGGCGAGATAAAACTCAGACACTCTGATAATGTGAGACTGTGGCTCTGAGAGGAGCAGCTGACCCAGTAAGAAGAGGAGAGACAGCTGAGTTTATGTAACCTCAACAGAAGAGCGTGCATACTGTTCTGGCTCGCTGCCCGCTCACCGCTGTGTTGGATGTATGTTTGTGTAGTGAAATGTATAGTCTGCTGTCTGCTGTGCGTCTTGGACTGTCCTCGGGAAGTGAACATGAGGTTCTGCCGTCGCCCCAACAGCGATGGAAGAAAAACTCCAATCAGTCACTTTAATAAAAGAAGCATTAACTCTGGAAACAAAACTAAATGTGGGCATGCATCCAAAGTTGTACAGATATATTTTTTAATGTAATTATGTCAGATTGGCAGGAAGGAAAAAGGAACCGAAGATGTAAAATAGAAGGAAAGGGAGGGAAAGAGGAAAGGAAAGAAGGAAAGTTGGAATTAAGGAAGGACAAAAGAAAGCAGGAAGGGAAGAAGAATGGAGGACAGGAGGTGATAAATAATGAAAGAATGGTGAATTAAAGGAAGGAAGGGAGTAAAGAGGAAAGGATGGACAATGAAAGAAGAGGAAAAGGAGGAAGTTAAAGGAGCAATTTGTAAGTTCTGCTACATAGCTAATGTTCGCATTGACAGCTGTTACCGGTCTAGAAAACATTAATTCCTTTACTCACCAACAGCTGTCTCCAGAGGTGGAAAACAACCCTATGATTTTGTTCTACTGAAGTTAGCATGCTAACCAGCTATTCCTGCAGTGGTTGGACTGTTTTCGTTGGACTTCCCAATACTGAGTCACTGTAGCGCCCAGGCTCACTGAGGAGGTGGCACCACTCAGAGGACGTGTCATAACCTCTTGTATTGTACAAGTAACCATGGCTATAACCATGGTTAGTCGCTATCGGAAAGTGACGAGACTGGCAATAGCTAGCTGGTTAGCATGCTAACTTCGGTAGAAGAAAAGACATGATGGAAACAAGAGCTGGCGTTGCTTTCCACCTCCGGAGACAGCTGTTGGTGAGTAAAGGAATGAGGTTTGGTGCTCGATTCCTCTAGGCCGGTAAGTAATGCTAACGTTAGCTATGTAGCATTAGTAAAAGGCAATTAATAGTTTTTAGAAAGACGCTTGTAAGCAACTAGAAAGAAAGATTTGATGATTTTATCTGAATCTGTCACTTAACAACTAGAGTTAGACTAATTCACATTGTGAAGATGTTCACTTAGTTGAACTCAGAGTTGTTCTTGCAGTTCTTGTTGTGATCTATTTTAAACCAGACTGTGTGAGTGGTGAGAAAGAGAGAGGGGGGGGGAGAAAGAAAAACGACATTTCTCTCTAATCCAAACACAGATCAGTGTCTCCTCCGTCTCCACCTTGATTCAATAAAGTTCAATAAGGCTTTTTTTCTTCACACTGTCTGGCTGGCAGCGAGGCAGTCGGCCAACTCTTGGAGCCACCCTACAGCTGATACACAGCAGGCTGAGCTTCTCTTCTTTTTCTTTTTTACATATTTTTTTCTACCCTATGCTTCTTGCCAAGTACTGGCAGCTGCCTATTTAACCAAGATATCACTTGACGTTCAGGTCTAACGATTAGATAACGCTGCTTTGTTTGATCAGACTGAAGTGTTTAAGCCTGCGTTAGAATAAAAACGGCTGCATGCGAAGAGAAATCCACCCCAAAATGTTGCTGCTTTTATCTGATTCTGCTTTTTTCCTCCTTTCTCATTCCTACAAATCTTTTGTCTTTCTTTTCTTCTTCTTCTTTTTTTTTTTTTTTTTTTGCTGCCATGAAAATACTGAAGCTTATGCTCCATCTAAAAGCCAGACGTTTAGCTTGCTCTCTGGCCTCACATGGAGTGTTCCCTCTTGTTTGATTTTGTCTGAGAGTTTACTTTAAATATAAATGGATATGTGTGGCGCAGCGCTTCTGTTGTTTATCCCCTGTAAACAACAGATTTTCTCTCAGTTCTCCGGGAAGGGAAGGCAGATCCGTAGAAAATAAGAGGGCTGCTTTTTGACTCTTGGAGTTTTTTGGGTGAGTGCAAATGCAAACACAGCTGAGGGCTTGTTTTGTTTGCTCTGTTGACTCTCAGTTTTACACCTCAGCTCATAATCAGAGCAGAAGGGAGGTAAAGCCGAGGCTGGAAATGGAGACGGACGGAGAGTGCCAAGGCCCGGACGTGGAACAACCAGCCACTGTGTGCTGGGACAACAGAGAGAGGATTTAGCATCTCGGTGCTTTTGTGCCAAACCACCTCTGAATAGCGGCAAATAATCTTTAACGAACTTCTTTTAATTTACTTGGACGGCCACATCAGTGGGTTTTTACTGCGTCGGACCCAAATCCTCAAATTCAGATGGAGCAAAGTAAGTTCTTCCAAAGAGAACATTCACTCTGTTACAGCAAATCCCAACGAGCTCCTTTAGTGAACTTCACCTGCACGAGGACAAACTCTCCACACCTTGTGAAACACTTTTATAATGAGTTATCAACTATAAGTGCCTTTTGAAAAATTCAGCATTAAAATACACACATCAGCATCAACAGTTATTTAAAGAAACATCCATCTTCAAAATCTGATTCCTATTACTGCCAACATTCCTCGCCTTCCTTATGTTACATAACACCCCTCCCTATCGGCATCTTTCGTCAGTTTGTCCAGCTGGCCTTTTACCATTTCCTCGGATAGTTTGCGGTTTGATACACCTGTATAATTTACCAGAAAGTGCTCAAAAAAACCAGGAACCTACAGCTTGCTTTCTGCTTCTCATGTTTCACTGGTGTGGCTTTCTTTATTTTGAGTAAGTTGCCATAAACCTTTCTTATACATATTGAGGAATTTTTTTATTCTTTTTCGTGTGAAGGTGAGATATAGAAAAGTATAAATACTCCATATTACATCAACCATTGTTCCTCAGCAAGAACCGAGTCCTCTCCATATGTTTTTATGCTTTACGCTCCCTTTGAATCTTTACCAAAGAAGCAGATTGTTTTTTTATTAGACTGTCCTCCTGTAAAAACACAACCACAGAGGTCACCTGTGCAAGCAGCTTATTACATCCCATAAGTCTGTTTTATCATCCGGCGACCTCGAGCAGCCGTAGTAATGATGAGAGCAGAGGAGGAAGGAAGGTGACGTAGTCAGAAGGGCGACACAGTCCAGGTTAGAGAAGGATGGGGGGATGGATTGGTTGGTGAAAGTTTCACATCCTGTTTGTTCCCTGTGTGAAACTGATAGTCAGTGTTGTTGCTTTTAACCTTGACTGTTGCACAAATTCAACGTATTATCGAAACCATCACGTCAAAGGTTAAATTAATTCACCCCAAGGCTGCGGCTTTCTCCTGAACCTGAGCTCCTGTGGTTCGTATCCGAAGGGAGGGACAAACGATGTAATGGTGGTTTCAGTTTGAGGACTTGTTGAGAAGCCCAGTCGGTCTGAGCTGCTGTTTGATGAAGCGATAAGCTTAATCAACCCCCCCCCCTTCTATAAATAGAAATCCCACTTCCCACTTTGAACTGTTTTTCAACCAAACCCTGTCTTCAGGTAAAAAACGAGTCCCAGGTGAATGGAGTTAATATATCACACTAATTACATGTGGTCAGCAGTGTTTCCTTTTAGCCAGAAGAGACGACAGTTCCCTCACAGGGGTTTCTCTGAGAGTGACACACACTGATGTAGTTGCACCTGAGTGAGTTTCTCTTTCAATCTTTAGATGTGTTTCTCTGAGCAAACACCCGGGAGCTCGGAGTCAAGCTGTCAAACTGTTTTGCGACCTCACCAACGAGTCCTCCTCTCTCGCAGCGAGGAAAATGTCAAGCCGCGGTGCAGAAATGACTCGCTGCTCGGATGTCGTCACGAGAAGTGTAATGGAAGCGACTGTGCCCGAGCAAATGGACCGTCTCACTCCTCTACCCTCTTCTTCTACAAAAAAGCTCCCATTACCGAAGCCATTACAGCCAGTGGAGACGGAGAGGCAACACAAACAGTGTGCTGGAACCCCGCGGAGCCTTCGGCAGAGCGCTCACCTCACATCGCCTCACATCGCCTTCAGACCTACTCATCTCATTTCATTTTGAGGGGTGGGTGCTCATCATGTGGTTACAAGGGAGTCACTGCACACGCTCTGATCGGCCGCATCTCGCCATGTTCTGCGGCTGTCGTCGCACATGTCAAATGCTCGTGTTCTGTAGTACAGAAGAATGAATCCTGAAACTAGCATAAACATCAGACCCCCGCAAAACCAAACAGCTGAGTTACATGTAGTTTTCCACCAGTTGCTCTTGACCAATACACAAGTGTTTTAACAAGGCTCGCATTTTAATAACAGAGACCCAAAGAGAACACAACGCAGGAAGCTACCATGTTAGCAGTGTGTTAGCAACATCCTCTCTGACATGTAAACTCCAGATAAAGATGGAGATGGTTTGTGGGCTGCGGTTACGCCCGAGTTTTCGAGACTTTCGGAAACGCTGCTGCCCCCGGTTTTAGTTTGGGTTTGCGTTTTAGTCCGGAGGTCAATAGCAGAGACAGAAAAACACCCATGTTCACTTCCTGACAGGGTCTTATCAGTCACGACATATCCTCCCCTGATTCGTCACGCTCTTATCACATGACCCTTTTCCGGACGAAAACACACGGCCTCAGCCTCGACTGTCGGAGGTGAATACAGCATGGATGATGAATTACAGGCGTAGCTGACCTGGTTGTGTTTGCTAGCAGCTGTTGCGCAGTTAAACTTGCTTCCTGTTTACACCAGCACGCACGTGCCCAGTGTACATGAGTGGTCATGTGACAGGTGTTTTCCGGTGTGTTAGTACGGACAGAGATTATTCCTGATACACTTAATTTGTGTGAAATTCTTACCTGAAAGCAGCTTTACATATTCTTGTTGAACTTAATCACCTTCTTGATAAACATAGGGTTTTACATACATGTATGTAGCAGCGGTCTCCAACCTTTTTGTTTTGTTGCTCCAGAACATAAAGTCTGCTTGCATATGTTCATGAAAGAAATCATTGAAGGAATAACTAGTAACATCTCAGCATGGTGCATCACTTTACTTGAGAGAGCACAAAATACTGAAGTAATTAGAAATTAATCATCGGTAATTATTTTTGTGCAGCTCATCAACTGCACAAACAAGAGGCAAGAAGAAAACATGTTAGGAAAAACAACTGTATATTAATTCAGTGTTTTTTCTTTCCTCTCCGATGAATCATCTTGTGACCTCTGGGATTCATCTCATGACCTACTGGAGGGGCTGCGACCCCCGTGATGGGAACCGCCGGCATACAGTATGTTAGTGTGTGACAGCGGCAGAGACGAACCGTGACAGTTGCTCACTAGCAAGTGCGTATCTGGGTCAGCGGCAAAGCGCAGAGAGCAGCATCGAGTCGAGAATGAAGTGGTCTCGGTGATCAGCTCCCTCCCTTTGTGCTGCATCTTTGTTTGGCCAGAATCTGTGGTGTTAATGATTAGTCCGGCTGCTTTTGTCCAGCTCTCGCAGACAAAGCCAGCGCGAGTCAATCGGCTCTTGCCCACACAGGCCGTGTGCACCGAGCCCAAGAGAGAAAGCAGTCAATGTTACCAGCCTGTCGGGGTTATCAGTGAAAATATGCACCAAGATAACAGCGGCCAGATGAACGGCTGGGCACCAGAAGAAGAATTTGTTGAGGTTTTCTAATTTTTCCGCCTGTTTCTCTCTTTGGATCATGGCAGAGAAGCAGTCGAACTAAACTCTGAGGCTGTCTTGTTGTTTAATTTTTAACTCCATTTTAAATGAAAAGGCCTCACCTTTCATCTCCCTCTGATCTGTTCCCCCGGGGGGCTGGGGGAAGAAGAATGTAAGTGGAGGGGATGTGTGTGTGTGTGTGTGTGTGTGTGTGTGTGTGTGAGTGTGTGAGTGTCTGCATACATGTGTTTGAGTGTGTTTGTGTTAATTTAGAAGTTAGGGTGTTGCGGGGGGGGTGCAGGGGGGAGTTTTGTTTTCCTACTAACATGAGCAGTGGTGAGCCGAGGAGAGTGTGTGTGTGTGTGTGTGTGTGTGTGTGTGTGTGTGTGTGTGTCTCAGTGTGAAGAGGTCATTTGGTCAGTTTGGCCATCAGTACTCGAGCTGTCTGACTGAGCATTCTCACCATCTGTATGACCTCTCCTCCTGACCGACTGGCTTTTGTTCCCGGGCTCGCCTCCCTCCCACCGATGTTTCTCACAGAGCACTGTAGTCCAAAGGGTCACCGAGCCCGGCCTTCATCATCAGTCGACCCTCTCCTTTCTCATTTACTTCAATAATGTTGTTTCTCCAGTTGGCTTTCCCGTGAGAATTATCCAGAGAGCAGAACCACCTGTATAGTAGGATATTTACCATAAATATCGAGGGTTAGACGCTGTTATAAAAAAGAAAACGTCACAAATTGAACGCAGCAGAGTTGATTTACATGTTTCCTATTAAAGCAGATACAGACATATATTTAGTTTTTTTTTATGAACTTCATAGAGATCTGTTTTCATTTTGACATTAAAGACTCTTTTTCTTTTGTTCAGTATGAAAAAGCCACATTTAATGTACTTCTTCTTGATGCTATAAAACAATAAAACATGAATACTTTAAAGCGTCGTGAATTCGTTTTATAGCCACTGTAAATGAAGTTTATTGTCACTATCATTCAGTTGATTAAATTCTAAATCAGTGGAGTAGGTGTTTACAAAATGCAACCACGGAGCCGTTATTTTTGGATTTAGACTCAGGCTCCTGAATGTATGGAGGGAGGTGACTAATATGTGAAGCCTGTCATGGCATTTTCATGCTGTGTTCAGGTCACATTAAAATTACTGTAAAAAAATAATCATTTTCCAGCTTGTAAATACCGTTCACATCAACATTCAAGCGATAATTGCGACTGTGTTTCTCTGGAAAAGTTATGCCTGACTTGGCAGGAAGGAATATGGAAATGTCTGGCAAACATATGGACGGGTCACGTCGGCCCAAAGCCCTTTACTCGAAGGGGCTAAACTCTAATTTGATGTGATTTTTATGATGCATTCATTTATAATCGTTTAGTCCAGTGACTCCCAACCTGGCGTTCCCAAGATAAAAATAAAGGGGTCGCATAATAATTACCTGGATGCTAATAAGAAAATATAAATTCTTCCAGAAAATAATGTACATTTGATGTGAAACTCCAGTTTCAAATGGAGCAGTTTGAGGAAAAGGGGTCAAGTGGACACGCAGGCAACAAAGGTCCGTCCATGTACCTGACGATGCAGGTGCTCTGCTCCTCCTTTCTCCATCATTTACGACGCGTTGACGGAGATTGTCACAAATCACAGCGAGGAGCGCGGCTCTCCTGGACAAACACAGACGGACGACAGCGGCACACTCCTTCCAGCCACTTAGCAGAGGGGCTGCCCTGCTTTATGGCGTCATAAAGTCGCCTTCTCAAAACACAGTTTAAGAGGCGACTGTAATCGGCGTGTTGTTTAAAAGCGGCGTCGGGTGCTATCACCTCTCTAATGACGGCAGTAATTAGCCCAGACGCCGCAGTATATGGCAGATTAAATGGGTGGTTAATGGTAATTTACTGTTCACTCAGCACGCTTTAGGTTGGACTGGTCAAACATGGGTTCAGGCTGTTTGCGCTCCTCTAATGATTGTGACTGAAAATGACATGATTTACACTTTAACAGTGTTTAACGTGGAAGAGTTAGTGGTGATAGAAATGTGGAACAAATGGAGGATTTGAGAAGCAGCAGCAGTAAATCTGACATCAAATAAGGCGACGCAACACTAAAAGACATTAAATAAGGTTAATTGTAATGTGATAAATGGCAAATCTTTCACCACCTGGATCAATTCTGTCCAAGAGAAGCTGATTTTTCCTCTAATCAATTTGCTTTTTCTTATTTTTTAAAACCAGAACTATTCTTTAGTCTTAAGATTTTCCAGCTTTCCTCTGTTTATTGTTTGTTACAGAACTAATTAGTGTTTTTCCAAAATGTCATATTCAGCATTTTAAGAACGTATGTGATTTTTTTAATTTTTTTTCATCCCACAGAAACAGTTTTATCTTTAATACTGGAAACTTCTTTTAACTGTCTGTTCAGAATCTGCTGAGATAACCGGGGGCTCCATAAGAAAATAGTTCACCAACAGCTCTGAGACACACACACACACACACACACACACACACACACACACACACACACACAAAATTATCTCTAATCCCTGACATGTTCCAGGGCCCCTGTGTGGCTCTGGGCCCCCTGATTCTTTCAGGATTTATCCCTTAATGGCGTCCCTGGAGATAACTAAAGAGAAATGTGAATTCTCTGGTCTCAACAACTATCTGTAGACACTGGGTCACTGCTTTAAACCTCTCAGAGTGACATAATAGCAAAAGACCACCTAGAACCCCTCCTCCGGTCCCCTTGTGGTCCCCAAACCCCGCATTGGCAAACCACTGGGTGTGAGGCTCATACAGCAGCAGCTCAGGATTCTGCAACAGCGTCTCGCTTGATTGAGTTTTTCTGAACGAAGTAAAAGGAGCGAATGGGAGGCGCTTGGACCATCCGTCGCTTGCTGCCTCCAGCGGGCCCAGAGGGGCGGCGCGTTCGAAATCTGATCGCCCTCCCCCCGCTGCTGCTGTTTGTCCCGGCGGCGCGCAGCCCGGCGGAGGCAGAGGCGGCCAGGAGGCATCCTGGACCACGGCGGGACTGGAGAGGAGAGGAGAGAGGAGAGGAGAAGAGAGCGCGTCAAGTCCGAGAAACACACACACACACACCAAAACACACGTGACGGTTGAGCCTTCAAAATAAAAGCTTAGTCTGAGGAATGTGGTTCTTTGAATGACTCAATTGTGATCCATCTGTTGACCAGTAATTGTATTTAACGTGCTTACCTCAGTAGCCTATATGTATCTATTTACTTTCTCATCACCTTTGTCATGTTTCTTATTTGGTCTATTTTTATAATTGGCATAATATTTATGGTTTAACTTAGAGTTCATTATAACTCAATTAAAAATATTTAAAATACCTTGTTGGGCCAACAAAAAATAAGAAATCTTTAGACACAGTAATGAATCAATTTATTTCAACAAAATGAAATAAAATGAAACATATAAGCTAACTTAACATATAAGATAACTCAGATGTTAAAGCTGATCGTTTGGATTTGTTCTAACTGACTATGTCTCAAAATAAAACTGACTTAGCTGTTATGAGAAATCTTTGACTAAGCTGCTGGATTTATTTCGTCTGTCTTCTTCCTTGATGTGATGTAAAAGCACCTCAGTGTGTAGGTAATATCACATTTGTTTAGCACAGATTCCACTTCAAGCATATTTGGCACTCGAGTCAGAAAAACATTGCGTCACCATGCAGTTCATCAAAAAAAGCCCATGCTTTTATTTTGAAACTCCAACCCGGAACTCCTGTTGTCTCCTAGCTGGGCTGGTTTGGCGGCTTCACCGCGCACAGCTCCTACTTCACAGGCAGCCAGCGGAGGAAAGCCACCAGTCCGAGTTGGTTGACCCGAGGCGACGAAACACACCGACTGCCTGGCATCCGCGCCGGAGAGGAGCGAGGAGCCACGTCCCCTGCGTCCCGTCCGCCTCGTCCGCACACGGCCCCGCGCACAGCAGGATGAACGCGTTCTGGACGTTTGGACACTTTGGGCAGCAGCGCGCAGTGGAAAACGGGATTTAGTGAAGAAGTTGGCTTTCGCAGCGGCGGTGCCCGAGCCGAGGACTCTCGCTGTCAAGTCGTGAGAGGGATTTCTGACTTTTTTTCTTTCCCACTGTCGCCAAAACTGCTCCCCGAAGCACGAGGACCGAGGGATATAAGAGTAGTTTTGTGGTTTTTATGAAGTTTACTGGAGAATAAAAGCTGTTTTTCTTCTTCTGAAAGCTTGGTGACATCTGAAATCTGAAACGCTGAAATTTGCTGTCAAAACGGAATACTTTGGGTAAGTATTATTATAATTATAATTATTATTATTATTATTATTACAGCTTCTTATTGTGAGCTTCTGGGTCATGGAGGAATAGCTTCACTTCCTTGTAGATGTGCGTCGGACAGGTTGAGCTTCCCAGTCTCTCAGCGTTAAGCAGCCGTGTTGCACTCCAGAGTGTGTACGGTGTGTGTGAAGCGTGGAGCTGCAGGGACCAGCCCCACGGCCGTGCCGTCGCACAGGTGGTGCAGAGGGGACGCTTCGTCTGCCGGGTCCCTGGTCTGTGCGTAATCGGCGCGTCTCTGTCTGTGTCGGGGAAATACGGAAAGGGCGCAATCTGTGCGTATTTTTTTTTTATTTTTTATTTTTTTTTATCACTGGTGTTGAGAGAGAGCGCAGGGGATTTATGTTATAGCTCATAAATGCTGGTTGCGTTGTGTGTGTGTGTCGCAGGTTTGTTTCTGTGGATGAAATTACGCACGCTGCGAAAAATAATGACACATATTTGGATTGGAAAGTAGGCTATATATGATTTCTACTGGAACTGGACGCTGGTTGAGAATATTTTCTTCTTTTCAATGAAAATCATCTCGATATAAAGAATTTGATCAAAATCAAAAGTCATTCTGATCAACGTGACTCTCCTCATTCTGTCCAGTTTTAAAATATTGACACTTTGATTTCAAGAAAATTCCTGGAATTAGTGAAAACGTGAAAGTCAGAGGCACAATTTAAAAATAAAATAAAAATAAAAAACGAAGGGTTTTTGAATAATGAAATTACGCACGTCCATCAGTCCGTCACTGTGCGCTGGAGATGCCCATTAGATGCGTCTGAGATGAGTTTGGTTTCCACTGATCACCAATCAAACGTTTCCACGTTTAATTTCACTGTCAAAAAGTAAAATATTGACTTTATTCGCCATCCTACTCTCGTTAGGACGAACACGCCTTTTCTCCTCACTGCAACAGTGACGTCTTCTTTGGTTCGCAGCACAAACATGAATTACACATCAGCCTCTTTCACAGAGCCGCACTCCCTAATGCCTCTGATCATCTCTGAAGTTTCTCCAGAAAGCAGCAGATTTCCCCCCCTCCTCTCTTTGAATGAACGAACTGTGCGGTTCTCTCCCCTCAGCAGCAGATCAGTCAGCCCCTCTTCAAACACATGCGCTTCAATGGGATTCAGATGGTGATTTTGGCCACTCAGCTCCAGCTTTGACTTGCACCATGACAAGTCATCACCGGAGAAAATTACCGGATTATAGCATCCTACAAGAGAGAGGGGGGTGCTGAAATGAGATTTGGGAGTTGTATTGCATTAGCCTATTAAATTTCGGAGCCATAAAACAAGCGTGCGGGTGATAATAGTTGGCCTAATGCTGCAAATTAATTGTATCTATTGACCCGAGAAATAACGCATGCCAGTTTGCAGCGTTTTCAATCAGAGGCGAGCCTCAGACACATTTCGGTTCCAAATGAGACTCTGATTGCCTCTTTTCATTACCGAAATTGGCCTGAGACCATCGCTCTGCGTGGAGGTTTTGTGCCTTTTTTTCCTCCTCCCCTCTTTCAGACAGAGGAGGACGGTGCATTAATTGGCTCCAACTTGTCTAATTTGAGAAGAAAAGCTGATCTCTGTCGCGCACAAACATTCAGTCACTGTTATGCTCCAGTGAGAAAATCCTTATGTCGTGCAGCAGTGACCTTACCTGGCCTCTGTGGTGGTTTTGCTGTAGGACAGAATATGTCTCTGATTCTCAGTTATCAACTTTATTGAGCTTTAGTCTGAGTGTATTTGATTCTTTACTGAGCCTGTAACATTCAAAATAAAATGACCTTATAGTGACTTTATAGTACTTAATGGTATTTTATGTTTCCCATTACTTGAGTTTATATAAACCTTGTTAAGCTTTATAACACTTACATTTCCCGTGATGTTTGCTGATACAGTCTCAAAGACAGTTATGTATGTCTGAAGCACTTGGTGTTTGAATCATCAGATTATTCAGTGGTTTCTCATATATTCCCCAAGTGTCCTTCTCTGTCCTCTGTCTGATGCTGAGGACAAATGTGCGGACACGTGCATCATAAGACACACGACAACACGTCTTCCACCGTCCGTCCTGAGTGTCAGCCGGAGGTGAGCCGAGTGCACAGCCGGCGGCGCGTTCACACCTGGAGTCACGCTGCACCTCTGACAGCTTTAAAGTGCGCAGCTCTCTCTCTCTCTCTGTCTCTGTCTCTCTGCCTCTCAGCTGATCAATATCTCTTCTCACCTGAGGGTGCTGTTGGAGTGTGTGCTGTGGAGAGAGGAGAGGGTGGTGGAGGAGTGATAACGGCAGCAGAGGAGTGTGGTGAGGCGACATGAGGGAGAGCCGCAGAGATACAAGAACAAAAGCTGAAAGGAAAAGAAGAAAAAGTGTAGATGATATGGAAGACTACCCTCTTGTGTTTCTGCCCGGCTGCTGTTTGCACTTTTACCCCCCCCCAAAAAAAAAAACCCTCTAATCCCCTTTTCCCAAAATGACAGAGTCGATCTGGCCTCGGCTGTTGATTCTCTGGCTTAATTATTAAAGATTACTGATACTCCGGAGAGGTGTGACGAGCATGTGACCGCCTCGCATTGATCCTCACAGAGAGGGAGAGGGATGACAGGGATTTGAACCCCGGTTAAAGCACTTCTCTGCCTCCGAGCTATTACAATGTGGAGATAGTTCTGCATGATTAATATTCATGCATTATTCACAGCGGTGGCTGTGTTTCCCTTTTGATGCTTTAAGAAAATATTAGCATGAAAACACTTTGGAGGCTTTGAACTCCACGCTGGGTCTTTGGGATCCATACCGCCTCCTCCTCCTCTTCTTCTTCTTCTTCTTCTTCTTCTTCTGGAGGTTGTTAACTGAAATCAAAGTGTTTTTAGTTGGTGTGAAGAGTTCATTCTCAGCGTCCACTTTGCTGTGAGGTTACCGTACGTTACCGTCTGCTCTCACACTGACTGCAGTTAGTTTCAGTTTCACGCTGTCAATCATGCTGCAATGCACGGCTGCTCCTCAAACTCAAGGATTCACTTTGCACATGAGGTTGTTTAAACTAATACCTGTCACCAAATTAGTCAATGCGAAAGCCTGTGCTGTTTTCCAATGTGTTCACACATGGCTCAAGAGGCTGTCATGCTGCCTGTCTAAACACATCTGCAGCACCATGACATGAACCAACTCTGCAGCTTTGTCAGCTCTCAAAGTGAAGTGCCCATAAAAAGCTGAGATTTTCTTTATATACGTGTGTGTGTGTGTGTGTGTGTGTGTGTGTGTGTGTGTGTAGGTGTGTGTGCGTGTGTGTGTGTGCACGCCTGCCAGAGAAAACAAAAGTTTTCAAATCAGAGGGAAGTGCAATCAGCTACCTCCGCGCCCCGGAGAGCGAAGGCCTTATCGTGCTGTATAAACAAACTGCAGCAGCGTGTAGGCGTCCTGTGTTGTAAGAAGGTGAGGATGGGCTGAGAGAGGAGGAGGAGGAGGAGATGAAGAAGAGCTCTCCGGAGAGCACAGAGAAGACATTAAAGGCTGCGGTATATGTTGAAGCATGAAAGGTGTGGTGGCAGTGTTTAGATTAGGACAGTGTGTGTGTGTGTGTGTGTGTGTTTCTGTGCTGCTTTATCTATTCATGTGAGTCCTGTGAAGTTTTCCCAGTTGGTGTTTTGTGCGATAATGTGCAAACAGAGCCTCGCTGAGCCGCCGGGCTCCACTTTGTGCTGAGCAAGGAGTGGGTCACAGGTCCTCAGAGGGAAAGAAAAACAGTACTGTTAAGACTTAAGACAACACAACCTTTCTGTGGACTGTGTGTTCGTACAATACACCTCTGTGTGCGCAAGCAAAGCCCACTCTCAAATGTGTGTGTGTGTGTGTGTGTGTTATTGTCGGGGTGGACGTCTCACAGACAAAGCTATTCTGAAGCTGGACAGAGCCGCTAAAGTTTAAGCTAGTGGTAATGTGTGTGTGTGTGTGTGTGTGTGTGTGTGGAGGAGAGAGAAAGGGGGGGGGTTGTGCTTTGCTTTTCTGGGCACCTCTCTCAGAGCTTTCTCTTCGAACCTCGGTGCATTCCAGCTTCTCCCTGCTTAAGCAAACAGAGAGCAGAGCGCTCCGCCGTCACTCGCCGTGGCCGCCACCCTCCTCCCTCCCTCCTCCCTCCCTCCTGCCCCCCCCCCCCTCCTGCGAGCCTCCGGGCACGTTGGGCAACTGATACTGTAGATTTCGGCATTCCTCATCCTGCAGCAGGATTAGTGAATCCGTGTCAATCGCTTGCTAAACCATGCAGAAGGGTTTCTCAAGCAGAAAGAGAGTCCTGTGGAAGGAGCGACGAGGCCGTCTGAGGTGTTGTGATTTCTCTCTCCGCTCAGATAATCCGGCTGCTGCAGAGTTAAGTGATTGGTTAATGAACTTGTCTTCCAGGCCGGGGGTACGGCACAGACGGTTTTATGTGCCGTTCCAATATCAGAGCTCCTCTCCAGCCATCTTAACGATCAGGTGCTCTGAGAAAGTTTCTGAGAAAAACTGCGAAGAGGGATTTCCACCCTAATCCTTGAAATCTGTGAGGAATGTCAGGTCAGAATATGGCAGCATTTGTGCAGACCCCAAGGCGCTTCTTTCTTGCTGTGTTCTTACTTCTTCTTTTCTGATTGCACGTTCTCCCACAGCCAGAATAACATCCAGACTTCTCTCTCTCTCTCTTTCTCTCTCGCTCTGATCGATTCCCTCTGTTTTTTGTATTTGTTTTGTTTTTCAGGTCAGCGGCGGGGAGTCTTTGGATAGTTTCTTGCGGCGTCAGAGGCCGCCGTTCTGCCGGACAGCATGCGAACGGAGGATGTTGTCTGAGTCGGGCCTCGCTGCTCTGTGTCTCAGCTCGTCGTCCAGAGGGATGACGGCTCTGTGGTGCTCACTCTGGATTTCCTTCCTCCTGCCTCTCTGCGTCGCTCCGGCCCGGCTGCCCACCGCTCAGCCCACAGGTAGGACGCGGCGCCGAGCCCCTCGCATACGTGTGCTGCATCACATCCTGCTGAAACAACACAGCACACACAGAGAAGATACAGTTTAGAAATGTTTGATCAGCTACCTGTGTCTTACACACTCTGTAGGACATTCAGAGTAGAAAATGTCCTTGAAGGCATCATAGATTTTGAGCAATGAAAGGGTTTTCTTTCAAAGTGAATGTATTTACACGTGAATATAAATTGAAAGGTAACTAAGCGACAATTTGAACTTTCTCATTGGTCATATTACTAATGTGTTTCGTTGTTCTGGTTGAGCTGCTTTAGGCTAATGTGTGGATGTGACCACTGACCCCTGTGGGCCACCGTAGGTATGTTTCAGCTCCCTGTTACAGAGATTAAGCTTTTATTGATTAGAGAACAACGGCACAGCTGTTTAAACCTTTTCTAACAGAAATCTGAGTAGAAAATGTCCTTGAACGCATCGTGGGTTTTTGAGCAATGAAAGGCTTTTCCTTCAAAGTCCATAAAAAAAATACAACACATGGAGAAACAGGACGGATCAAACAGCTGATTGAGCACAGGATCCTAATTGGTTCTTTAGCGGTGAAGTCGTTAGTTGATGAATTGATTAGTCAGTGATTTGTCACTTATCAAGCAAAAATGCCAAATATTGACGGTTCCAACTCTTTCCGACATCAGTGTGAGTTGAACGTTCGTCGGTCGGAACAAAACAAAACTTGAAGCAGCAGCAAAACAACAAAACACCAGCTCAGGGAAATAAAACCTCCTCAGGTTCACACTCAGTTCTGAACCAGGCGCTCGTGAAGATGCTCGAGAGACGATGTTTTCAGCTCATCATCCACGTTCACTTCTCCTCCTCCGTCGCTCCTTGCTTCATTTTCCATACTAATATGACATCTGCTTAGAAGCGGCTTCCTGTGCGTTCATCCCTTCAAATAGGGGCATTTCAAAAGGAACATTTATTGTTTATGAGAAAGTGGTGGAGTCTTTTTTTTTTTTTTACGAGGATTTAATTGGACTCCTCTTGGTTCGCTGAGCTTAGCGCGATTTTCCCTCTTTGTTCTCGAGGCACAGAAATACCCAAAGATCAATCCAAAGTAAACGTCGACTGTGTTTGCTTTAATCTGTCCATATTGTGCAAAAAAAAAAAAAACTAACACAGCAGAGTAATCTTTTTCTGAGGCGTTAGCCAAGTGTTGTTTTCTTTTCCTCCTCCCTCCCTCCCTTTTTCTTTTTTCTTTTAATGTGAGTTGTTTAAAATGAGTCTTTGACACACTTTACACGCTACAGTGCATTAAGAAAGACGAGGAGCTGGGCACGTTCTGGAGACGACCCAGCTGTCTTATGCAAGCTGAGATGCCCTGTGTGTGTGGGTGTGTGTGTGTGTGTTTGTGTGTGTGTGTGTGTGTGTGTGTGTGTGCGCGTGTGTGTCCATATAGCTGAGGTCCGACCACAGTTGTAGACTCAAGACTTGACACACAGACTTAAAAAGAGAAAAACGAGGACTTGAAACTTCACTTACTTTAGACTTAACTTCCTGAGAACTTGATGTGACTTGAGATGTGAAATCGAAAATTGTCCATGTTCCAAGTTTGTACTTGGAAAGCTCGTGGAACAGTAAGACGTAGACCTTGTATGTCACAGTTTTGGGTTTGTGCAACAGCTCTGCATCGGGACGATCCCGCCTGTGTCCTGCCGACTCTCCGTAGCCAAGAAAATCCCCCAGTTCTGGTCTCTCTGCCCCCCCTGCCCTCTCTCATGTAAAACCCCACTGATACAACAGGCATGTTGTGATTCTTTGCGCCTGATTGCCTTCCCTGCTGGGAGCCATCGCAGCCCATCATGCTTGGCATCCTCCAAAAAGCAGAGGGTGTTTTTTTTTTTGTTGGTTTTTTCTAAACCCCCCCGGGTGGCTGATGTTCAGGCTGCGATCTCCATGTACCTTCACGTTACGCAGACGTGCACAAATACAGCCGCTCTGAAGAGGATATTGTTTCAAGGTGCTGATGTTTGTCATGTTCGGGGGGTGGCGATGATTCATCTGATGTGAAGTGGATGACGATCAGGTGAGAACATGCAACATGTGCAGCCACGTTTCCATCCAGGATGGTTGGAGTGTGATGCTGAAAATCTCATTTGAACTGGAGGTTAGATTTACTTCTCAGTCAGTGTCGTCGGACTTTAATGACCACAGCCTGGAAAACCTGCGTCTCCACATGTTGTTAGTAAAGCAGACACTTCTATCTGTTTTAAATAAAAGAAAACACTCTCATTATGGTCTAAATGTGGTTTCAGAGGTTTGTTTGATCCTGACAAGAATACAAATCTGAGAAAAAATACTCTCGTTTTTTTGTATTTCTTGGCATGAAAGTGCAGTTATATGTTCAGTTTGTCCTTTAGTCAGAGGAGAGAAGTGAATGACGTCGCTGTGCTCGGAGCTCTCACTAACATACAGAGTCTTGTGGTTTGTGGGAGGTTTGCATCCCCTCTTCATTTGGGCTAATGATTCAGCACATGACATCACCACCTCAGAGGTCAAAGGTTGAATCCCGCTAGGAGCTTCTCTTCTCTACAAACATCCCATGTTTCACATGCGAGTAGAAATACTCTGGACAAGCGGTGGAAGTAAACGGCAATGCAAAGATTCGGAACAACTGGAAACTTTTATACCGTCATGTCTTCAGGTAACTTGACGGATGGATACAGACTGAACGTCTAACACTGACTGCCCTGCAGCTAAAGGTCACAATATATTGCTTTCTCATGTTGAGCTGATGATTTACTGCCTCTGATAATCTGTGGACTGATTTTTGAAATACCTGAAATATTTCATTTTTAAAGGAAGGCAGAAAGAGGAGGTTATCAGAACACAGAACACATCCCTGACGGTTACTTACCTTCCTGACTTTTAACCCTCAGGTTCTACATTATCCTCATTTATCCGCCAATAGAGAAACTCTTGCATTTGTCCTCATGATGAGGTGATAAAGAAAGCTGTGAACATACAGCGGCCATCAGCGCCTGGTGGTCATCTCCGGCCTGCGTCCTGTCTCTGCCGTCTCCCCCGCGGCCCCCTGGCCTCCAGCAGACTTCCCCACGTCCACAGATGGACGAGCAGTAGGGATAAAATGACGGTCGTTTACTGGCAGATGGCTCGATTTCCCCTCAGCCGCCACAGCACTGAGCTGCAAAGTTGTCACTTAGGTCTGTGTTTCTGTGTTTTCTGTGTTTTCTGTGTGTGTGTGTGTGTGTGTGTGTGTGTGTGTGTGTGCGTGTGCGTGTGCGTGTGTGTGTGTGGCTGCATGGGGGGTGCATGCAGATTAATGTTTGTGTGTCAGGGTCAGAAATTAGTAGGTGCCGAGGACAAAAATGCCCTTGAAAGTTTAGAGCAGGCATGTAAATATAAATTGAAAGGTAATGAAGCGACAATTTGGACTGCTCCATTAATCATATTACTAAAGTGTTGTTTTTGTTGAGCTGCTTTAGATTAATGTGTGGATGTGGCCACTGACCCCTGTGGGCCACCGTAGGTATGTTTTTACCAGGAGTAAAAATTGTTTCCTGGTACAGAAAATAAGCGTTTATTAATTAAAAACAACTTCACGTGCTTGATAAGCCATTTAAGTGATGGTACAAACTTATCTTAATATAAATAAATAAATATATATTTAAAAAAGAATTGTGGTTCAGATAGAGATTTCCCAGAGAGCCTTGCAAACACATCATTTTATACTTTTTAAAAAGCCCCTTTAGAAGTAACAGGCTCTCTGGAATAACTCTTCAACTCATTCTCTGGACTGTATTTATTCCTGTGTGAGGTAAGGAGACACTGTGGTTTGTGTGCGAGTGTGTGTGTGTGTGTGCGAGTGTGTGAAGTGTAATTCCTTGTTTCCATTAAGTCCACCAAAATGTTGTTTCAGAGCGAGGCGTTGTTTATTTCTCCAAAGGCTGGTGGCGTTTCCAAATGTCCTGAAGAAAAGAAACGTTTGAGACGCCAAGTTTGACCGATGTGAGAGAGACTGATGACAAAGAGCAGAGACGGTGTGTGTACGTGTGTGTGTACGAGTGTGTGTACGTGTGTGTGTGTGTGTGTGTGTGTGTGTGTGTGTGTGTGTTATTCTTCTCCCCTCTATATTTACTGACCGCACACCCCCACCCCCACCCCCCCACACCGATGCCCCCGCGGAGCTCGGATGAAATATTTGGCTCCTCAGCTCTGACGTTGTCTGTGTAGTGGCAGACATATAAATTCAACACATTCAGTTTTGCCATTGCATGTGTGTGTGTGTGTGTGTGTGTCACAGAGCAGGCCTACGTGGAGTCTGCACTTAAGTGAATGTTATGTCTGTATGAGCAGAGGCGGATTATGAAAGGGAGGCAATAAAAGAAGATGAAAAGAGAGAAAGATAGAAATTAAAGGATAGCTGTGTGTGTGTGTGTGTGTGTGTGTGTGTGTGTGGGTGTCTGTGTGAGGTCATTGACCCCCTGCCTCCCCTCCTGGCAAGGACTGTAAATTTCAGCAGGGGTTGTTTGGATCGTTAGGACACTCGTTAAAACCACGCCATCCACAGATTTACACTCAGGCTCTACAAGACACACACACACACAGACACACACACACTTACACACACACACACACTGTCACTCTCTCTCTCTCTTCTTGTGTCTGTGTGACACACTTGATTTTGAAGACCTGTCCTGTGTGTGTGTGTGTGTGTGTGTGTGTGTGTGTGTGTGTGTGTGTGTGTGTGTGTGAGTGCGTGCGTGCAGATGCATGCAGCGTTTACAACCAGCTTGTTAAACTGTTCTTCAGCTCTTCTCTGTGCTACAGTCCAACTGCTCGTCTAATTCGTCCAAGTTCCTTTGGTGTGTTTGTGTCTGTGGACGTCGAGTTCACTCACATTCATGTCGCTCAAAAGACTGTTCAAAGTTTTTATGGAAACCAAAGTTCAGTTTCTTAGAGCAGGACTAAGCCTTTATTGTGGGACTACACTGAGTCCATGGAGCTGAAAATAACCAGGTCATATTTTCTGATCTGTTTGTTTTCTATGAATGGACAATTTAATTTCAGTGTTTTAAAATCAGTTAAATGCTGCAACAGAACAAATGCGCCGTTTGTTGTCTGAAATTGAGCTATGCAACAGACAAACAGGTGGTGGAGTCACTCCGGGTCAAACTATTCCTTTAAAAGAAGATCTGGACTCGGCAGCACTGGTCTGGTGACATGTCGACAGACCTGATGTCCAGTTTGATCGGGCAGGAATCAGTGCGACGGGACAGATGTGAGGTATGAGCAGACTACTGGAATCACTGCTTCAGCTTTTGAATTCTTATTTTACACAGTACAAATACTATTATTTTACCACACAGTCCAGCTGATTGGGTTTCTGGGGTTCAAGATGTTTTTGCCTTTCCAGTCTGTATTTATAGAAACATTTTTTTTTTTTTCAAGTATGGAAGTCGTGTCATTTTCTGTGGAGCACTCACCATCCCCACCGTTTAATCACGCTATTATGTAAATGAGCTCTGCTCCCTGTGTGGGCTCTACATGACTCTGACAATCAGACCGTTCATCACAACTTTAAGCACAAATTTACACCAGTCACTTCTTCTTCTTCTTCTTCCTCCTCCTGCAGCAGCAGCTCTCTCTGGCTCACTGTGTCTCTGCATGAATGTTCATTTCCCTGGCAACTTTATCAAGAAATCTTTTGGCAAGCGTGG
>NW_019525526.1:176174-178674 GCF_002814215.2 Seriola lalandi dorsalis | reverse complement strand
TGAGCCTCTCTTCTGACTGGCTGAGAATGGTGACTGCTTTGTTGTGACATCACAAAGTTACAGAAGTCCTGACGGCTCATTTTGAGGCTCAGTTCCTGAATACAGGCTGTGTGTATTTCACTGCGGACTGAGCGCTTTGATGCTTTTAATATAGAACTTAGACCTGTGTTATAATAAAAGAACACATGAAGTCAACATTTGATTCTTTTCTCTAATTATTATATCACTGTAAATCAAATGTTTTCATGTCTGTTGGTGAGGGAACTAGTGATGCACATTTTTCCATTGTTTTTCTGATACTGACTGATATTGACTTAACGATTAGTCTGTTGATAATAGATGTAATAATGAAGAGATTAATTGTTAAGCTAAGTAATCATTATGAATGTTTTTAAGGCTTCAGTCTCAGAGATAAAACCCTAAACTGTCAGCCAGCGAGCCGCTTCACGGGAGCAGTTGGGAGTCAAGTGCGGGTGCTTTGCTCAGTGGCACGGTGGCACTGGCTGAATGGAGGCGCAATTGAACATTTTCATGTGTGAAGCACTATACTGTCGTATTGTGCTCCTGAGGAAACGCCATTGACTCTTTAATGAATGGCGAAGCAAGGACTGTAGGCCACGGTGGAGTGGAGGCACATACAGGCACAGTCACCGTGGTAACTGAAGTGGTTACCATAGATATGTCGGGCTGTCCGGCTGCAGACGAGCAGATGTTTCAGTTCATTTCGGTCATTTTGCATTCATCCTGTTGTGCGTTGTTCAGACTGTGTTGGTGTAGACGTCTCAGGTCGTTGTTCTTCCCCAGACAGAGGCTCCTCTCTGTGGCCTGTCTGCGCTGTAAGTGAAGGCCGGTCCAGGAGGGAAGCGGGAGGGAGGGAGGGATGACGGGATTAGAGGTTTTCCTGCTCCTGTCCTGCTCTCATAAGCAAACACACTTAACGCAACAAGCGCTGCGTTCAGGAGTTTTTACTTTCTCATCAACAAATTCCAGAGTCCGACGTAAGGAAAAGTGATTATTGAGTCACTAAGAGAGAAAAAAAGGGATTAACACAGAGTAAAAGTTTGGTGCTTGGTGGTTCAGTAGCAGGCCGGTACGGGACAGGAAGCAGCTCAGGAAGTGTGTGTGGGTGCTCCTGCTGATCAGAAGCACATGGCGGCTCAGATCAACAGCATGGTTTCACGGTGAGAGGTAACAAGAGCGAGGGGAGAGAGACGGACCTACGCAGTCCCACCGCACTAATAACCAGCATCGTAAACAGAGCAGTAAACGCTTTTATGTCCTGCTGATCCCAACCCAGGGACACGCCCCCACCCTGCCTCCACCTTCAGACCCTCCCTGGATCGAACACACCTACTGCTGAAATTTACGCAGCAGGTTTTATGAGCGCTTTATTAGATTAGACACTGAAATGGACCAAACTGTTTAAATTTAGATCATTTTTAGTCTTTTATGACCTCAGCAATTTGGTGTACTACAAATCATTTTAGCAGCATTTTTTTTTTTTTATTGAAGTGGATGTTGATTTGATGATTGTTGCTTGGTCTGTTTTAAAACTGACTGAGGAGAACTCTTCAAATATAATTATATATGGAGGCAGGGGTGTAACCAGGACTCATATGCCTGTATATATGTTTGATTATTCACATGTTATTTATTCAGTTAACTGTTCTGTTTCATTCTTAAAACATTTTACGTCCCTGCATGAAGATTTAAATGCTGTTTCAAAGCCTTTTTTTTACACTGCCAAGAATAAGAATAGAGTATTTTCGAATTGACAAAGAATTTTCAGGCCTAAAAATTGTCTCTTTTAAATATATGTGTCTTAAATAACTGGAATTACCCTGTAAAGTCGCCTCCATACACAAGTTTTAATTTTTAACTCGCCTTAAGCCTCCAAAATTCCCGGGAAAAATACAAAGGACATGACCTTAGTGTCCGCTAGAGCCCTGCACAGGTTTACACTGGCTGCCATATATTTCCTGCTCCATTTCTCTGGTGCTGCTGGTGTTTGTTCAAAGTGAAGAAAACATGTAAAAGGTTGATAAAAGGCTCCTTCTTAGTAATGCTTGACAGATTAATTAGCAAAGTCTCGATGAGGTTTTAACTTTCGGCTCAAAGCTTCTCTTTGTCACCATTGTTAACTTGTGTGAAACACAGAGTCAGTGTGAGAGAGTGTAAACACGATTACTGGGGCTTTTTTTTTTTTTTCTTATGGGATGAATACACAACACTGCTGTCTAGGTTTGCAACGTTGCTACGGCGACACAGCGATGCAGTGTGTGTAGGTGTAGGTGTGGGTGTGGGTGTGGGTGTGTGCTCAGGAGACAAGTGTGCCTTTGGACTGATCACACTCTATGACACTGATGTCTCTGTCACCACACACACACACACACACACACACACACACTGCTATCACTGTCTTACCAGGGCAGGACATTATGTGTGGGGGCAGGTCATCCCAGCTGGAGATTATCAGAAGTTGTCTGTCAGATGGGCGGCG
>NW_019525526.1:174976-176154 GCF_002814215.2 Seriola lalandi dorsalis | reverse complement strand
GGGTGGGGGGGTTTACACTTGCCACACTGAGAGGTCATGGCAGGGTCCTGGTCGGGGTCAGCGAAGGTCAACGTTGAACATTTCAATCAGGCGTGTCCTCGTGCTGCGTGTTGGGAGATGGTTTCCTTCAGCCGGTTCTTGTCTTCACGGATCTGAGATGAAATGTCACTTTGAACTTTCAGAAAGTCTCTTTGTGATTTATTCAGATGGTTTGAAGTTTAAATTATAGATTTAAAAAAAAAAAAAAGAAATATCCAACCTTCAGGTTTTTGACCATGAATATGTCGAACTACATATGAATATTTTTCTTGTTTTGTCATACTGTTTATATCAGCTTTTGTATGTGGCTATTGAAGGCAAATCGACTAGTGCGAGTGTTTTATGATGGTAACTTTATTTTAACTATAACAGACCTGGTTCAGGCCGATATGCAATAATATAATGTATCACAATACTTGGGCTGGCCTGTATCGAGATATTACATCTTGCATATCGCTGTGTAATCTCCATGTAAACCTATAACATCAGGTTATAGTGAGTTTAAACAGCTTTACAATGTCACAATGTAAAATTACATATACCTTCAAATCATGCAAAGTTTAAATGACTTCATCTTCACCTGAACTCTCCACTGCTCAGTGAACAGAGGTGTTAATTGGCAGATAATGTTGTGGACATGCTCTTGCCACATTTTCAGCTTTTGGTCTTTTTCCGATCACTTCCCTGATTCAGCAGCGTCGCTCTCAGGATACATTAGTGCTGACGGAGCATCGGTCTGTGTGAAGTCGTCTGCTTTCCCAGTGTGACCCTGTGCTTCAATATCCTGCACAGCTGACTCTTGAAGTTTCACCTCTGTTCATGTTTTTTATGGGAAAGTTAAGTGTACAGACAACTTGCAGCCTAAGAAAAAAACAAGGAAAAAAAAAAAAAGACCTGAATTCTGAGAGATCCGAAAAGCCGCCTAGTAATCAGATTGGTTCCTGGGTGTTGTTTAGGGAAGTGTGATTATGTTGTATAGTAGCCCCACACACACTTCTCAGACATCCTGGCTTTTGTGGGCCGAGCTTCTTACACTTGTCTGTTGAATTGAAACTAGGCCAGTTCGTCTTTGGAATGACAATTACCGTGGACCAAGCCCAGGCCCTGTTCTGAGTCTGGAGGGATGGAGGGGGGGGGGG
>NW_019525526.1:148966-174943 GCF_002814215.2 Seriola lalandi dorsalis | reverse complement strand
GGGGGGCTGGCACAGGCCGGGGCGGGATGTTTAGAGGTAACGTCTATCTTTAACTTGATTTTAGGGGCTCTTTTGATAAAGGGCGGCTCAGCTCGGCAAAGAATGGAGGCAACAAGCTGGGGAAACCCTCTCTCCCTCCCTCCTCTCTCCTCTTTTCTCCTCTCCTCCCTTGATCTCCGCCGAGCCATCCCTCATTTCTCTCCATCTCCTCCTGGCAAGCTTCTCCGCAACGGTGTGAGGTTGTCAGGCTGGCCCAGATTAAGGGCATTGTCCGAAGGTATTTACATCCGGCCAAACCATATTAAACAGAGATTAGGGGCTTTCACTGCACATTGCAAAAAAACGAAGGAGGTAAAAAAAAAAAAAAGAAGAAGGGGAGGCTTTTCCAGGACGAGCAGGATTTACAATTGGCATAGCTGTGAAATGGAGGAAGAGAAATGTGCTCTTTATGGAGGTGATGGTTGTTGTTGTGATGGTGGTGGTGGTTGGAGGGGGGAGGGCTGCACAGATCCTGTTTGAAGGTCATGTGATGCTGGCTTGTCTGAGGGGGTGTTGAGTGTGCCAAACAGTTGGCAGCTGGTCCAGTTTTTCAGCGTACCGTACGGAAGCAAAAGAATCTGTTGGTGGGACACAGCGAGCAGACGACGCTGCGGAGGACGTCTCGGCCTGAACCTGCCTGTCTGTCTGCCTGTCTGTCTGTGTGTCTGCAGCTCTTTGCTCTTAATTTTGTAGCTCTGTTCCATTTTCAGTGTAAAGAGGGTTAATGCTGGGACTGAAAGTGAGTGATGGGTTAAGAAAGAGTCAGACAATCAAACAGGTTGTAAACAAATAATCTAATCAGGAGAATTAGTGGAAATATTTTGAGCGCGCACATTTATAATTTTACCTCCAAATACAGTGATTTAGGAAATGGTGCTACTTAGCTAACTGTTTGTTTGCTCGCTACTAAGTAACTACTAGTTACTTATTACTTAGCTAGCTCACAAACAGATAGCTAGCTAGGTAGCAAAGACTAAGTAGTAAGTCTTTATTGGACTGGTCTGGTTGACATTAATGTCTCTGATGATTTACTGGCTCTTGAGCATCAAAGTTAATTATTTTAGTTTTGTTAACTCAAGGTCCACTTACTAGCTTTTTCAACCCATTTCACCGTCTTCTTCAGCATCAAACACACTTATGGTTGAAAACTCAAGAGTAACTTACTGAGTGAGTGTGGGGCTAAGATTATTTTGATAAATAATCCATAGCTGTCAATCATTGCACTTCAGCAGAATTTATCAAGGCTCATCTTAAAGCTCAGTATAAAACCAGTCAGTGGCCATGTTTGCAGACTTTCCAGATGTCAGCAGTTGTTTTTGTATATATGTAAAACAGAACTATCATTTAAGTTCAATATGAAATTGACCCGCATGTGCACAGACGTCCTGTACACACCCACATACCGTCCTCGCTCCCGGCTCCACACACATGCTCCCCAATTGGCCGTGAGCGATTGCCAAAATGTGGAAAGTATTTGCTGTCCCTGTTCAAAAAGGAGTCCGGTCTTTTTCAGCAGTAGAAGCAAACAACTAATTACCTGCAATAAAAAAGGCCATTTGTCGCTGAATTTCCTGCCACTGGTTTGGACTGCAGATGTTGGAGACGTGGCCCAGTTCTATTCGTTACTCGGCGTGGTGAGGAGAGCTAAACGAGGGAGCTCGATAAAGACGAATGTCTCCCTCGCCCATCTGGAATCTATCACTTTCAAAAGCAGTTGAAACACAGATATGGTTTAAAAAGGTATGTGTTGCTGTTTTTCTACCAGACTCAATAAAAGTACCTGTTAAACCGCCTTAAAGAAAGAGAGTCCTGTAATCTCTGACTCTTTATGATCCTTCTCGCCGGCCTGTTTAAACCTGCGTGGATGCTGCGTTATGCAAAGCAGCGCGGCCGAACAAGAAGACGTCATTCTGAGCCAGCGCCATAAATCAGCCTCCAGAACCAGCAGGAAGTTTTAAGGGATGGTAATAAATTGGCAAAACTTTTTTTTTTGTTGTAAATATTTCAGATATTACTGAAGACCCACACGTTTAGTGTTTTCTCACAGCAGAGATGAAAGTCTCTGTTTTTGTCTCCTCCAGAGAACAAAATGAATTCATCAAACTCCCACCACACTGATGCTGCAATTTGGCTGTTTACTGACAGATGTGAAATTCAGAAAATACCCTGCTGACTCTGAATTTTAAAGAGGGCTACACGTCTAGAAACATCATGCACACCCCCAAATCTTTTAACCTCCTAGGACCTGGCGTGGAAAATGTGGACCTCACATTTTGGGTTCTCTAGACCACAATACTAACTTTTTCTCAACAAGGGCCTGGTGACCACATATGAGGATATTATACTGCCACTCAGTAATCGAAATTTAAAACTAATGTCCTCATATGGGGACATCATTTTTCTCAGGTCCCAATCAGAATAAAGATCAAAGAGAAATTAAAAATGCACGCCATGCAAGAGTTCGGGTCTTAGGAGGTTAAGCAACCTTTTACACATGGAGTGTAGGTTCAGAGTCGCCTCATTTATCTTAAATTTAAAGTGGATTCTCCCATTTTTACCCCACACAAACCTTAGTGTCAAACGCTTAAAGATATGTTCAAGACGCGCTAACAAAGCAGAGACAGAGGAAGCAGATTGGTAAATTGTGCAACTGTTGCTTTGCTCTTAAATGAAAAAGAACACAAATTTACACACAACCAATGTGAAGCTGCTTCAAGGCTGCACAGTCTTTTACATTTGACATATAAAAATGAGAAAATACCTCAGATTTCTTAACCTGAATTTGGTTCTGGATCTGTATCAAAGCACTCAGTTTTCACAATAAGTGCAAAAGCTCATGAAAAAATATTGCAATTTTGACAAAATCTTACATTACATTACGCTAACCACAAATCACGTGTTCCTTAGCCCATGCAGGGCGAGAAATTCTATCGATTTTTAATTAAAGCTATTGACGAGGACCCTGGACGTCCTTGGTGGAAGTATCAAAGCACACTTGTATATGCATTTAAAAATCATAGGAAAAGTCTGTGTTTTTAAGCACTAAAACTCCTTCTAATCGTCTTTTACGATACAAAAAGTTGGAATTTCAGCAGGTTTATTGAGCTAAACGTCATCCGGGTTCCCTCCCGTGACCTGATACAGCGGCGGCCATGGCGACAGCTCCTCGGTCTGGTCTACACGCCTTCCTGTTCCTCCAGGATCTCTTATTCAGTCCTTCAGTGTGTGTGTGTGAGTGTGTGTGTGTGAGTGTGTGTGAGTGTGCATTAGAGAGGGGAGAGAGAGGCAGGCGTGGAAAGGCTTCCCACATAAAGAGGCCTTTTCATCCCTGGGGCCGCAGTCTGCCGCCGGCCCCTGGAGAAGTTTGTAGAGGATAAATAAACCTCTTCAGACGCACAGAAAAGATGGAGTCTATAAGCAGCGCATTAACAGATAGCGCCGCCGCAGTATCTCAAAGAGAGACTTTATATGATTCTGAAGGGCTATTTGTTATGATATTGAGCCGAGAGGGTAAGAAGGGCCAGAAGGGCAGGGGCCTCTTGATTTATGGAGTGACCATCCACCCCAACACACACACACACACACAGACACACACACACACTGTTCCTCGTTTACAATCACAGACACATGCACACATTTGTACATATCCGAACCCACATTCACATTTACACACACGCTCAAAAAGTACATATCACACATTGCTTCCAGCTGGCCCCAGGTTCCGGTGAGAGTGCTCCCACCCCCCTTCAGACACACACTCTCCCCCACACACACACACACACACACACACACCAGGCAGGCCATAGCGCACATATGCCGCACCGGACGAGGAAACAGCAGGAACGTCTAGATGTTGATATCAAGTTGGACGCCACCGGAGCGCTGCAGCAGAGCTTTCATTTATCTGCTTTGTCAGAACCACTTCAGGTCTGATTTATTCATGAAGCGCTTTTATATCAAACAGGTCTGTCATCAAGTGGCTCACGGAGAATAAAGAACATAAAGACGAAAAGATTTATAATGACAAATGATCCGAGACGAAGCCTTTGAATTTGTGTTTTTTAATCCCACGGCACAAAAATACCTACAGGAATTTCTCCTGGTGGAAGAGGCACGCACTCGTCTTCTGCTTTATTTATATTTGCAGCAACATCAGGCTCTTATTTAATATCTGACATGTGGCCCACTGCTAATTAGATGCAGATTCTTCTATTTTCTTGTTGTCTTTGTTCATTTAATTGTTTCTTGCAAAGTAATTCTTTAAAAATGGTCAGAGCCTGGCTTAATAGATTTCAACGCAGACACATTTTCAGCATTTTCTACTTGTATTTGAGACTTTTGTAGTCCTGTAATGTTGTAAAATGCTGCTTTGGAGCCTTTTTCATTAGATGATTAGACATTTTTGGCATGATAATAGTTAAAAATTGCACTTGTTGGCACCTTGTACCTCCCTTTATATAAAACCCTAAATTGAATAATGAATCTTTTTGAACTGAAATTCCCAGGAATTAATCACATGCATTAAAGCGTCTTTAAGAGCATGTGTTTCTGCATCTTTACCACAACTGAAGGACTGTGAGAATTAGTCAGATTAGACAGATCACACATTGAAAAGCTACAGTTCTGTCTGAAACATCGTTGCTGTGCATGTGACAACAACAGCACGGTTGTTGTTCCCGTTTTAATTTGTTGCTGTGTGACTTAACTGCCGTATGAAATATGCAAAGCAGCTGTGTGAGCAGTTTGGAAGCTTCAGATGTGGTTTTAGCAATGGAAGGAAAACCAGGTGCCTTTTAAATTCACTGTTCAACCTGGTGAATGTAAATCCACGTATAGGAATAATGTTGTACTGTTCATATTGTATACTGCCTCAGAAGTAGGGACGAACCGAAACTGAAATGTTCCTGCAGTCAGCATGAAGGTGAAGTTTGTTTCCAGGTCACATATTTTACACTTTCCTGGTGTTTTATTTGAAGTTTTGATATAATAAGAAGATTTAAGAACCCAAAACCATCTCAGTGTAGTTTTACATCTCCTCTCTCAGGCTTCTCTCTGGAGCTCTAGTAACAACAGGTTGGTGAGCCAATCAGAAGAGAGGAGGCTCTTGAGCCTCTCTTCTGATTGGCTGACTGTTTTCTGAGCGATTAAATAAAAAATATAGCAGATTTGAGGAAAACACCCAGAGAAACCAAGGCGGGATGGTGTGGCTGGGCTTAGCATGGCTGAGGGTAGTGACTGCTTTGTTGTGACATCACAAAGTTACAGAAGTCCTGACGGCTGGTTTTAAGGCTCAGTTTCTGAATACAGGCTGTGTGCATTTCTCTGTGGACTGAGGCTTTGATACTTTCACAGTATTAATATAGAACCTAGACCTGCTTCATGATTTTATAAAAACACCCTGAAGTCTCACTTCATACAATATGGGACCTTTAAGGTTCCTTCAGGTTGCTTCATTAGGTTTCACTGTCAGATGCAGGGAAGCACACAGGAGAAACTGGCCCAGGTTGATTTCAGTCTGAACTCAAACTGTACTTCATCTTTACTCACATGCAAGTGAAGGTGACTGACTAACTCCCCGTTTCACATTCACTCACTTCCACATGTTCTCACCTGCGAACAACCACAATCCACAACCACACTTTTTTAGGAATTTAGAAAAGCTCATTCGCTAATTAGGAATTGCTCTCTTTGCACATTTCTCTGTGACACACTCACATGAGTCCATTTCAAAGAACTGTCTCCTGTCAGGTTGATCAAACCTGTGACCTCACGTTACAGGGCTTTCCCCCCGAAAGCTAAAACAAGGCCGCTACAGTCTCCACTAAATCTGTCCTGAAAGGTTGTGCGGTGGCACACAGTGAAGCCTTTCAAACCAAATCCAGTTTTATTCAGAACAGCTTTTTTTTTTCCACACTCACATTCAAATCTACATTTCAAAGTGCAGGATCTGAAGCAGAAACAGATATTTTGTCATTGACGCTGACCAGAAAAAGGGGGCTTTGCTCTGTTGTGTGACACCTGAGACATGGAGTTATTTTTTCCTGTTTTTTTCTTCTTTTTTTTTTAATGTATGAGGGATATATCTTTGTTTTGTTTTGTTCTTTCAGTAAATTGCATTTGTTTAGCCTCCGGCGGCGTTAACATCCGAGCATTGCACAAATGTTCTTCCTATCTGTTTTCCCTGGATCAAAGCAAAATAATTTCTTTTTACAACAAGATCACTATAAAATGCACTGCCTTGCTTTGCTGTTAACAAATCCTAATTAAATTAGCTGTAATGTCAGATTCATAAAGAGGCTTCAAGTAAATTGTAGAAATGTAGGGAATATTAACAGATATTTCATGTCAAAGTAAAACGTGTTTAAAAGGCGAATTTGCACTTTTCACAATTCAGAATACTGGCTGATATTTAAAGGGCTAGTTCACCTAGTTTTTAAATTTAAGACATGATAAAACTGCATGGTTAGACACCATCAGGTGTAAGTGAGACATATGGGTGAACTAACACTTTAAACAGGAAATATGTGCCTAATACAAAGAAGCAGTTCCAGTCAAGCCTCGGTGCTGCTGCGTTCAGAGCTGCCAGGGGAGGTTGTGCTCGAGCGTTCAGGCCCCATAAAGCCAAAGTGAGCTATGAGTCTCTGGAGATTATTATATCTACCTCATAAAGCCCAGTTCCCCATGTTTAAGACCTGAAGATATTCTAAGACCTATTTCTTTTTCTTCCTTTTCTCTCACAGAGGTCATAAGTAATACAAGAAAGTAGCGAGTCATTCATGCTGGGTTTAAATTTATGCTCTCTGCACCGTCGCCTCACTGTTTCTCTTCTTTTTTCCTGAATGGGTCTTTTTGTTAGAAAAAAAAAAAAAAGTGTTGTAAATATCGTTGTCAAAGCCGGAGGCCACGCAGAGAGGCTGCACAGCCACGTTAAGCACATTATTGATTTAACATCTCCACTAGTTTTAATGGGTGTAATAAGACAGAGAAAACAATTCACAACTCATCTATTCAGTTCACTTTATTTAAGAAAAACCCTTTCAGGCCTGAGTTACTTTCTTGCTCACATGTGTATTTCACTGCACACATGTAGCATGCAGAACCCATTGACTTAAGCATTCATTATTCATTCATTATTTCATTATTTTAGTATCTCCATGTTTGGGGATTTTCATCACTGGTGCGAGGGAGTATTTTCTCTACCTGAAGAGTAGTTCAGGATTTTGGGTTTTGATGATGAGCAGACATGCAGACATGTCGCAGAGGGACTTTTGGCGACGTTACCTGCCGGTTCACCCGCATAAGCAGCAGCTCCGTCTGTCTGCGAGGGCTGCGTTCGTCTCCCCGGCTGGTGTTCGTCTGCACCGACAGCCTGCCTCACACTGAAAGAACGCATCTATAATTTAGATCACCTATTATGTATTCCCCGTGAAGATTGTCTCGTCTGGGCTGCCGCTGATTTTCAACTTTGCCTCTCAACTCCAATTTTCTAATCTCAGTTCGAGGCTTTCTGCGAGAAAGAGGGAGCTGCGTTCACGTTCGCTGCCTGTCAGCGAGCCTCCGTAACGCTGCTGCCCTCTCAGCGGGTCAGCAGTGGGTGTGTTTGCCATCATAAATCACGCTCTTAACACACCTCATTCAGTGTTTCCCATGGGTGGGTGGGTGTGCGTTTGTGCGTGCGAACAAGCGCGTGTTGTGTACTCTGTTGCCCGAGCAGCTCGTTCAAAGGCTTCAGCTACACTCCTGCATATGTGAAAGTATGCAGGCAGTTGTGTGCTCATAAGTGTCCTTGTGTGTGTCCTTCTTCTGAATGGTTGCCAGACCGACCAGAGTGTGCATGAGGTTGTGTGTGTGTGTGTGTTTCTCCCTGATGGCAGTGATGTGTAATTGAGGTCGGGATGAGAAGACACCTCTGATGGAGGGACGGGCGGAGACACAAGGGGACCCAGTGTTTATATATATCCAGACGTGTCCTTCCATCTTTCCTCCGTCCTCAGCGGAGGCCGGCATCCTTAGTGGAGCCAGTAAACATGTTGATTTTTCCCTGTCTCTGACCAAGCTGGCACACGGAGCTCCTGGAGTAAATGAGCTGGTGTTTGACAGGGAAGGTTGAAGGGGGGGGAGGTGTCCATTCCCACACAGCCCAGATCTGTCGTCTTCTACATGCTGGAATAAAAAGTCTTCCAGAGGCAGATTAGCCGATAGCTCGCCAGTGGGTCGGTGGTTAACTGAGAAAAATCTATGACTCTTAACAACATGGAGGAAAAGGGAAGAGGGTGTTTAAACAAAATATTAAACTCTTATTTATTATGATAATACAATCTATACCTGTGGGGAGTTTTTCTACAGTAATTATTATAATGTGTATTTAACAGGCTGCTACAAACACTCAATTTCATTGTTGATTACTCTGTTGTTTAATTCATTTATCAATCATTTACTTCATAAAATATAATCTCTAAGTCAAAGTATCTCATCATACAGATATAAAGATGCAAGTCTTCACATGTGAGAAGCAAGATGAGAGAATATTTGGCATTATTACTTGATTTATTCCCATAATTTATCTGTATATTTCAGCCATTGTGACGTAAAGCATTTGAATTAAGATGTATTCAAAGATGTGGTCAAAATCTGAACACAGATTTAAAATCATTCATTAAGTTCTTTTCTCATGAACCACTATTTCTTTCTCTTTGTGTGCAGACTCTGTGTCCAGCGAGACAGCCTTCCTGGAGGACTATGTTCTGGGCATGGGGGACACACTGGAAATGTCATGTGACCTGGAAGACCACTCAGAGCCCGTCGTCTGGTTCAAAGACGGCATAGGATTGGCGCCGAGCAACCGGACACGGCTGGGTCAGAGGATGTTGCGCATCATCAACGTGTCGTACGAGGACTCGGGCGTCTACTCGTGCCGGCTCGCCCACAGCAACACGCTGCTTAGCAACTACACCATCAGGGTGACAGGTGAGAGGAAGTTGCTGTGTTCACAACTAACGTCACTCTACTCTAACAACCATAACCTTTGATCAGGTGTCATGTACGTGGAAATTACTTCAGATTAAGGCGTCACAAGCCAGTAAAAGTCAGCAAACACTGCATTTCCAACAAAAGCAAAGTCACTGTTTCCTCTGCAGCGATGCGCCTTTGCACCAGTATGCTGCTGAATTCACCATAGATTAAATGCTTTGTTGCATGCTGCAGGATGCAAGTGTAAAAGTGTAAGAGATACGAATCATATTTTCAGTGACGGTGCCCTTTAAATCTGGGACATACTCATTTTAAAGCCACTTGAGTCACTACGAGAGCTCGAGTGGAAACCGACTCTTTGGCTGCACGCTGTGGAGCTCTCCGCAAACTGACCTGCCTTATAGTTTTTCAGTCCGTCTGACAGACAACCGAGAATCAAAGTATTTCCTATCAGTAAACACGGTTGAGCAGTTACAGCAGTGACGTCTCAACATGACAGCATTTCAGAAGAAAACAATGAACACTTAGCTCGGGAGGAAAGTTCTATTATTCCTTCCTTCTGCTCGGCTTCAGCTCCCTGTTAGCTACATGCACACACACACACACACACACACACACACACACACACACACACACACACACACACACACACACACACACACACACACACACACACAAACAGCATCATACCGGTATATGTTCACCGGCTGACACCCGGCCAGGTTTCACACAGATTCCTCCTGCTGATGCGCAGTCGAAGGTGAAATTAATTATCATATGAGGGAACGTTTTCAACAAGTGTGTGATGCACAATGAGCTCTAATAGGAATGTAGGAGGGGCGGGGGTGGAGCTGTTTGGGGGTGGGGGGGGCAGAAGGGGAGGGGGGCAGTAGCTTAACAGTCGGGCGGCTTTTCCCGTAAAACTCATGGACACCAGCTGAAACTGTTATTGACAACTAATTAGAAAGCAATTAGCGCAAAACATTTCATCATTGAAAACAGATGGGGTGGCAAGAAATGAGAGAGTTCACCCGCTCTCAACCCACCCCCCGTCCTCCTCACACACACACACACACACACACACACACACACACACACACACACACACACACACACACACACAGATGCATGTGTTTGGCTGCAAGCCGGGAAGAAAATGGCCTTTTCCAGGACTGATCAGACATGGACAGCCTCTCCTCATGGACCCACATATCAGCTCCAGTCTGCAGGAGGACACATTCACACAACGCACTCCCCACACCACTTTATAATTTAAAATGAACAAACCATCCATCTCTCCAAGTCGTGCTCAGCTTGTGAAATCGGATTTTGTTTTCTTTAAACAAGTGCAAAAATTGAGGTGCGAGAACTGCTTCTGCTTCCAGCTCAGCTCAGCATGTTTCATGAGTAAAAACCACACGGGAAGCGAATTCATCGCAGCCTGTTGTCAGACATTTTCATATCATTTTAACACTCATGTACATGTTTAAATTTCCTATAAAGTCAGAATTTTTACAGTATGTGGCGGCAATATCCTGTTCTCCCCCCTGCCGAAACCGCCCGTTCTCCTCCCTCTACTCTAAACACAGCCTCAGCTCCATCTAAAACACACACGGACTATTGTGTTTTTCCTCAAATATTTGAGTAAGGTGTCAGATATTTAGGAGCAGTATCAGATTTAGCACCTGGACGGCGTCCAGACAGCGGAAAGCAGCCAGATCATATTGTACACACACACAGACACACACACACACGGTACACGTGTTGGAAACAAGAAGCTGTAATGTGAGGAGATGAAAGAAGTTATCTGCATGCTGAAGTGAATGAAAATGAACAACTTCTCTGTTTGGAGACTTTGCAGATGCAACACAAATTCCTCAGTGTGTTTTGGAGAATTGGCCGTGGGCAAATTCATCTTAGATCAGGTTTAAGTAAAGACAGTTAGCATGTTAGCATTGTTATTGTGAGCATGTTAGCATGCTAAGACAGTTGACATTAACATTATACAGACTAAACATCATGTTAGCATTGTTATCGTGAGCATGTTAGCATGCTAAGACAGTTGACATTAACATTATACAGACTAAACATTAACATCTTAGTATTGTTATTGTGAGCATGTTTGTTAACAATAATTAAAATTCAGAGCTCATCCAGACTGTAATGTGAGTCAAACTGCCTTCTTTCTGCTGAGCTGCAACACAATAGTAGAGTGTTGTCATGGACTGAGGTGTCGGATAATAGAAAAAAAAAAACCTGCTAGTCAGGAGTTTCAGGAGCAGTTTTAGCTCGCTGGGGTTGTCAAGGTAACAGCTGGCTCTCATTAACAAGACCTGTGGAACTGAACCAGAAAACTTCAAGGTCAGATTGAAAATAATTACAGAGCAGCCGCGAAAATGTGTGATACAGCAAATCTAAACAGTCGTATCTGTGGCCGAGAAGTAATTAGATGTCATCTGACACGCTAACTGTTAGCAAGAGTTAGCGTCAGCGCGCGTTGCAAAGATATGGCTAGAAACAGTTGTTTTTGTATGTGTCTCTGTGTGTCTGTGTGTGTGTGTATCCCCACATGTGCACTCACACACACTCACACGAGCGTGTCGCAGCAGCAGCACTAATGACCCTCTCATTTGTACCGTCTGTGGAAATGTTTGGGTTGTAATATCTGAGAGAGCTGCCACGCTACAGAGAACTGTGGACTCATTCATGAGTTTCTCAATGAGCAGAGTCAGTTTTAACATGCATTCATGCATACATGTGTATGTGTGTGTACATTTGTCTAATCATACTTGTTTTTGAACACACACCATTTAATCTCCACTGGGCATTTAACATGCACAGAATTCCTGCTTTTATTTTTAATTTATTTTCTTTGTTTTTTTTCCCGCACTCTCTTTAGTTTTACTCTTGCACAAAATAAATGATGTGGTACAAACTTTCCAGATGTATTTTTTGACTTATCTGATGGCTGACACGGTTCAAGTAGTCTGAGGAATATAGAGATTTTATTACATAGAAGAAGTTGCTTCAGACGAATGAGGGCAGATGCAAAATAAGATGTTTAATATTAATTACACTGTATTTGTCTTTCTTTTAAGATTCTCTGTCGTCTGGTGATGATGAAGACTATGATGAAGATCCAGAAGATGCAGGTAATGCAAATGGTGAATTCTTAATTATCCTTTTTTTTAACCACACCACAAAGGTTAAACACTGTCATTTGCTTTTAGTTAAGTGGTGTTTTGGAGCCAGCGTTTTCAGATCATGATAAACAACCTTGTGTGACCTTTTGTGAATTAATGAATGAATGAATGAATGAAGGAGATACAACAAAGAACAGAAAGGATGGGTTTATTGAAAATGCCATTTCACCAGCCCTCACTATGGTAGCTCTGTCTCTAACTTGGAAAGATGCCTAAAAGTTCCATTGTTTATCCTCATCAATAGACATTTTCAGAGATTTTACCACCTTTGTTTCTCCTGAACGTGTCAGTAGAATCACAAAGAGAAGAACAAAGCACCCTCCAGTCACATATTAACAGTATTCCTATCACATAAAACACCAGGCATTAATGTGTCCTGTCAAAAACACAACCTGAGTTCTGTGAAGGCAGCATGAACCACGTCGTTGAGCTTAACGAGCCGCACCTGCCACACACACACTGCTGGAAGGTGTTAACTGCTGCTAATGGGTCTGGGTTAAGAAGACACAGCTTTGTTTAAATGTTACTGTATATTGTTTTGCAACTTTATTTCCCTTCGATTGCAAAAGAAAAGATTTTTATTCCTATATGGGACGTATTAATATTAAAAGCTGTAAAGGTATAGATATGGATCCATCGACTGAACGAACCATAACCCCAACGCTTACTTAAAATGTCAGATACAGATTTATTTTGTCTTTTATTGGAGACCATAATTAGTTAGTATGAAGTACAAACAGCATATACAGAAGTGACAAAGCAATGGCACCCAGCAGGAATCAAGTGCAGTATAAATTAATTGAACAAAGTTAGAAAATTCCTCAAGCAGGCATTTAATATAAATGTAACTTAGTTTGATTACCTGACTGCTATTTAATTTTAAAAAATTATAAACATAAATGGACGGTGTAAATCGTTTTTTTCCAAACAAATCATGATACTTGCCTCCACATGGTTATTGCAAAGATTACAGACCATCTGATTCTTCATTAAGTCTTAATGTCTTCCAGTTACTTTCTGCCGCCAACCCTGGATTATTAGCAAAACTTGATAAGCAAGTGAAAAGTGCACCCCAGTGTTTGTGGTCTCCATGCATTATTTATGTTGTCAACATTTAATCTGCATTTTAGAGTTTGGGCTCATTTCACTTGTCGTGATAAAAAATGTTGTTTGTAGGAGCCACAAGGAAGTTGCTTTCACAGGCAACTTTGTGACAACTATTGGATTTATGCAGCTGATAGACTTACACGAGCACAATCTGAGTTTCATATCTGTGATTGGAATTATATGGCTCTTGTGTCTTCCTGTGCTCACATTAAAGCTTCTCCCTAGAGCTAAAAACTAAACGCCGCCGTCACACACATCAAAAGCCGGTGGTTCTCCGGCGGGGTAGCACCCCTCTCGGCGCTCTGTTGTGATGAGAGCTGCGTTGGCAATCGGAGACACGCGGAGTTCAGGTGCAGGTGAACAAAGAACAATGAGAGATGGCTTCTGCTGGCTGCGCACACTTTACACGCTCTGTTCTGTCAGCTAGCATGACTCCAGAGAGACAGAGAGCGTCTCCACCCCTCGGCGGGCTCTCGACCAGCCAGACGCCACACTGTGCCGCCTTTGTTGTATCGTACGGAGGGAGACAGCGGAGGGTGAGGCGCAGACAGTCAAAGGCAGACGAGAAAAATAACAGACATGAAATGATGGAAATACGGTGAAAGAGGAAGAGGTGACGGGATAGAAGTGAAGTGAGGGAGACAACAGGAAGCCAGACCGGGAAGCTGGGAAACTAACAGGAAGAAAGAGATAGATGTATGGATAGATTTAAGTTGATACAATTGATAAACACTAAACTTTCCAGTGAATTATATAACCATTTGCATACTTTGACAGTTCACAACAGTTCAAAGAAGAAAGATCCGATTAGACAAGTCTACATCTTGACAGTGGATTGCAGCCGTTAGTGCAAAACTGGAAAAACTGCCAGAAACATGCCAGCAGTGTCAAACAGCCCATGATATCTTGAACTAAATCCCAGAACCTTAACTGCTCAACAGGATTGCTGCCAGAAGCGAAATGTGGAACTGTTTCTGTGACGGAGTGACAGGCGGACGCCAAGCCGAAATCAAAGGCCCTTTGTAAACGTCACTACAAAGCTCCGACCAAATCAAGTATCGACGCACACTAGTAAAAAAAATACTGAGACTACTAAAACAGCACAAATGCCCCATTAATGTTTCACCCCGGCTCTTGTCATCCAGCTACAATCATTACATTTCAAGAGACAGATATTTGACAAGATGGGCTAGCACACAACAAAGACCGATTCTCATAACTAGAATTGTGCGAGAGTACTTACAGCTAATGGCTTTCTCAAGGACAAAGAAATCATCCTACAAAATAAAATCCCACAGAAAGGGAAACGCAACGAGCCCAGAATCAACTGCAACAGCTTATATGAAAAACATACTCTCAGACATACTGTTGAAAACCAACGCTTGTTACTCTTAGCGTGAACTATAAACTTAGTTCTCACTGAATCAATCTACGTTTGGGTCGTGGGGAGAGCAACAAGGAGACGGCTTCATCCGGCTAACGTGATCCACTTTAAGTTCCGCTTCCACAGTCGGACAAATGAACACCGACAACCGTCACTGCCTTAGATCATGTCAGTCCACCGATCTTAACCATCACTAACCTCACAGGAAAGATAATGTAGTTTAGAATCTAAATTAAGGAACAGAATACATTATGTATGTATTGTAGTTACCATTACTGCAATTATTCAAATTCTCTCAGTAAACCTGAGGTTAAGTACAACATAAATGTTATCATAAATAAACCTCATCTTACAATATCTTTGATCAAACATCGAGCTTGTTGTTGTTCTGGTGATCTGAGTGTTTTAAGATGCAGGCCCAGTTTCAGTCGGTCCAGGGACCTTGGTTGCATATCACACCCTATTTCACTCTTCCCCTCAGTTCCTGTCACTATCAAAATAAAGGTAAAAATGCCCCGCAGATATCTTAAAACGTGCTTTTAGTAGAGACATCACATTAAGCTGTTCGGAGCCAGATGCTGATGACAGAATGCAAAAAGAGCTCTGACAACAACAGACTGTCAAAAACATGCAACAACTGTTGGTAAAGCTGGTGCTTGGAATAAAAAATAACTGTAAAGTCTCAGCTACAAGTCAAGTAATCACTTCTCATTTTCTCATTTTACCGCTGTGAAACTTCCTGACTCAGCACTCAATGGTTCAAGTGCTCAGTCATTTAATAAACGCAGGAGTCTCTGCTAATGTCTCTTGTTTTGGTGATATCACTTTCAACATTTAATCTCTTCATTCTGCTCACTTCAGATGCCGCAGAATTAAAAATGTAATCTTGCCCCGTATTCATATTTGCCTTTTTCTTAAGGCACTTAGCTGACGCTCTTATCCAGAGAGATTATAGGGGGAAAAAAAAAAAAGCAGTAAAAAAGCTTCCTGTTGCTGTCTTTGTACTGTAAGTCGTTCTGGATAAGCTTAACGCCTGCAATGTAAAACCTGAATGTGTGTTGAATGTGCAGCTTTACTTCTTGGTGAAAGCCTGGAGTGTTTTCTAAACAGGCCAAAGTGGCAAAAGCGGCAGCGGCTTACTGCAGACATCCTGAATGCCAGTAAATAGCCTCAGACTGCCAGACTTAATCTCTGGATGTAAGTCTACCTCATGACATACGAGGCTCCGATTTCCTGGCCAAAAGGAGAGGGATTAGCCCAGAAACGCTAAACCCCTATCGCTGCTTAATGTCCGCTAAGCCACCGCTAATTAGCCGGCTGTAGCAGGAAGGAGCCATGTGACGAGCCACACAGCCAGACGGAGAGTCCCCGTCGGTGAGCGGAAGAGCATCCGCATCCACACGCAGAGAGGACAATAACTGAGATGTGGAGACGGTGAAAGAGTCAGGCGATTAATGAGGGAGAGGGAGTAGAAAACATTTGCTGACTGACAGGCAGACGGAGAGAGTCGCAGGGCGAGCGGAGAGAAAAGAGAAGATTTGAAGAGTTGAGTCACTCTGAGCCGTCGCTGGAGCTGCCAGTTGAAATGATGCTGCTGGCCACAGCTGACTGTTCTCAGAGGAGAGACAAACAGACAGAGAGAAAGACAGACAAGCTGCTGCAGTCATGAGCTCATTCTCCACCACCTCCAGAACGCGCTCAGCTGTCTCCAAAGGCCCTCTGGGGAGAGGCAGAGAAGATCTGCGCCCGCCCAGCAGCCACAGTAATTCCTGCGGAGACGACGCAGCGTATAAATGATGCTATCGACCAGATTGAGAGATTGACACCAGATTTTGTGTTTCAATTTTTTTTTTATTAGAGGAGAAAGACTGGTCAGCTGTGCAGTTTGCACTTAAATCTCGGGCACCTGCACCGAGTGAGCAGGTAAAGGTTGAGAGTGAATAGACGCGGACTTTCACAGAAAGGAACCAAACTGTGAGGTCAACATGTGGCATTTCTGTTCTGAAAGGCAGCAGAAAGGAAACCAAACGGGCTGAAGGAGTTGAAATTGAAACTGGTTACTGATAATAACATCAGCAAACAAGTCAAATCTCCCAACCCCAGAAAGGCCATCCTGTATTCATATAAATCACACATCAGATATGCAAAATAAACTGCACAAAATGTTTAAAAGGCCTGACTACAACTATAGATGTAATAATAATAATAATAATAATAATAATAATAATAATAATAATAAAATTGCAAATTAAGTGTTGAACTGAAATGAATGAATGAATATTCTTGAATCAAGGTGTCATCTTGAAATATTTAGAACAGAACTGTGGAAAAGTGAAATACTTTAAACAACGCATCAGTAAAAGAGCAATAGATTCACTTATGTGTGATGCATTCCTCATTTGCATTTGTCAGTAAAAAATATTTCACCTGTTTTGACTTGTAACTGTGCAGTAGTTCCCCCGCTTGGACCACTCTGTGCTCCGTGATGCAACACTTTCTATAGTTTCAAGACCAGAACCAATCAGCTGTGTTGGAGTCTGACAGACGAGCAAATAAAAAGGTCCGAGATGAAACCGTCATCCGCCCTCACACGATGAATATGATTTATTAAAGTGAGTACTTTTTGCAGTGTGGAAAGTGGCGTACACACTCGGAGGCTGTGTGAAGTGAAAGGGCAGTGTGTGTGTGTGTGTGTGTGTGTGTGTGTGTGTGTGTGTGTGTGTGTGTGTGTGTGTCGAAAGCGAGGAATGTTAACAGAGCCTAATCTGTGCTGTGCTGTGCTCCTGAGCTATGCAGCCTCCTTGTTTACCCTGGCAGGAGAGCAGAGAGCCGGACGCCGGGCCACGCTACGCTGCTCCGCAGCCGCCATTCCTCTGACTCTGTTTGCCTAGAGTCCCTGCAGGCCCTCCGGGGCAGCGCGCCTTCAAAGAGCCCCAGTGTAATCTGTAATGAAATCTGCCTATGTGCTCGCAGGCGTCAGCGAGGGCAAATTATACAATTACACAATTAGATGCCCCCCCCTCCTCTCCTCCTCCTTTTCCCCAGATCGGTGTCTGAGCGCTGAAGGGCCTTGTGCTGTGGCGATCAGCGCTGCAGCGTGTCCTGCTCCAGCTAATTGCTGTTGCACTAAAGTTGGGCCGATAGAGAGCCACAGTCACGCTCCTCCGACCTGCAACACAGAGCCAGAAGTCAGAGGAAAAGTGAACAGAGCGCTGCAGGGGTGTGTGTGTGTGTGTGTGTGTGTGTGTGTGTGTGTGTGTGTGTGTGTGTGTGTAACGGTAATACCTAGTCCAAATAAAAAGAAAATGCAAGCCAATCCTCTCAACCTGTTATTTTAATAACAGAAGTATTTAGAAAATGTTAATGTATCTGGATCTGGATCAATATACACACAGTGACAATCACGCAGTGCTTGTGCCAGACTTCTGTCTTTCAAGTTTAGTAGTTCATTAGAAAATATGGAAAAAGAAAAGAAGGTCCTGGAGCTTTACCAAAAACTAATGTTGTTTTGTGATTTGGCCCTTTGCCAAACTTTCCACCGAATTTCACTGAAATTAGTCACAATTTTGAGATACCCTATTTAATGTGCATTATCTCCAGTCTAATGCTACTCATCCCACTCCTGTCATCTGGTAATAACTGATGATAGTTTAGGATTATCGCTGTCTCACCCCACTCGACCCATTCAGTGGAGAAACAATATAAAACAATACAAAATGTCAATAATGAAGAGTGGCAACACATCTTAATTATAATATTCTGTCTAGTATGCTAACTGTTAGCGTTATCATCCAGGACATTTTGCACTGCTAGCATTGCTTGGTAAAAGCTAAACAAACAGTGTTTAATGAAGCTGGCTGGCTAGCTAGCTAACTGACATAGCATATAAATGCAGTCAGTGTATCATGCAATGAGAATGGACTAGTTCAACATCTTTAGCTTATATTTTGCTAGCTAGCAAGCTGGTAACGATGTCACCCTCAGTTTTTAAAAACGGTTAGCTGTTAGCTTCGCAGAGCGTATCTGCACACTTCATTGATGTTGTGCCAGCGCTGCTGAGGCAGATTTACTCTGTAGTCTCAAATGTAGTTATAAACAAACTAAAATAACTGGAGTTGCCTCATCTATCAACCTGGTGCCAGTCAGTCACATTCAGTCACTGTTTTGGCCGACGCCCAGGATGCTCGCTCTGCAAACCTACAGTCAGAGCGTGCACGCCGCTGCACTTCACTGAAGCAGTGTCATTAATAACTAGGGTTTCCTCAGTGTTACATACAGAACCTTTAAGTAGCAGCAGGTGTTGTTGTGTATGCTGACTTCAGTGTTTGAGCTCGGATCATGCCTCAGACTGTGCTACTGATCACAGCTTTGATGAGCGAACTGGGAGCTGTAATGGAATCCAGTTTCCCAGTAAACATACCAATGCGTGTGTGTTTGGAGGCGTGACAGCTTCTGTGCGTGTGAATGAGACATAACTCCGCCCAATGACTGACCTCTCCCTGTCAGTGATTTCTGCAGCCGCGCTTTGGAGTCTGTTATCGAACGGAAACCAAACAAACAGCCGAGCAGGAATACGGCCGTGTATTTTTAGGCTCCCGGAGCGACCCCCCGCCCGCCCCCCCCCTCGGTTAACCTCTGCAGCCGACAGGAGGACATGCACGGCTCTGTAACTGCAGAGCGGAGAGAGTATGTTACAGTAAACCACTTTCCACTCTAGTGGCTGCACGCAGGGCAGCGTTATCTGCTGACCCCCGTCCCTGCGGAGGTTTAGGGGGTATCTGCTCTGGGCCCCCACCTCCTCCTCCTCCCTCCTCCTCCTCCTCTTAGAAAATCCCACTCCCCTCTGCTGAGGAAATACCATCCAGCCAATTAGACACGGGATGGGATTCCTGTGTGTTTCTGAGCATATAGAGCAGGACTCCACAGTAAATCAAAAACACTCTCAAATCAAAATATCGACTGCTGTTGCTGAACTGGAAAAGGCTGAAATTTTTACTTCTTCTTAGAGTGGAAAGTGCCGGTATCAGCTTCCTGAAGTGAGCTGTTCAGAATCCACAGAGCCAACAAATCACACTGTTAAAGCAATATTATATTCACTTTGCAGTCCAAGCTATTTCTTGTTTCTGTAATAACTTTGAACTTTGATCCTGGTTTTTGTTCTCTGCATTATTATCCCATTTTTATTGATTACCTGAAACATATTCTGTGCTTTCACAATTGCAAGCTGCAGAAAAAAACCCAACAAACTGGATTCACAGGTTAAAAAAATGGTTAAAATTTGTTCATATTAATCTGCTGCTTTTACAAAAATATTGTAAAAGAATGGATTAGCCTTAGCTATATTCCCTCAAAAACTGAGGGAGGTCCTTCTGCACGGGACAGGAATGTGGAGCACTTTCCAATGTCCCTGTGCAGACAAAAAGAAACCAAAAAACTAGCACCACCTTCAGACACTTCACTGCCAGAAAATCCAAAAAGAAGACATCACAGCTCTGCCCACTCTGTTTTACTGACAGGTGATCTCGTGCAGAAACAGAGCAGTTAGCACTTAGCAGCTAATGGTCAGCGGGTAAACCCCAGTGTCTGTGTGTTTTTGGGACAAAACCATGGCGAGCGCCCCCAGCTCAAGCTGAATCCACGCAGGTGTCTATTTTGGGTGAGAAACGTCATGGTGGCTGAAGGATCATCAGCCGGAGGAGGAAGGTGTTTTCAAGCCCACATGAGTTCAGGAGCAGCAGCAGCAAGAGGAGGAGGAGGAGGACCACACATTGGGAGAGAGACTGTTTAAAAACTCAGTGTGTGTTTCTGTTTGACCGAGTGTGTGTGTGGCTCATTACGATGCCAAGAAAACAATGTGTTCAGACTCCTTGGAGGATTGTCCCACGCTGCGCGCAGTGTCGCTCCAAATACGCCGAGACAGAGGAGACGCAGACAGAGAGAAGTAATGATATCTAACAGATATTTCCCTTTTAAGGTGGCAGCAGTTATGTGCGTGTGTGTGTGTGTGTGCGTGCATGTGTGTGTGGTTGCACGTGGAGAGTGTTTGTCTTTGCAAGCTGGGGAGTCTCTAACTCAAGCAGGGAGCAGTGTTCAGCTGCTCCATTAGAGTTTGTTAAGACGCACACACACACACACACATACACACACAGTTAGTTCAATAGAAGTGAAGCAACGTTTTGTTTGTTTGCTTTCTAAGAAGATACGTCTGTGTCTTTCATCACTGAACCTCTCTCGGCCTGCTTGTAATTACTGTGTAAAGCCGAAGCCAAAGTTTTATGGCAGGAGCCACAGAAGTGTGTGTCAGAAATATATCAGAGCAGCTCAGACATTATGATAAACAGACACACACACACACACACACACACACACATGTACGTGGTAGATCAGGGATAATCACAGACAGGTATTACATTTATATTTTCTGTGATTGACATCTCACCTGAGCTGTCCCGCTAAGATCAGCTCCGCCCACGTGGTGCGGGAGAGTGAGAGTTACTCTTTAGTGTGATAGCACACACTCACATGAGCGCACACAGACATACAGACAAGCCTCGGATATTGAGATGGTAATTAGCTCCTCTCTCTCTCCTCCTGCATTTAGAAAGTAAAAGAGACATCTGATGACCGGTCAGCCACCTCCCCAGCTTTTGTCCTGGGAAACACACACTCACACTCACACACACACACACACACACACACACACACACACACACACACACACTATATAAAGAGAGTGAGTGAGCCATGCATCAGTGCTCTCGCCCTCCACACCCACACAGCAGGAACAATAGGCCTCTCTGACTCGCTACTCTCCCTTTGTCCGTCGTCTTCTCAATACAACTCAATAAATCGCCCTGACAGGTTTCCAAACTCTCAGGATCTGATGATTCAAATGAACTCTTGCATTGTTAGCGGAGGGGGGGAGAGAAGAAGACGATAAGCTTTGTTTGACCCTCACGACGCTTCACACACACACACGTTTTGTGTCCTTTCAGCGTCTGTCAAGCTGTGTTTTACACCGTTTGCGCATCTTGAACTTAACTGTATCTCTCCGGACAGAGAGGTGGGATGGAAACGGGAGAAAGACCAAAATGTAAAAGGTCTCATGCCGACTGCAGCAAGTAAACATCCTGCAGAAACTACTGGATGTGTCCAAACTTCTTTTTACTGAACACCATCACAGAATCTCTTTTCAAAAGCTGCTTTTATATTTTTTTAGCTTTATAACTATAACCATGTAAAGTGTATCAGTAGTGTCTTCTACCAGTATGATAGGTATGATAGTCTCTGTAAATGGCCCAGGTACTGTATGTTGTTCATCAAGGCGCTGAGGGAAGACCTCCAGTGAAACCACAACCTCACATCTGTTCTGGCACAGTTCATAACTCGTACAATATGGACCAATTTGAAGACAGGGCAGAGGTACAAGTTGTCCCATCTGTGCCATCTTTTAGCAATTTCAAAAACATGTTACTATGAATTCCTGGAGGGTCTTTCCCCAAATTTCTATGATCTGAGAAAATGGAAAACTTATGGACGAATCGGTTCAGCACATCTTGGCAAGGAGAGTCAGACGGGTCAGTCACAAGAAATGACGACCTGAGATGTGACTCCCTAAAGTCTTGAAAGCAATAATCTCCAACCTTCAGTCAGTTTTATGAAAACACTATTAACAAAAGCTTTCAAGAGAAATGTTTTTAATGTTGTGTCATTTCAACAGTTTGGATTCAGACCTGAAAGTCTTGCATCTTGTATGATTTTGCTTTCAAAGAGTTGTTACTTGGTCTGGACTGACGCTGATAGACTCGAGACTTAAATTACATGACATTTGACATTAGACCCAGACTCACCTCAGGTGACTTGAAACTCGACCTGCAACCTGTTTCAAAGACTTGACTTGAGACGTCACTTGGACTGATCTGAAATGACTTGATATATGACTTGAAGACATGCTCAGACAGACACGGGACTTTGTCTTGAATGACTTTAGATCTGTCTTTAGACTTAACTTGAGATCCGTCTCAAAGGGCTTGATGCTTGACTTGTATCAAATGATTTGAGATGTACACTTTTCTTGAGTTACTGTACCTAAGATGTAACTTAAGTTTTGCCTCAAACGGCTCTGACGGACTCAAGACTTGACTTGGACTTGTCTCAAATGACTCGAGACTTGTCAGCGCTGCTTTCCATCCACCCATCCGTTAAATGTTATATCTTAGTAGTGATTTTTCCATGACTGACACGAGACCCTGTTTTTTGTGCGCCCCCTCAACAGAAGCTCCATATTGGACCAGGCCCGATCGGATGGACAAGAAGCTTCTGGCCGTTCCTGCTGCCAACACTGTCAAATTCCGCTGCGCCGCGGCCGGAAACCCGACGCCGACCATCCACTGGCTGAAGAACGGCAAAGAGTTCAAGGGAGAGCAGAGGATGGGAGGCATCAAGGTGAGAGAATTTAGCCTCAGACTTGTTAACGCCTAAAGGTTAAAGGAGCAGCGCGCTGATTTAGAGATTCAAATCCTCACACCAGCTCCGAAAGAATCTGCCTGGAGGAGGCGATGTTCAACGTGCCTTTTAGCAAGGCATCTTAATCCCCCGCTAGGCCAGTGGAGCTGCTGTGTGTCCATTAGTAGATCGCTGCGAGTGCTGCGATCGTCCCCGGTGTGAATTTCTATAAGTGGAAGAGTGTGAAGCGGAGTGCTGAAAGAGCGCTCATGGTCAGTGAATCTTCTCACGGTAAATAAAGGTCAGAAAACACGCCTCAGGGCCCAGCAGGATTCAGACCGAAATATATTTAGAGGCTCAAACTGCTGCGCTGAAATCAGAGTGGTACACAGATACGTGCGTGCTTGCGTGATAGCTCAGTGTTGACAGTAACACAGTGCAGCAAACAGCTGTTGTACTCAGTTTTGTCATCGGATTCACTCTAAACACTGGGCTCTCATGTGGAATGGCACTGCTTAAAGTAATAGGGCTTGGTTTACTTTTGTGTTCGTTTAATGGCCCCGAGCTGTAGGATTAAAAGACAAACGCGGTGCGGTAAGAACATTGGAATTCAAACAGTCAAAACGTGTGTTTTGGTTCAAAATAAACTTAAACTTAATGACATATAAATTCCAAAATTATGTCCAGAGATGTAAATCCTCCCGGGATCAGTCTGTCCTGCGTCGTACACTCTCTCCCTCTCAGTCGGCGCTCTGCCTTCATAAAGTGAGGACGAGGGGATTTACCTGTTAAGATTTAACAGTCATACTTGACCAACTTGCACAGTAAATAAAGTGAAACTGTTGTTTTGAGGAAAGTTTCCTCTGAGCATCGACTTCATTACTTCAAAACTTTCCACTTTCCGTACGTACTCTCAGATGAGCATCACTTCTTACAGTGTATTGTTATGTTGTTTTAAAGAGCAGTATTTTTGTAAACCAATTACATTAGCTATATGAGGACATTTCAACTCTGATCAAAGTTTAAGGCCAATCCCTTGTAGCTTTTCATGTGGCTCTGCAGCCCTTTCAGACAGTATGATTTTTGGTTTATTTTTTGTTTCCATAAGCTTCCCTTTCAATTTAAAGTCTGCCCTTTCACTACAACAAACGTCTCCCTTCCTGTTAGCCTGGTTTGTGTAGCTTTTTTCTGCACCGCTGGCTTTTGCAGCTGCCCACTGCAACCTCAGATGACAATTAAATGCTAAACCTTAGTGTAACGGTAGCACAAGTAGAGAAGAGTCTACTGACTCAGCTATGACTGCTACAGAACAAATTTACCTCAAGCTTGCTAACATTGGCAAAAAGAAATTGCCACCATAAGCAGCTGGTCATACCAGACCATGAGTGTACTGAACTAAGTGGTGATGCATTGTATTACCCATGACTTCAGTTGTTTATCTGTAAGAGCAGGGATTAGTATTAGGATTAGGTAATTAATTGCAGTAGAAACTTCAGCATCTGTAATAATGTCAGTGAGAATAAAGGAGGGAAAAGACTGAATTTAAAGTTTAATGTGATGACTTTACTTTGAAATTGCATCTTCTAACATCAACAGAGTTAAACGTGTGTCAGGCTGGAAGCGAGGCAGTGGGAGACACTTTCTTCCCCACCCCCCACCCTCCCAGTGGAGGTTTGGCATTTAAAGGGTTAAATGTAATGAGATCCTGCAGCTATTAACAGTTTACAGAGATCTACAACATCTGCTCCCAGCAGACCAACAGCAGTTGTCTCCCTCCCTCTGTCCCCACTCACACACACACACACACACACACACACACACACCTGTCACCAGCCCTCAGGACGCTCCCACTTGGACTGCAGTGGCTCCCCGATGACTTTTAGCGTGTTTAGTTTAGTGTGCAGGAATATTTGCTGATGATAAAGTCTAATCCCAAACTGACCGGTCGGAGCACTTTGATATTTATTCCGTCTGTTCGCCAAATCTCCGACTTCTCCCCCAGATCCCCGAGTGTCCCTGATCTCTGCCAAACGACTCACCAGCGGCGAGTTGAAAAGCACAATATAGATGTTTTTGTGGCGACTGAGGTGGTATTAAGATATTAACGTCAGCCCGATCAGTGTCATTTCCTCACGCTACACTGAACCTGTGCGGCGCTTTTATTTCCCTGAGCAGCAGTAGCCATTTTGTGCGCTCCCCTGCTTCAACACATGCTCCTATGGGATGATTGATATATAATTAGAGATTGATATGTGTCGCTGACGCTCCATGGTAAGACTCTGCAGAGTATGTGAGGTCCAGTTGGCCTTGTACTGTGTTGTGTCAGTGTGAGATGTGACACTATAAGTTGTCAACAAGCCACCGGGACAAATTCCTGTACATTTTCCGCTCCGTGTGGCGCAGCGGGTTTTGAGCTTGGCACCGGCCATCGCTGTGGGTTTAGTTCCCACTGTGGCCACCCAAGCTGAAAGTATAGGCAATCATGGTGCTGTAAGTAAGTGTCCAACCAAAGAGAAGATGTTATATTTGGTGGTGTTGGTTAACTTTGTCCTTTGTCTGCTCACATCAGTCTGACGTATTAAGACGTTTCCCTCCTTCTCTTTCCATTAAATAGTTCGTGTCTCACCCTCCGTCCCTCATCGCTTTGATGTCTGTGAATTACAACTTTGTTCCCGTATGAGTTAAGATTTCACCACCTTGTTCCTCTTATTTGGAGCATGTGCAACTTCCTTAAATTCCTAAATCATAATGACCATGGAATGAAAGTAAAAATACGTTCTTCTCTGTGTCTTTATTGAGACATTATCTCTTGCCCCTCCACCCACCCTC
>NW_019525526.1:129346-148946 GCF_002814215.2 Seriola lalandi dorsalis | reverse complement strand
TCCCTCCCGTCCTGGAGCTCTTCTAAAATCCAGTTAGCCAATCACCATGTGGCCGCCGTCGGCCTTGAGGGAGGTGAACAGAGAGGTCAGTCTCTATAGAATCAGGGTGCTGGGTGACAGACAAGCCTGTGACACGGCCGGGCTGCAGGGGGGTCAGGGGTAACATCTTTACCCCGGTCTTAATGTCAGAACCTCTGCTGACCCGGCACACTGCAAAAAAATGGCAATATTAAAGTATTTTTTAAAGCAGTAACTTCAGTCATTATCTTAAAAATCAGTTCACCCCAGTTTTTAGACTTTCCTCTAGTTTTGGTTTTGATCGCTGAGGGTTTGAGGTATTAGCCACCGAGACTTATTCTGCCTCCTCAAAACAACGGGGGTGAATGGAATATATTTGAATGTGCCCATCAAGATAATCCACATCACTAAAAGAGAAAAAAAAACTTTTAACCCTTTTATTTCTTACCTGTTGTTGCATTCCCAATGTTAACAATCCACAAAGACTCATTTTGCTCTGAAAGATCTGTGCGCTGACAGTCAAGTCACATTATCTCCAATTAAGCTGAGCGATGTGCCTAATGTCATTATATTGCCACCTAATTTTTAACATGGTTATCCTCCGGGTCCCTCTCTTTGTTCGTGCCACATGCTTGTGGTTGTTAATGTTCGTGCAGCGCACACATCAGCCGTCAGTCAGACTTCTTCCTCCGTGTGTCGCTCATGGTGGATGCTGCTGCTGCTGCTGCTGCTGCAGAATATGATCTGTAGTCTATTCATGATGTTTTGGAGAAATCCCGGCAGTGATGGAAACAACATGAAATCACTTTATGTACACATCACCCAAGAAGAGGACACCAGGAATACATGGTGGCATCCAAACGAATGACAAAATCACAAATGACATAAAACAATTAGACAAAAATCCTACAATAAAAGAACGATACTTCTCAGTAGCTTAATTGTGCTAAAAAGTATTAACATTATAGAAAAAGGGTGAGTGTTGTATGTAAAGTATGATATATAATAAATATGTAAAGAGGAGGATGAAAATCAAGATGAAGATTGAATCGTTGTTGTGTTGACAGACAGATAATAGACAGACATTCAGTGCATTCAGTCTCCCCGTGTCACAGCCCTCATCACCCCACCTCATATCTGCCTGTGATGAGTTCATCCAGCGGGGTCAGGCGGGAGATGGGTGGCGGGTGGTGGTGGTGTGGGGGGGGCGACGACACCCTGACAGTCTGACAATGGCCTTCTAAAGACTCTATTCCTCCACCGAGGACCTCAAGGTGAAGCCGTCTTCCTCTCACGTCCGTGTTTTTGATTTGACAGCCGTGGTTAATTTCAACAGAATGAATTGCGAGCGCGTCTTTTGGACGGTTTTGTCACATGTCTTTTTCGAGGCTGGGAGTGTCTTATGACAGCGTGCTGACCTGCTAACTGATCCACGCTGATCGGCACAGCGGAGTCCTCTCCGCTCAGCGCTGCCGTGTGTCATTTACTCTAAGTGCCTTCAGATCTGCAGAGGTGTGAGAGGAAGTCACTGACTGAGCGGACCATTAAGGTCCATTACCAGCTTACGAACACACCTCCTGTCTTCACACTGGAGTGCTGGAAAGTGGCATTTCTGGGGACGTGCCGTGTTCTCCTTTGTTCCTTAAAGGCATCCATTTTAACAAGTGACTTCCACACAGGCGTAAAATCACATTTCTGTCCTAAAGTATGAAGAGATCCATACAGTCTCATCAGGTTCACTCAAAATGTGACAAAAGATTACGGCACTTTAAGGCAAATTGGTTCTCCCGTTCCCAACATGCATCAGCAGAGTCGAGAGGATTCTTGAAGATGAGTTTGTGTGACGAGCAAAGTATTTCACCTTTTTTAAAGCTGGATGTGATATTTAATTTCTCCGGATAAGATGTTGCTGAGAGACACTCATCCTGGAAGAAAGACAAAAAACTTTGACTGTATAATCAGGGATTAATGCTTTTTTTAGGTGGAGTTAATGGAAGTCTGGAATGAGAGCTGCACGTACTTCAATGGTAAAATAAGATCCAAAGTTAATATTTCAGGCCAGAATAGACTAAATGAAAAATGGAAATCGACTTCGAGGCGGCTCTATCAGCAGCACCAACAGTTTCCAGACCTTGAAATTTGCTTTGCCTGCCTGGCTGTGTGCTACTCTTGATGCCAAACGCACGGAGCACCGGTGGGAGGAGAGGTGCGAACAGGTGGGAGGTTCATTCTAACGAGGCAGCGCAAAGATGCAAATAAACCATTTTAACTAATCACTCCCCAGCCGCTGAAATCGGCATAAAAAATTATGCGCTTATCTCTAAATGAGTGTGAGAGATTCCTGCAGTCTCTGCCGTCCTCAGCTGATTTTCCTGTGTGTGAAAAGTTTCTCCCTCAGTTCATTAAACCCTGCAGCCGTCTGAGCGCGGCGGGACATGTGTCGATAAAGAGAAGTCCCGCTCCAGAGAGCAGCGCCGTTATGCACGGCTGTCCGCCGTGTTTGCCTTTATTAAATCACGTGCAAATGACACCAAGCTGCTGCACAGTAACCCCCATACAATCCTACAACACACCATCTCTGCGTTCTGTTGTTTAGGTGCGAGATTTCCGATTACAGCAGCAGGGGATGGAGTAGAAATAAAACTGAAATAGCTTTGGATCGATGTGCGAACATTTCTTAAATGATATATTTCTATCATTATTGTAGAAGTTAAATAAGAAGCCCACACCATCTGCCTCTGGCTGCAGATCGGAGGGGCTGTGTGTTCAGCTCGTGCCGCTCGGCGCCATCCAGACAATGATTTCCTGGAGGAGCCTCGTTCCGTTTGTGGAGCTGCTGTTGTTGTCGTGCGAGACTTGTGATTGGCACAAGTGTTTCACCAGTGATGTGACTGGCTAAGAGAGAATTTCTTTTTTCAAATCACCACACCCTCTGATTTGTATTCCACGTCAGCCCGAACCGAAGCAGCAGGCGCTTTTGAAGACTCCCACACAGTCCGTGCGTCCAAGATCTGCCGTGCAGTTGCACTTGTGCAGTTGAAATAGGGAGATTGTGTCGTCATGGTATTGCCAGATAAGAAAGGTAATGCCAAGAAGATGTTCTCTCTGTCTGGCCACAGTGGATTCTATTGTGGTTCGTTTGTCAAGGATATTTCGTGTACATGAGCTTCCTTTAGGGGAATAATGCTTCATAGACATGGATGAAAATCTTTTTTTTTTTCAGTCAGTCTGTAATGGTCTGAGCGCCTCTTCACATTCCTGTGTTCAGCAAAGTATACCATCTATCTGCAGCTGCAGTATGAAAATGTCAATATTTGCAGAATAATTTTCACTCTTCAAAGCACAGATCCCATTAACATCCAGTCCTACACACCTGTAAGTTATACACACATATTCCCTGTATTTTCTTCGCCGTGAGCCCATTGGAGGACGTTCTGACATTCACTTCTATCTCTGAAGCACTTTGTACGTCTATTGAAATGCGACACAGAGACACTAAACGTTGCGTTTGTTGAAACTAAATGAAACGGCAAATAGGATGTGCGGCTCGTTTGTAAAAATGGAAAAATAAAATTCCAGCGGGGGAGACGTGCCGGAGCATTGTGCGCCTTCCCAGACAACTGTGGCGCTCGGAGCCTCCTCCATTATGGACGGGCAGGGCCTAAAGGTTAAAGTTCACCTCTCTATTGAGCCATCAGATGGAGGTGGGGAGAGATGGGCGTGTCACCAGCCTATTGAGTCTTTGACAGCCAAAACCAATGCTGTTGTATGCTGCCACATATGGCCGAAGGGATTTTATTGTGCTCATGCTAAACTGCTGCGGCACAAGCGAGACAAAAGTTGACAATGTAATTATTGTGTTTCACCCCGTCCAGGTCGCTCAGCGCTTAACTGATTTTTCAATCCCTGTTTTGACAGGTTTCCAAGGCAGGGCCCTTAAACTGGCTCCACACTGTTACTTTTTAAGACTTTAAGCACTTTAAATCCTTGTTTTTCCAGTCCAGATTTTAACACAGCCTGGATTGTGAGTCCCTGCAGGCCACATAGGAATTTCTACACTTTGCAAGATTATTTTTGGACTCTTTTTAATTTAATACCTGCCGTGGTAATTCACTTTCCTCCCCTGTCGTTTCACCCAGGTATCAAAAGACTGATTATCCTATTTATTTGGTTTTCTGACCCATTTTCTTCTCTTTTGAACTTTCACACTTCCACTTTTACAATCTTCTCCTCTGTTTTGATGCAGTGGTGTGTAGAGCCAAGCCCAGTCAACAGCCCCACAAACTTTTGCCAGCTTTAATAGCAAGCCCTTCGGGCCGCTTCTATCTGTTTCCGCCTTCTCTGTGGGTCAAATTAGACGGTAGCACAGATCCGGGCCACTGGTCCGCTCTGACACAGTCATAAATTCTGGTAACTAGCCCCCGCTGGTTCTGACAGGGCTATTTTGCGAGGTGAAGACGGAGGGTTTGGACTATAAAGGGAGCAGCGCTTCCTGTGTTTTCTCAGACAACTGCCACACTGCAAAAAATGTCTGTATCTTTGCAAGTCACTTGATTTGGCAGTCGAGTCCTGAATTCTTGTTTTGATTAAAATAACTGAAGGAATCTGCCAGTAGGGTGAGGTAACTTCACTGTTTTCCATGGCAGACTCTGTAAGGCAAATATATCTTAAAATAAGGCAGATCACTTTATTTCTCCCAAGATATTTCATGCACAAACTGCTGAAATAAAAACAAATCCAACGTCACTGCTCTGTCCTCTTTCCCCTCATGCATAGCCTCTGTATTTTGGTTAAAAGTCTCCTTCAGATGACACTTTTTGCAGTGTAAAACTCCCTGTCCATTCCCATGGCTTGTGCCCTTCTGTAGGTCCACGGCCAAAGCCCTAAAACCTTTAAAGCCTCGTATGACTCTAATGTAAGCTCCTTAATAATTTAATTCTGTTTGGAATCCGGCATGATTGGAATGGATGGGATTATCACGTTTCCTGACTAATGCTGCAGGTTCAACAGGGGTTAGCCAGTGTAACATGGTAATAAAAGCAAGTGGCATGTATGGAGAAAATAATTAAATGTGCCAAGGGGGGAAAAAAATGGAGGGAAATTAAAGTAGAAATGTCACTCAGGGCTTAGGATAACCATAAACAATGAATTCAGTGTGAGTGTGTGATGCCTTAGAAACCTGCTCTTATGAAACAGTCATTCACACTTTATGCAGCTATAAACAGTGAAACAGTATTTCAAACTGTTGCTGAATGTGCCACAGGTACAGGATAATGGTTCATGTTAAAACATAATGTAATAGTAGTGTAATTAGTGACTCAGTTAAAGGTGATTACATAATATTACTACAGCCCCTTTTCCACTGGTCAGAAAACCCGCTAACATCAGGCTTTTGTCAGCCATGGAAAATGGTACAATTGGCGTTCACACCCGGGTCAAATGACTCTGCAGTAGACGTGGGTTTTTATCGGCTCCGGCTGCGATCAACACTCGAGTGAACACGTTCATTTTTCACCCCGTTTCCTGCTGTAACATCTTTCAGAGCGCAGACACTGTAAACACACCTGTCACCTGTCCAGCACGGTGCTGTTAAAACCCGGAGACACCGCAGCTGCTCTGCACTCAGTCGCCGAATTTTTAACCTGCTTATACCTGTTAACTTTGGTGTAAAAAGTTAAAGTTTTCTAACATGAGCAAACATTCACCACCATAAGCTACTGGTCGTATCAGACCAAGTAAAGCAACAGTACAACAGCAAATCCCTCGAGTGTGTGAAGTTGAGCAGGAATATTTCTTCTTTTAAAAGGTTAAAAGTAAAAAAAAAAAAAACAGACTCATTGTGAATTTTTCATTATAAAACTGCCATAAAAATAAATAAATAGTAATAACAGTGTGAAATAATCAAAATCTCCAAAAACAAAGATACAAAACAAGACGTAAATCTGCACAGGTTATCAATCTCGTATCTCCAGTTTCAGATGAAGATTACATGTATCATATATCTGTGGACTGTGTCAAAGATTCGTGTCTGATTGAGCTGAAACTAAACTGTGATTTATTTATTTTCTTCTTCAAAGTGACAAGATGCTTCAACAGCCGCTTTAAATGTGTAAAATCAGAGAATCTGCACAGTAACTACAGCTGTCAGATAAAGGAGGTAGAGGAGGGAAAAATAAAGTATTCGTCTCTTGAAACATAATAGAAAGAACAGAAAGTCCCCGTCTGAGATTAAAATACTTCAAAGTAACAGAAGCTCAACAGAAGTGCAGGACTAAAGCAGAGGTACTTTCCCTGGTTATTATGAAACGAGGACGTAAATAAAGGCCATAACTCTGATCTTGCTGTTTCTGTTGGTGGTCTTGGCCTCTGCTCGTTTGTGACTTCTGCTCGTATTCTGCCACCTTTTTTAACTTAACTCCTTGTGCACTGCAGTTTAGTTTAGTTGAGTTTTTTCTTCTTCTTCCCCCTCCTCTCTGCTCAGCGACCGCAGCACAAGGCGTCACTCATCTGCTCATGAGAGCAGCCATTGACTCCAGTTTGACTCCTCGGCTCTGAGAGGGGTAGACGGGGTGGAGCCAGCCGCTCTGAAAAACCATTTGCCAGCGTCGAGCAGGCAGCCTGGTCTATGTTACCATGCAACTGCAAAAAGCACACACAGGCATAATATTTACACTGTTACATTATTTTCCGCATGCGCCTCCAAGAGAGAGAGAGAGAGAGAGTCAAGGAGTGTATACTGTGAGACAGAGGGAGAAGGAGGAGGAGGAGGAGGAGGAGTGTGATCCTCGACCTACAAATATATACATTGTGTGAATGGCTGGCCGGTTACCTAAACGCGTGGGGTTAAACGTTTGTGAAAACACTCAGCCCTCTCTGGGTCGGCACATTTTCCTACGCAGGTGATGTTAAGTGTTCCACCCTGAAAAGCCTCCTTGTTGACATCACCCGCTGCCGTCTTTAGTAATTCTGACCTCTTCTCGGAGGAGTTCACTTTGTGCTCGTCTCGCAGCAGCGGAGCAGTGAGCGGCAGCAGCGGCGGCGTCTGGAGCGCATGTTTCCACTTAAACTGCGCAGGGTCGTCCCTCTTGGCCCGCGGAGGCTTCTGCCTATCGATGCGTAGCAGGTTTCTCTGTTCTCGCCTCGCCGCGCGGAGCCCGCTCGCTCGCTCCGCCCTCTGAGCTTCTGAATCTGTCAAGTTAGTATCTGTCTGCTGCTGCCGCCATCCAGCCCACACCTGGTTTGAATTACTGCGCAAAATTTACCCTTCGACTCTCCAGGGATGGATTGCTTTTGACTGGCACAGTGGAACCAATTTCAGAGGTGCAAAAAAAAAAAAAAGAAGAAGAAGAAGAAATCCTGAATCACTGCAGAGAGAAGAGAAGAGAAGGCTTTGACTTCCCCCAGCTCTCTCTTCTTTATATCATCATTTCAATTAGTTTAACTGACACTGTGGTGTTCGGTTCTTAAGGCTCTTGCCATCATTGTTTAGCACCTTGTGAAGCCATTAGCGCTTTACCCCGTCCTATTTCTTCATGTCATCTTGCACAGTCTTAAAACATTATTCATTTGTTTGTGTTGTGTTTTTATTTTTATTTTTTTTGCAAACTTCATTCTTTTCTTCCTCCATGGAAGAAGCAGCTGAGCTGGAGACAAGAAGGTGCAACTTTCTCCTCTTCTCCGCTGTCGTAATGTCGGGGGAAAACTACCAACTTTCAACCTCCTCTTTGTTTCTGTTTTTCTCTCCTGTATTCATTGCAACTGTGTCCCGTCCAATTAGATCCCCAAGACTTCAAATATGAGCTCCCACACACACACACACACATTATGTCGGTTTCCTGTTTTCTATCTTCCCCCTCGGGCCGGTTAGCCGCAGGTTCTGGCACCTGTCTCTGTTCGCGGCATCTTGGACACCATGACGCAGCTCCTCCCTCTTCATCTCTGCTCTGAGGCGAAGCAGGCAGTTGGAAATCTGTTCTTAGCTCACCACTGGTCCTTTTTGATATCTCTCGTATCTGCTTTGCAAAGCAACCAGAAGCTTTCCAACTCGCCACAACTCTTCTGTCGCCTGCTAGCATAAGCTAAACAAGGAAAATTTAAGCTTCAAGTTAGGCGACAGTCTCGCCCCGTGATACATGGTGCTGCGGGCACACAGAACTGTTTCCCATCAAGACGTTTACACCACGTCAGAAGATTGTTTTCTGCTAATCACGTCTGCTCTGCATCAAGCTGTATGCAATTAATGAAAGGAGCTTTGAGTTGTATTACTGTTTTAAATGTTTGCTCAAAAGGGGGTTTGCACCTCAGTAAACATGCCGCTGCACACGGCACGCTCTTGTTTACCATCCTGCCCGCTCTGCGATGTTTTATACCAGAGGATATCAAAGGAAGGAGCAGATCTGACTGCTCTCTCTGGACAGGGCGCTCACCCACTTCATTTGTACAAATAGAGGAAACGTCTGTTTGTGAGCCGGGAGTTTGTCTCTATTTGAGTTTTAGTTTGTGACTGGGCTGAATTTATATTCACACCTTAACTGCAATTTCTTCTTATTCTTCTTCTTCAGTTTTCTTGTGCAGGTGACAGGTGATCAATAAAGGCTGTCCTCACAAACAAGAATATATTAAATTAATCTTTTGTTGCTTGTCTATCAGGCCGACAAATGAGACCAAACTCCCCCTGACATTTCTTCAAATAGGTTCAGTATCGTGTGTTCTGACTCTTCCTCCCCTCCCTCCCTCCTCTCTGCCCCTCCCCCCCCAGCTGAGACACCAGCAGTGGAGTCTGGTGATGGAGAGCGCCGTGCCATCAGACCGGGGAAACTACACCTGCGTGGTTGAGAACAAGTACGGCGCCATCACCCACACCTACCAGCTGGATGTGCTAGGTAAACACCACGGAAACATTTACTTTCACTTCTGCTTCTGTGTAAACAACGAATAAATTACCATTCACAAGTGGTTTAAAAAACCCCACAAGAGCTGTTGATTGGGGGAAAAAATGATTTTTTAAAACTACCTTTCCTGCAGCAAATCATTCCCATGCATGACTTGTGCTCATGACTCTGCACTCTCTCTCCCTCTCTCTCTCTCCCTCTCTCAGAGCGCTCCCCTCACAGGCCCATCCTTCAAGCGGGCCTGCCAGCCAATCAGACGGTGGAGGTGGGCAGCGACGTGGAGTTCCACTGTAAGGTCTACAGCGACGCCCAGCCGCACATCCAGTGGCTGAAACATATCGAGGTCAACGGCAGTCGCTACGGCCATGATGGCGTTCCCTACGTCAACATCCTGAAGGTGGGTGTGCTGCCTGACGCTCTGTTTCACATCTCTAATGAGTCAGTTTTGCCTGGAGTAGATTTCAGCCTACGATAATTTGACTCATAATTAATCTCTCCTAAATGTCTTATTTAATGAGTTTTTACAGTAGGTGGGTCTTCGGGGGCCCACAGGCTTTTTTTTTTTTTTCACCGCAGCGTATAATTGACCAGCTCATTCCTCCGACTCTACACCTTCGTTACGGACTTTCTGCAGCGAACAGAAAAACGTATGCTCATTAACTTAATGATATCACTGTAAATCACAGTGCAGGTTCTGAAACGCGGCACCTGCACCGCTGCAGTTTCGACAAAACTCAAAGAGATGATACGCAGCAGCTTTTTTATTCCAGTGTTGGCCTGCGGGATGATCGGCAGCTGGTGAAGGTGGATCAAATTAAATGAAATCATAATTAAAGGTGGATTTGTGTTTATCCTTTCAGGTGTTCCAATTTTCTTTCTGTGGAAGCGTCCAACACAGGAACTGATTAATAGCTCAGGACATTTGTTATAAACCTGAAGTAATAATGCGGCTTTAATTATATATAATTAGGGCAGGACAATAAACCAAATATATCAAATTACCAACATTATGAATCTGTTACCAGCCAAAATGGATTCATGTCTCTTCAGAGCATGTCTGTAAACAGCAGCTACAAAAACCAATGACATTTAATCAGGAGTACAGCTGACCAATGATTGAACATGCAGATGTATGAAAACATAATTATTGTTTTATTTATTATAATTGAGAAAGAATCTGATATTTTAGGTCATGTTATTCCAAATTAAATGTGTTCACATTTATTGAATTGACAGGAAACACAAGTAGAAGGTTTTCCCTGCAAATCTTAAAATCTACACTCATCTAACATTACTGAGATTCCTCTGACATCGCTTTCAGATCAACAATCTCTGCGTGAAGTTGAAAACACGAGCTGATCTGATGAAGCCTTTTAGCTCTTATGTCCACAGCCCTGATGACTAAATTTTTATCTTTACTTACAGATGAATGAAAACAACTGAACTCTTGAGGTTTCTAAGAGAAAGATAAAGGAAACAAACAGATAAAATAATACCTCATGACAAAAGCATAAATTCTTATTAAAGACGATCATTCGAAACCTTTTGATGCCAAACCTGCCACAGCGGCGATCCCACCTTAATGAAACTTGATGATGCATCTTGTTGCGTCATTGTTTGGGGATTAATTCTTCAGTTACACATCAAGTGAAATGCAGGACTGTCATAGGTGCTCTCTACCTGACTTGTATCTCCAGGTTAATTAGTCACTGATACTCTGAGTGTAAGCGTGTTTGGTTCAAACTGTTCACTTGTACTGTAAGTTTTGTGTTTGGTTTGTCTGCAGCCTTCTCGGTCGCTCCGATTCTGCATCTCGTTACAGTTTTTTTGTTTTTTTAAATGATTCTCAATCACAAGAGCTCCCTCGTGAGATAAAGGTTAAGTAAACGCAGCAGGGGAAGTGGTCAGATAATCTGAGGAGAGTTTGCTCCCGTTAAAGAGCAGCTCCTGGAGGTCTCTCTCTCCTCGCCTCCCCCAGGCAGCGGTGTTGGCGTTCAAGAATAGAGCAGAAAGCATTCCTCACCAAGAGAGGACAACACCCTAAACCCACTGTGAGGCGTGTTTTTTTTATTTGGGGTGAAGAGAGGAAGACTCCCATCGAAAAAAACCAAGAAGGCCCCTTGCTTTCTCGTTTGCCCCCCTCCCCCTTTTCTTTTTTTTTTTTCTGCCTCTAGAGAGAGCGAGGGAATAAAAACATCTGGTTTGGACTAAGTTAACTGCTGTGGTGGCGGCAGAGAGAGAGAGACGGGCTCTGTTAACCGCCGCTGCCGTCAGATGTGCTGCGTCGCGTGGTTTGGAGGAGGAGGAGAGAGGAAAGAGGGAAGAGGCACCCAAAAAAGCCATGGAAAAAATGAGTGGAGGAACACAAGGAAGGGCAAAGTCAGCAGGAAGAGAGAGAGAGAGAAAGAGAGAGAGAGAATGTGTGACAGAGTGGTGGGTGAAGATGGAGGGCAAGAGACTTATAGGGAATGAGTAAGGGGGGGAGGGTGAGAGAGGCAGGGAGACGAGAGAGAGAGAGGAGAGAGAAGAAAAGGGAGGGAGATAGAAACAGAGAGAGTGACAGGAGACCGACATGGAATATGTAACCCTGCTGACTTCATCTATTTCTTGGAGTGCTGGATTTTGTGATTTTAAATTTCAGTCAACTTTATTCAGCAGTGAGTTGAAAAATAATGATATCAAGACAGAAGAGTGTTCTCAGAATCTCAATGCCGCACCGCGCTGCATCGATGATGGATTATTTAGCAGTTCAGATTAATAACCATCATGAGTACGGCTCACGCTCATCTCCAGATTCGCCCATAACAAATTTTCAAATTATTTTTTTAATCATTTATTCGATAGAGAATTGAGTATATTTATATTATGACCAGTTGACAGTGATAGTTTCATTATTATTGTGGTTTCAGAAGGGTTTTACCCTCTTTTGCCCCACGATGCAATGGAGAAAAAGATCAATGAAAACACATGAAAAGTGATGTGACATTACAAAAAGCTCCACAACTTAAAGTACATTTAAAATACATTTATTCACTTTCTTGCCAAGAGTCAGATGAGAAGATTGTTACCACTCGCACATCTGCGCCGCGAATATGAAGCTACAACCAGCAGCCTGTTAGCTTAGCTTAGGGTAGTACAAACAAGATATGGCTACCGGCATCAAAGCTCACTGATTAAATGTTCCTTTAACGAGGGCTCAGCCACGTCCATTTAATATCTGTCTCAGTTTGTGTGTTGAGGCCGTCGTGTTCATGTGACAGAGTTTGATTCAGACCTCAGCAGAAACGTCTCCAGCTCTCACTTAGTAAGATTACAGTTACAGAAAAGGGACTCGAGCTCTGACTCAAACATGATATCAATAAGTTGCCGTCACATTTATTGTAACGAGGAGCCCGTCTGAAAGGAGAGAATATGGAAGTGTCAGAGGGAGAGAAAAAAGAGGGAAGATAGAGAGACGAGAAGGCGGGAGAAATGGAGAGAAAGAGGAGGAGAGAGACAGGCCAACAGAAAGAAAGAGAGGGGGCAAGCGAGCCTGTCAGCCCAGACCGCGGCTCCACGCTCTATTTTCGACTACCACATAATTGAAACAGTATTTACTGAGATCTGTGTGTGCCTCTCTCTCTCTCTCTCTCTCTCTCTCTCTCTCTCTCTCGCTCGCTCTGTCTCTCTTTCTGGCCCCACCACAGTTCATTCAAACTCTTTGCGACATCTCATGTGTGGTATATACTGTAGGAGTTAAATACAGCTGAGGGTGGGGGGGGGGTCATGCATGTTTTTTTTTTTTTCTGTTTGAGAAATGCCTGAATCACTCTTTTGATGCCTGGAAAAAGAGTTAACGATGAGCGACTCGCCCCGGCGTGGGGAGGGAGAGGGAGGCGTCTGGAGCCGGGCCCTGGATGTTCATTAAGCAACCATAAAACATGATATGTTTTCCCCCTTTATGTGCTTTGCCCGTTTAATTATTCATCAGCAGCTTCTCTACTGGAGAGCCCATCACAAGCAATGTGTGTGTGAGTGTGTGTTCATGCACGCAGCGTACACACTCTGGGAAGATTGACACACTGAAATGCCTTAATATACCAATCGACAGCATGTGTTACTGTGTATGTAATGTACGGTGTGTATGAGTGTGTATGAGTGTGTGTGTGTGTGATCTTAAAGGTTTGACATTATGCTTTTAATCTCTCAGACATCCCGCTTCACTTGACGTGCAGTTTAAGTGTGTGTGTCTGTTTGTCCAGTTTTCCAAAGCAAAAGTAAAACAGTCAATTACCAGAAACATTCATTTTTTTACTTTATACGATACTTTTATATTTTGGAAAAACACTCATTCACTTGCATGTTGCATCTTAGATGAGAGGATTGACACCTCTCCAGTAAGTGCAGCGAGAGCCAAAGGCGATTATCTTAGTTTAGCATAAAGTCCAAAATTAATAAAATAAACCTACCAGCCTTTTACAAAGTTCACTGGTTAACAAGGTAAATCTCACTTGTTTAATCTGTACTCAATACAGAAATGAAACAACATTGTTTTGGTTTTTACATGATATAAGCTAAGCTAATAGCATTCAGGCTCTAGCTAGCTCCATGCATAATGTAATTCCCAAAAAATAAAAACAATTTCCTGAATCAAACAAGTGTTAGCAGTGAGAAGTAGTCAAGAAGAAGAAAAGTGAAGAGGATAAACATTGGTTAAGCCTACACCTGAAAGTGAAAGAAAAGAAAGGTGGAAAGAAAGAGCGATATACAAGTAACAGAGCGTTTCCTCTGCTTAGTTCATCCATTTCTATTGTACATATATAAGTTTCTATATATTGTGTATTCTACTGTATTATGGCCCTTATACTGTGACAACCACATATGACATGAAAAGAAAACTGTACCTAAGTGTCCACTGAGTGTAGGATGATAAAAGGAAAATATAGGAATGTAAGTAAAGTTGCAGTTTGTCACCTGCTTGCAGTATATGAGTGTATGTGTGTTTATTGTCCAGGTCGAGTTTTCTTCATGTGTTCCTGCAGGAATTTGTTGTAAAGGCCTCACTGTGCCTCTCAATTTTCCTTTTACAGAGTGTGGTCAGTAAACACACTGAGGCCCACAGTAAGTTGAAACTGTCCAACGTGACAGAGAAAGACGCTGGGAAGTTCTGGTGTCGCGCCTCAAACTTTGTAGGCAAGTCAGAAAACGCTTTCTGGCTTAAGGTGCACAAAGCAGGTAAATCCTGAGCGACCTTCACATCTGATTCTCTGCTGTGTCTCCTCCTCTCTGCAGGGCTCCTCTTGGTTGTGGGTTTTATTGGCTTACTGGCTTGCTAACAGTACCAACACACACGCATGCACACACACAAACACACACATACACATACACATCTGAGTTTAAATGCTCACATTGTGTTAGCTAGTAGGTATCATCCATTTTAACACCTAGCGCCACTTTGTCTTCCTTCCCGATCAATAACAAAGCACAATATCACACCTTTAATTACTGCAACGACTTCAGAAGCCTCAACCTCGCTCTCCCACAAACCAGCTTTGCACACAAACACTCACACACACACACACACACACACACTCACACTCACACTCACACTCATAAAAGCACACGTAAAACCTCCCACTAGCCCAACACACACACAGACTGGCATTGATTTCCCCGGGAGTGCATTCTCCAGCTGTATTAATGTGCTTTTATATGAAAGCATGCAGTAGGACTGTGATTCATGGCTAGGTCTGGATGTCACTGTTCATTACTGAGGCCTCAGGAGCCAGAGTCCCCCACCCCATCCCCTCCAGAGCCACATCAGATGCTGGATTTGAAACAGTCTCCCCTACTGGTCATCACACCAACCATTAGTCAAAGGGGAAAAGCCACAACTGCAGCAGTGCTCCTTTTTGAGTAATTTCAAGGTTATTTAGAAGAAACCATAGTGAATCTTTAGGGTATTGCAAAGTTGTTTTTATCAAATTGATTGTAAGTTTGTTCAGCTGAAACAACAGGAAAATGTGTACTATTCCCATTGATCTTCATATGAATATGATTTATTTATGGTTTATTTGAATTTATTTAAATAAATAAAAAAAACAAAGGACCCAGAATCGATCCTTGAGGCACCCCCAGAAGAAAAAAACTTCAAGGTCAAAAGATACAAATAGCTTTCTGTTGAATATACAGCCAAAAAACATGTTTGAAGCATGTGAAGAAAAAAAAAGACATTTCTCATTGTCAACATTTGCCGCCGTCACACCCGTGCGGTGCCATTATTTCTGCAGACAAGATATTGCGGTGGAAGGATCTGCTTTGCTTTAGCATCAGGAAAACTTTGCACTGGTTCAATTTAAACTCACAGTTACTGATGTAAGTGACAGAAAACTTTCCCATGATCAAAATCTCCCATCTTATCAGGTCCTTTTTGTCTGTCTCTGATCTTTGCATTGTGAATATTTCAACCTTCAACTACTCTGGTTCCAGAGATGAATGCCAGTATCTTAAAAGTGGATATATTAAGGCAGATCATGGCACTAGAATGGAGAAAATGAGCCACGATTCTATAAAATCCTTGTTAAATTCTCATGAACTTACCACACTGGCACATTTGAAACCTTTTTTTGTTGGGAAATTATGACTTTAAGAGTTAAATAACAGTCCACAGTTTACAGTTTACAGTTTTGCCTGTGGCCTTAAGTTGAACCAACAAGCTTCTTTTCGCAACAGGGTGACGGTGCTGCTTTGGTGTTTTCAGGTGTTGGTGGTGGGACTGTCAGCAGCAGAAACACAACACTGCTGACACCTTCAGATCCTCAGTCCTGTCCTTTTCCCTCCAGGGTGTATTTGGTGTTTCTTCTAAGAAGCTTTGGGCTCATGATATCTCTTCTTTCTCTCCTCCTCCATCTTATACCTCTCTCATCCTCCACAGACGGCTGGTATTAACACTACAGATAAGGAGCTAGAGGTTCTTCTCTTGACCAATGTGTCTTTTGAGGATGCGGGCGAGTACACTTGTCTGGCAGGGAACTCTATCGGCTATGCTTACCACTCTGCTTGGCTGACGGTGCTTCCAGGTATATTCCTCCTCTCTCTGTGGACTCTTATCATCCATCTCTAACATCTCAAATGTCATATAAACTCCATACAACTGTGATTGTCCCTGTACTTTTTTTCTACAGTTTCATGTTTTGCTCAGTAGCACAATATTTAACAGTCATTTTCAAACCCAATTATCGCAGATTGATACTTGTTAACTCGTTTTTATGTGTGTTGAAACTGTATCATCATCCCTTTAATTTAACGAACCGAACGTGCAATCCATCCTCCGTCGAAAAGAAGAAAGTTTTAATCAGAGCAGATCGTCTGTTTAAATGTCTCAAGGCTACAAGGCAATTTCAAGACATTTATGTGTTCAGCATTCAACACGATAATTACCTCTCTGGGGAGGAGCATATCACAGGTGCAATTACCTGCTGCAGGATAAATCTACAAGTTGATTACTGTGCATGCATACTTTCAGTATACAAAGCCAAGTTTGTGATCTGTTTCTGTTTTGATTTAGAGATTTTATCTCATGAAAACTGCTTCCTAGAATCCGTCCAGGTGAAACGTGCTACTGAGAAAAGCAATACCTGTTTGATGTGAATCCGATGTGCGCACTGTGCGTGACTGACGTCCTGTGCATGTGTGCGTGTGTGTGTGTGTTTGTTTATGCGTCTACCTCCTCCTCCCAAACCAGTGAGCCCGGAGAAGGAGGACTACTACGCCGACATCCTCATCTACGTGACGGGCTGCGTGCTCTTCATCCTCGCCGTGGTCATCGTCGTCCTCTGCCGCATGAGGATGACCAATCAGAAGACGCTGCCCACGCCTCCCGTGCAAAAGCTCTCAAAGTTCCCCCTCAAGAGACAGGTAACAGAAAGTAGATACAAGATTCGTACAAGACTTTCCCTCTTTTTCTCTATACCTGTCTGTTCAGTTTGAACAATCGTAGCCGAACGTCATGCAGCTGATGTTGGTAAAATAATACTGTGTTGAAAATGTCAAAAAAAAACAAAGAACTGCACCTGTAATCCCTGAGATACTTTATTAAGCAGTTTTTTAATTAATCAGCATGTCAGCAAACTCAGTTGGCTTCCCCAGGAGGTTTAGAGACATTACAGGGTTTACCAGGAGTCCTTGAATTCCTGGAAAACTTCCAGAGGTGTATTCAAGACGGACAAAACCGGGGTTGAGACATATCAAGAACTTATTTAGTAAATTAACTGCATCAGATGCTGTTTTTCACCAAAGCAAATAGAAGAGCAGCAGAAATTTAGTTTATTTTGAAAAACAACCCCAACAGTCAAGTAGGGACAAACATTATTGACTCAGGAAAGAACTTGAAATTAGTTCTGGAGAGTCATGGAAAAACAGTGTAATAGTTGTGCATCAGTGCCACAAGGAGAACCCTGCTAAAGAGTTTATATTTGCAATATCAGTCTGTTGAACTTCTATAACTTTCAAAGAAGAATGGCGCAGAGGATCAGACTCACGCAGGACGGAGTGTCAATAAATACAGGAGGTTATTGTACGTCTGTCTGTCGAGGATCTCTCTCCTGTCCTGCTGCTTTGGTGACGTAGGGCGGACACTGGAAGGCATCACACCGGTGACATGTGTTCACATTTATCTTGGAGCAGATTCAGCTCAGGGATATTTATGCCCTCCTGTGACTGTCAGTGTTAGTTTTAGATTTCACTCTCTGTGTAACACACACTCACCCCTCAACTGTTTGGAGAGAAACATAAAGTGGAGCAGCTGCCTCGGCACGGCCCGCAGTCTGCAGGGCTCTTCACGTCATTGTCTCTCAGGGCCGTGTTCAAGGCGAACCTCCTTGGTCGAGTCTGAGCCGGATCCAAGACCGGCTTCAGACAGGATGCAGACCAAGCCGAGACAAACCAATCGACTGAAAGGATTGAGGATTAAAGGAATAGTTGTGACATTTTGGAAGATACAATTATTTGAATGAACATGAAGCTGGAGCCAGCAGCTGGTTAGGTTGGCTTAGCTTAGCTTAGCTTAGCTTAGCAAAAAGACTGGAAACACGGGGAAGCAGCTGCCTACAAACAACAACTCTGTAAAGCTCACTAATTAACACGTTATTTAAGCAATATCACACGAGAGTGAGTGATGTTGTATTAGATATCAGCACGGCTGTGATTCGGTCACAGGTGCGAGGCCTTGCTGCTTTGTCCACACCTTACCTCAGGTGTGCCCTGAAGTACCCAGGCTTCTTCCCTTCATCCTCTTCTGACAACCAGACATCATTTCATTCAAACGTCATTTCTGGAAATATTTTCTTCTTTGCAAAGTTTGTTACAATCAAACATAGATGACAACCGTTATTGTTTCGCTGATTAACGGTTAATAGAATACCTGTTAAGCGGAGTGATACATGTAGTGAGAAGTCCCAGTGCTGTTATACTCGTCCAATCAAATTACTTGGTTAGAACTAACTGTTGCATAAATTGAATTTATTTAAAGAGGAGAAGTTTTGGTTTGACCTTCAGACAGAGCCAGGCTTTCGGTCTTTATGCTAAGCTAAACTAAGCTAAGTTGAGTCAATATCCATCAGTGTTTAGAGCAAGTCTGAGTCAAAACAAGAGCAAGAAGCAGAGATGTCGAAGAAAGGAAAAAAGTTTTTCTAAAGGCCAGACTCGAGTACCTTCCCTTATCCAGCCTTTCTTTCTCCACACTAATGAATTTGCCCTCTCCTTCATCTTCCCCTCTCTTCACTCCACTTTACTCCCATTAAAAGACTTCTATCTGAGCTCCTGAGCCTCCATTTCTTTTCTTATTACTTCTCTGTCTTATATAATCTTCAGAAAACCATCAGGCGGTGCAGCGTGGCTTCACTCCTTTTTGTTCTTGTAGTATTTGTGCACAGCGTGCAGGGCTGTACACCTTGCGATCGGACGCTCTGGATGTTGCGCTGATGTGAAACGTCTGAAATGCAGATGAGTTTGTGATTATCCGTCCTGCCCCACACCCTGCTGGCCTCCCGCTGTGAGCAGGACACAGCTGCTGTGTGGCCGTTCTGTGAGAGCTCCGGCTTCATAATTGAAGGGTTGAGCTCGTCAAAATGCAAAAACCCGCATTTTTAGGAAACTGTTGTTTGAAAGTCGTATAATTCAGTTCTTGTAAAACAAGACTTTTAAAGCTAAAGTTAGCATTTAAGCTGGACAAAGCAAAGTTGTTTTTTTTTTGTAAACAGTCCTTGTTAGTTAAACGCAGCGTTGTTAAGTTATATCAGGTAGAAACTAGATGCTCTAATTGTAGCTTCTGAATCTCCTTCATATACATGCTCTTATAAGGAAGTGCAGGGAAAGATCTTATTGCATTTTTCTGTAATCTTCGCTTCGTTTTTGTAAAGCTAATCTCCTGGTTCTCTCCTTTCATAACTCTGAGTAAATCTCCCATAAACCTCCTGGCATGTTCTATCAGATATTACTTTCATGCCTCTGAAATTGTGGTCGGGGTTGTTTTTGTTTTTTTTTTTAGCTTCACAGCGTTTTTCTCATTTTCCTCCAGTTGAGAAGTTGAGGAGGGAAGTCTGGTAAGTGGACATGTTTGTTTCAGGACCCGACCTGAAGGGGCCGAGCTGGCAGACTCTGACACAAACAGATTCATCAAAAGCCGGGCTGGAGCCATCAGCCCCCCCCCTCCC
>NW_019525526.1:117876-129238 GCF_002814215.2 Seriola lalandi dorsalis | reverse complement strand
TCCCCTCCCCCCACCTCTGCATCCTCCTTCATTCGTCTTTGTTACCGCCTGCTTCCTCCTGCGCGCAGCCATCGGCCGGCTGTTTGTAAAAGTCACTGCCGGTGTCAGGAGTCAGGCTGTTTTTCAGAGAAACTCTGAGCGGCTGAAAGCTCTGACGCTGCTCCTGAGATGTGTGATGTTTGCGGCTGATTGTTGCCAAAAAATTCTTCATCTTGAGAAGTTATTCGATCGCTTTATTTATACCGAAGTTCAAACCAAGTTTAACTGAAGGCAGCTTTGAATTTTAGAAGTGAAAATACTTTTTCTGTCCAAGCCACAGCTTGAACGTTTTCAGCATCTTACAAGAAAATGTTCATTTGAATTATATTTTCAGTTTCAGATCAAAAACCAATCAGACGTTTTAAGATTTTGACAAGTCATCAGAAATTATATTTGAAGATGAATTTGTTTTCTTTAGAGGAGTTCCACTTTAGGAGTTTTTCCCTAAATCATTTTGACTTAAATTTTGTGCAGATGAATATTTTAGTTCTCTTGGTAAAACTGTCTTTACAGTAAAATGAGATCGTAACTCAGAGAGCAAGATGAAGGCTGGAGCCCAGAGTGAGAAGCTTTGTTATAGAGTGCTGCAGGAATGAGTCCTAAAACCAGGAAATGAGCATTTTAGCACCTTTCAGTTTCCCTCTGTCTCTTTGTTTAAACTCCCATCAGCTCGTCCTTTTCAGAGACTATAACAGTTTGTCTTTTGCACCCAAGCAGGTGTCCTTGGATTCCAACTCCTCCATGAACTCCAACACGCCGCTGGTCAGGATCGCCCGCCTGTCCTCCAGCGACGGACCGATGCTGGCCAACGTTTCAGAGCTGGAGCTGCCGTCTGACCCCAAATGGGAATTTCCCCGCACACGGTGAGAAGAAATATTCCTGCAGATCTACATTCATCACTGACGTTTAAAAGCCTGTCAGAAGAAAAAACAAAACAAAGCAAAAAAAAAAAAAAAAAACATGGTGTGAGCTGTGGCTTTTTTCACGCTGCCAAGCAACATATTTCAGAATTGACAGATACTGCGCCGTTTTCCTTGTACCGTGATGTGCTGTGAAAACACGAGAGCCATCAATACGTCAAGGTCGCCGTGACACCTGCCTGCACACTTATTGTACTTGGCAAAACAAATCAGCCTCATTCAGAAATCTAATTCACAGAGGAAAAAAAAAAAGAAAACACTCCTCAGGTGTGCTCCAAGCTCTGAAGTGGTCTTACTTTTGTTTCAGGTTAACTCTGGGTAAACCTCTGGGCGAGGGCTGCTTCGGTCAGGTGGTGATGGCCGAGGCCGTCGGCATCGACAAGGAGAAGCCCAACAAGCCGCTCACTGTGGCTGTGAAAATGCTGAAAGGTTAGTGACTGTGGAGCCTGCGCTACAGGAATTAATGCACAACCTTGGCGGTGACAGCCAAGCGAGTTTTCTGTGATTTCCTGAAGGAAATCAGCAGCATTGTGTCCTTCCCGCTCACTTTCTCTCACGCCTTCCTGTACATAGTAATTTACGTGGTTTGTTTCTCTACAAATGAAGCTCTTCATTAATTCTCCGGATCTGCTTTTTGTTTGTCCCAGATGACGCCACAGATAAAGATTTGTCAGACCTGGTGTCGGAGATGGAGATGATGAAGATGATCGGAAAACACAAAAACATTATCAACCTGCTGGGAGCGTGCACGCAGGACGGTGAGGCCCCGGTGCAGCGCAGACGAGATGATGAAGTCAGTAATTAACAGTGAGTCGCGACGGTGACGCTGTGATTTGTGTTTTGCGCGCAGGTCCTCTGTACGTCCTGGTGGAGTACGCCTCTAAAGGCAACCTGAGGGAGTACCTGCGGGCGCGGCGGCCACCCGGCATGGACTACTCCTTCGACACCTGTAAAATCCCCGACGAGCAGCTCACCTTCAAAGACCTGGTGTCCTGCGCGTACCAGGTCGCCCGAGGCATGGAGTACCTCGCCTCGCAGAAGGTCAGCCGTTACGACGCTGAAGTGCACGTGCACTGTCCTGATTTACTGAGCTGAGCCTCTGTGTGTGTGTGTGTGTGTGTGTGTGTGTGTGTGTGTGTGGATGTTTGTAGAATCAGCAGCTGTCCTCACAGCTTCAGCTTCAACTCAAAGGGTTAATGTGTGTACAGTGAGATTTGTTTTATTTTTTGTTATAAAGCAAGTCGACGTTCTGTATTAATGCTGAGAGGAGAGGCTCCTCTCTTCTGATTGGCTCACCGACCTGTTGTTGTTACTAGAGCTACAGAGAGAAGCCTGAGAGAGGAGATGTGAAACTAATAATAGTCTAAATGTGGAGAATTCACAGATTAATCTTTGCAGTGTTAAAATGAATTTAAAGAGTCAGGACTGAAAGAAAAGTTTTACTCTCAATTTTCAGTCATTAAAGTCAGAATGAGGTTTTCTGTTTGGAGTAAAGGTCAATATTCAAGTTAGAGGAGAGTAAGTGAAAGTTATCAGTGTGTGTGTGTGTGTGTGTGTGTGTTGTGGATGTGCCTTTGATGCCTTTGTACTTCTTCCTTCAGTGTATCCACAGAGACCTGGCGGCCCGAAACGTCCTTGTGACGGAGGACAACGTTATGAAGATCGCAGACTTCGGTCTCGCCAGAGACGTGCACAATATAGACTACTACAAAAAGACCACGAACGTGAGTCTCAGCGCATCAGTTTTCTCACTCAGACAACTGGCAAACAGTTTCAGACTTTCACTTGCATCAAATGGCGTCATTGACGAGAGCAGGATCATTTTGCCTTTTCTACAGAGAAATAGTAACTTCAGTTTCTCATTCTTGAAAATGAGATTCTGTCAGTGTCACAGTCGGGTCAGAGGAGGAAAACTAGATCATACTGCTCAACTCTTCTAGGCCTCGACACTTTGATACTGATGTTATGACAATGTGAGGATGACTTCAACCTGTCAGAAGGTTTTTACACACAAGAAAAAGGAAATTAAACACACGAGTCACATGAATTTGATGCCCAGAGTTCAGTTTACTGAGACAGAACAGTCAGAAAAACAAAACCCGTATTCAAGGCGGGAAAGAGAGCGTCAGCAGGATTAACAATAACCAAGAGATGTGATATTTGTGATTGTCCTTGAATCTTTAATACATTTTCATGACAGTAATGAAGCCTTTAGAGCTGCATACAGTAATTATACACACACACACACACTTTATACCTGGTGAATTAATGTGGTGCTGAAGTTCAGGTGTCAGGAGCAGGTTGAAGTCTGAGCATGTGGGTCCAGTGTTGTACTGTGGGCTGTGTACAGAATGGTTCTGCTGACCGAAGCGGTTCTGCTGTGCCTCTGTTGTTGCAGGGTCGTCTGCCCGTGAAATGGATGGCTCCGGAGGCTCTGTTCGACCGGGTCTACACGCACCAGAGCGACGTGTGAGTTTGCACAGACCGACGGCCACATGCCGACTGTCCGCTCATGTGGAGCTGCTGCGCACCGGAGGAATCCGGGTGTTGAAATATCGTGACTGAGCGCGTTAGCATCAAACGCTCGAGTTTGTGCGTGTGAATATGGAATCATAGCTTTCCCTCTCCAAATATCTCCCGCTCCCGCCGTCATCTGCGCTCTCTTGATAATCCTGAGCTTCTTGTGTATCAGTGGCTGCACATTCCTCGCCGCGTTTGTTCTCTAATCTCCCGACACGACATCAGAGAGAGACAGAAAAACACAACGAAGCCCCGTCATCTCACTGTTGTTTTATCAGTGTAAATCCAACCTGGCCCAGAACAGAAGGAGATAAGAGGGTCAGTGGATTTATCACCAGGTGCTCCCTCGCGGGGTTTTTCCACAACTATTCAAAGGAATCGCAGCAGCGGAGACCATCGCACCTTTTACCACCTCTGATTGCTCCCGTGTTGGCTGTGATCAGGAGGAGAGAGGCGCGTTTAGGCGAGGAGGTCACAAAGTCAATCTGTCTTGCGGTAGCTGTACCCCCCCCCCCTTAGACAGCTCCTCGCCCCCCTGCCGGCTGCAGCCAGACGCCGTGTCCCCAGCACAGCCATCCAAGCCAAACACGGGACCCTGTCAACACTGGCTCGCAGTGTGATTACACGAGACTGGGAACTGGCCGAGAGGAGAATCAGCCCGCTCTGTTATTTCAGCAGGTCTGGATTACAGAGTCAATCCTCCTGCCAGACCTCCTCCTCCCTTTATACAGTAGTCGCTCCGCAGCCAGTTTACTCTCACACACCCCGGGGGACTTTGACTTTTGACCTGTGATGGTTTTTCATGAAACAGATTACGCTCAAACAGACGAGGGGGGGGACTATTAAACACATTAAAGCAAATTGGACACGACCAAACGGCAAGAGAACGACTGAATATAAGGAAAGTGTTGCGTGCAGCAGCTCGCACACACAAGCACAACTGACGCCACAGATCATGCATCGGGTTCACACGTGTTTCAGCTTCACAAACATTCACAGCTCTGAGGCAGAACTGGCAGCGACAACGCTCAGGATTTATACAGTTTCACACACTCGGAGCGGAGAAGCAGTTCACCTAGAAGCAACATGTCGATCAAGTAATATAGGCTTGAATTCACAGTTTTAAAGGTGTTTTTGATTATAAAGCAAAACTACATTAAGATTGAGGTTCTTAAAACCACAATTATATTTTCATATGGATCAAAATTTCAAATAAAACAGAGGAAAAGTGTATATATGGGACCTTTAAACTCATATTGACGACATTGACCATTTAGTTCTTCAGCCAGTGGGTGTTTCCTGTTGCCGATATCATGGAGGTTGCCGAGGTGTCAGTCTATACAAAACTAATCTGACTGCAATTTTAGAGCGACGCACTAATCTGGTAAAAGCAGGAAATAATATTGGTGTGTTGTTGTTTTCGAAGCAAGTGAGGAAGTTATTTGTTGTATAAAGATTTTTAAAAAACACAATTGAGTTCTTCTAAAAACTTCAGCGAGGATAAAACTTTTCTGATTGGTGTTTGACCTCTTCTGTCCGGACACGTTGCTCGTCAGTGAAGTGCTTCCTGATCACCAGGGAAACGTTTCATATGACTAGCTGACAGAAAAGCCGAACAGACAAACACGTGTGTTCATTTAGACTCGTGAAAAAGAAATCACAAGAGAGTGAAACAGCAGAGTGCTGTTGGCCTTAGAAAACCCCACGTCAACCCCACCCCCCACCCTCATACACTGTGCATCTACATCTCAGGCTCGGGCATCACAGTAATGTTGGCCTTCGTTCTCATTCTCATTCTGTCAGCTCTTGTTGCCGCAGGTGCCAATGAAAAATTAAGTGTTTACATCTTTATTGCCTGCTCCTAATAGGAGCCTAATAGCCTGTGAATGTTCATCCCTGACAACTTGCAGTGAATATAAACTGACTGAGCCTGTGACTCTGTTTCCTCTTCTCTCTGCTGATTCCTGCAGTCGTCCCTGAGACGCTCCTGAACCCAGTCTGACCCCAAAGACATGATGTGTTTTGTGTCCAGAACACAATGATGTTAATGAGTCAGTTAGAGCTCTGTTCGGTGTGGGTGGTTAGTCTCAGCCGCAGCTCTGTCTTCAGTTGCTGTTTTTGATGTCTCTCTTTCACCACAGTCCTCCTTTAGTCTCCGGTCTCTCTCTGTGTTTGGATAGTGGACTAACTGGCCCGGCCAGTAGCGCCTGTTCTTCACCCTCTGGACCGGAGCGTGGATAATTAGATTAAGCCCACAGTGAGAGGAGGGGTCTGATCCCGATTCACTGGACGAACAGCAGAACAATCCTACGCTGGGTTAATAGACCGCCCGTTATCTGATTACCTCCCCTCATTTTTTAAACCTTTAGGAATAATGCAGCAGTTCACCAGAGCTGTTGCCACGGCGAGAGAAAGGAGGAGAGATGAAGGTTTAGAGCCACGAGAGTTTCCGACTGGACGGACCAGTTTAATACGTTGTTAATATGTTTTTCTCTCACTGTAGGTCAGAACATGTTTTCAACCACGTTCAACCATCAAATCAAAGAGAACATGATAAAAACCTCAGTCAACCTGTGGCTCGGCAGGTTTTAAACATGGATCATATGAGAGTCGTACACAAAGTTAGCGAAAAGTTTTCTACAATGCGACGGCGCCGTTTTCGCATTTTTCCAGATCGGTGCGAACGTGGCTCATCGGCCTAGATTCAAGGATGCAGACAGGAATGTCTTCATTAAACTGATGAATAGCTGATTTACTGCTGATACACACTGGGCTTTTTGCAGTCAAGGTCAGTCGTGTTTGAAGTGGCAAATGTGTATAATTTATCGGTGCAGCTCGTTACATCTGTGCAAAACAAGATAAAATAAAGATAAAACTGCTCATATTCTATATTTCTGTTATTGTTAAATCTCACAACAAGACCAAAAGCAGCAGTGAAGGTCTCCCACCTCCTGCCTGGCGTATCTCATTCCTCTGAGCCGTCCCGCTCCACTGTTGTCCGGAAACTATTAAAAACACGTCAGTGAGCTGCACTCTTACTCTGGGTGACATGTTCCTTCATTACGATCAACACGGGCACTGTAGTTTATTTAGACTCAATCCTGCCGCCTCTAATACCCACAGAGTGTCACGTCTGTATTAATCTGCTGCTGAAAATAGGCGCCAGTAAATGCACCATTTCCCGCTGTTTGAGTCATTTCTGCTTAAAACTCCAGATCCCAGCTGTTTGAGGAAATTACTGAGGTTCTTGTAAATATTTATCTCTTCAGTAGAAACCGATGGGCTTGAAGTTACGACATCTCGAGAAACAGACTAACACAGTGTTTGTTCTGGTCTTTTCAAGGCATTTGTTTACAATATAGAAAAGTATAGAAGGATAGAAACCACAAGTTCTGCTTCATCTGATCAGAGACTGTCGGATCGCGTTTCTTCCCTCAGCTCATCTCCGTATCTATTAACGTCTTCCCGTTTCTTTCTTACTTTGAGATTTCGCTTGTCTCCTCTCTGGCTTGAGGGGAGAGATTTAGACTTTTACAGATATTGACCCGCTGTCTGAGACAATAAGAATGTCGAATTGACTCTTAAACTGAGTGCAGTTAACGTTATTAGGATCAATATCCCCCCCAAACAGATCGATGTGCGTATCTGAGGAAGGAAAGCTTCCATCTGAGCCGTGACCGCCTCAGGCCGCGGGTGTCATTTGACCTCTGATTTGTATTCATTGTGTATTGAATTTGTCCTCTCGTGTTCAGGTGGTCATACGGCGTGTTGTTGTGGGAGATCTTCACCCTGGGGGGCTCACCGTACCCAGGGATCCCAGTAGAAGAACTCTTTAAGCTGCTGAAGGAGGGACATCGGATGGACAAACCCGCCAACTGCACCCATGAGCTGTAGGTGTTTTTTCTCACTTATAGGTTCAGTAGCAGGTTAGGACCACAGCTGGACCGGCGCCATCCAGCTGCGGGTCGAATATTCCGACGGAGATCTGGGAATCTTTTATCGTAAACTCACTAACGTTGATGTTTGTGTGTTTCAGGTACATGATCATGAGGGAGTGCTGGCACGCGGTGCCGTCGCAGAGACCGACCTTCAGACAGCTGGTAGAAGATCACGACCGGGTTTTATCAATGACCTCCACCGATGTAAGTCTCCCTGCACAGCTGCTGCTCACAGATAACATGGAAACACCAGGAAAACACCAGGAAAACACCCAACCCCTCGTCTCACTTTGACCTTGGCCGTAATTTCACTAACTACAAAAATCGTCTTATACATTTAAAGTCACGGGGAAAAACAGCAATTAGAGTCATTTTTATGTCACGTAATGATTCGTGTCTCTGAGTGAAATAGAATATTTGGGCGATATTAAACTATGAGTGGGATTTAAATAAATCAGGAGGAGGGAGAAGTAAATAAATTAAATTACTACATTCTTTGGAAATGTGAACAATGGTTTTGCCAACAAGAGATCTGATCCAAACACACACCTCCTGATATGGCTCGTAGTTACAGGAGCCATATTGGATTAGATGCATCTGTGCACACAAGATCAACATCTGTCATTAACAGCATTTTAATGATTTATAAGATGATTTTGATACCAAAACACTCAAAAATGATATATTCTTTACATATATTGAGCAATTAAAGATATATAACTGATATAAATATGTATGATATATAAAATGTAAAATGTTCAACTCAAAGGATGGTGAACAGTAATGGAGGAAACAATCCTATATCTACCTGAATAATATAAAACTATACTGACAATGTCAAAGAAATAGAACATTGTGTAGGAAATGCAGACATTAAAAAACAGTTATAAAACAGATTAAAGTCTGTTTTAAACACCTTAGAGCTGTAATTCTGTGCTAAAATAAAAGAGATGATATAGCAGAAGTAAATAAGTGTTCGCCTAATTATGTGACAACAGAGAGGGTTTGACCCTGACACCTGAGTCTAACCTCTGACCCCTCCTCTGACAGGAGTACCTGGACCTGTCGGTGCCCTTCGAGCAGTACTCGCCCACCTGTCAGGACTCCAACAGCACCTGCTCCTCAGGAGACGACTCGGTGTTCGCCCACGATCCGCTGCCTGACGAGCCCTGTCTTCCCAAACAGCTTCCCAGTAACGGGGTGATTAGGACATAGAAGCCGAGCTGGGAGGGGAGGGTGGACATTGACCTCCTCTCACAGTCTGTGACTAATAATCACCTCTCAGTGACTCAAGCTCCTCAAGATATGGAAATGAAAACTCCGCATGCAATACTTCCACAGTGCTTCAGCTCTTCGATTCGTCTTAAACTCTTGGTCGAAAATCCTCTTCGAGCGAGTTTTTCTTCCTCTTCCTCTTCCTCCTCTTCCTCCTCCTCCTCCCCAACAGACTCTTGAAACATTGAAGGATTATTTTTTGCCGTTGAACCGTGTTTGTGTTCTTCTTTTCAGAAATGAAATTATATTTTTGTACTCGGGCCAGTCTTTTGTTACGGACAATCTGTGGGGTGAAACCATTCCGTGCCTACTCGGATAATAACCTCCTGACATGGATGAAAAAAGAAAAAAAAAGACATAAAAGGATATAAGAGCAGGGAACGAAGGGCATTTGGTAAGTGTCTGGTTGGCGATCCAGTCGGCGAGGACCTCAGAGTTTTTAATCCTCTCGTCTGCACGGAGCCCAGAGATCGCCACGAAAAAGTTTGCGATCGGAAAAAAAAACAAAAATCTGTTGACAAGATACCAGCAAACGACGGGACTCGTTCTTCCGGAGATACTCAGTAACTTGTCTCGACCTTCACAGAAGATGTTCAGCAGCAGCAGCAGGAGGGATTACATGAGCGTACACGTGTTTTTCTCATGAGTTTGTGCACCATCGTCACGTTTTAGCATCCCGGAAAAAAAACAACAACATTTGTGATAATCATGGAACAAATTCCTCATCGAAGGTGAGGTGAAGTTTCAGGGCCATTCAGTAATAAGTACAATGAGGTTTGGAGGGGTTTTTTTTTTTTTTATGTATCTAGAAAATGATTTATTGTAAATATATAAATGCAAATATGTATCATATTGCTGTCCACAGCCATGTACTTAAAAGACAAAAAATTACATTTTTTAAAATATTTGTTTTAGGATGGAAGCATTGCAATCTAGAAGACACTGTCATGAACGTGTAAAACATTTAATCATTTAAAGTGATACAGAAAAGGTTTATTTGAATAATTAACGTGTATATTTGTAAAGATATTTATAGACTTAACATGTGGTTCTTAAGTTCGAAAGGTCTAGTTTAGGATTTTAGTACTGTACGCAAAGATTTTTATTTCAATTTTTTTGTAACTTATTTTACAACAAAACTGCGACGTTATTTTCACAACTGGCAGATTCCTCTAGTTTTTGATCCATCGGTTTTTTTCTTTTTCTTTTTTCTTTTTTTCTTTTTTTTTTTTTTGGTTTGTTTACAGTTTAAAAAAAAAAAAAAAAAAAGAAAAGAATGTACGACATGATGATTTTTGAGAGCGAGTGTGATTCGACCGCCAGAGGACGACCGGTGACCTGAGCTGGATGTTTCACGCTGAGCTCAAAACTCTGGTTTGAAAAGTTGACGTTTGCGATATAAAAGCAACGATTAACTCTTGCTGGGCAAGAAAAAGCAGCGATTGGAGACATGTACCAGAGAGGCCTTTTAGTACGACTGAAGTACTTAAAGACGTGTTGAACATCAACAACATCGAGCTGTGAACCAGGAGAAGCCTTCAGAGAACCTCAGCAGCCTGTTTCTAACGTCAAATCCTGCTACTGATGATATTTCACTATCCAGTCTCGACTGAAGTGAATTATAGGATGGATTGGTAGCCTGTTTGCTACTTAGCGCACAACATTTTATTAATGTAAAACAATGCACTGCAGTGCTCTCCAAAACCCCCACAATGAAACACAGAAAGTTCCTAGCATGTATGCTAGTGTCCTTTTTGCTAAAAACACCAAATCCCACAATGCAATTAGAGTTAATGCCGATCTACACCTTTCACATACGCTGAATGATGACAAATACATTTAGAGGAACTGTGGCAGCAATAGATTTTAAGAGCAAATATATATATATATGAAAGAAAAAGCGCTTTTTAGCTGCAGTGCACTCTGGGGGTTTGAGTCCATTTAGAGGGCAGAAATTGTTCTCTGAAGCTCTCTCTACTTGATTCTGAGTCTTCACCCAAAAATGTGACATTTACCATCAAATACAAGAATAAATGAAACGCACCAATCGACAACCAGGACACACGAATTCAAAATACTCTTTAATCACCATCGTCGTGTTTATCGGCGTGAAAGCGGATCCAGGCGGATTCGAAGGTGCTTCTGAAGGCTTCAAACTCTTATTGTAACAGAAAGGTCACAGGGTCAATTCTAACAAGTTGCGTGTAGTGACTCTCAGCACCTGTGTGCACACTCATGGGTAAAAGCATCAGCTCGAAGGCAGAAGTGTAAAAGCTGTTTTGTCCTTTTGTGCTTGAGTGTTGCTAAAAAAGAGAAAAAAACTTGCCCAGACGCTTGAGATTTTATCGCTGCTCTATAGTATTAATACTGAAATGAAGGCACGCTGTGTGATCTGTATGTTGCACGGCAAGAAAAGAAAATATATGGACAGTGTATATATGTATATATATATATATACTATATATATATACATATATATCAGTTTGTTAAGGAAGAGTCTGAGGTGGATGCTTCTTCAAGAAAAGTGCCAAATTAGTTTTAAAAGTCTATTTCACAGAGTTTTCCAGATCTCTGAACCAAATTACTGCACTGTCGAATGTAGGCGGGCGGAGGTTACATGTGCAGGGAAGGATCATGGGATTGCCAAATCAATACCCCCACCCCCCACCC
>NW_019525526.1:112844-117856 GCF_002814215.2 Seriola lalandi dorsalis | reverse complement strand
GACCCCAAAAAAAAAAAAAAAAAAGCATTAGGGTTGAAATGTTTACAGAGTCTGTTTTCAGCAACGTTCACGAAAGGGAAAGCAACGTTCAAGTGGCATTGAAAGGTTCAGAAACACGATTGACTCGCTGCTAAATGGAAATGGTGGCAACACTTCGCTGTGCAACGGCCTTGTTCCGGTGTAGGAACGGAGTTTATAAATACCCAACAAGACTGTGTCGGTACTTAATGAAATCTCTGCAGTATTTGAAGTACTTAAAAGAGTGAAAATATGTATTTAAATCTGTTGCTACACTGGGAGATTTATATGTTTGTTTTGTTTTATTTTAGCACCAAATCATGTACTTTTTCTTTGGTTTCTACACAGAAACAAGGCCTTTGTAAAGTGAAGGGTTACACAGAGTTATTGTTACTTCTGTTTTCAGTTTTGGCCCAAATCTACAAAGTGCCTGGAATAATTTAGCAAACAAAAAGGAGATTAATTGATTAATTTTGATCACATTTTGAATGTATAATTGCAAAAAAAAAAAAAAAAAAACCCATAAAAAAATGAAAAAGCAGTTGTGACTAGAAGCAGGCTGTGTAAGTATGCGCCTGATTTTTCTTTTTCTTTTTTTTGAGTGAACAAGGCAGACAAAAAGGCACTTGTTTAAAGGTTGGATGGATCTAATGAAACGGATGGTGTTTTATTTTATTTATTCTTCCATGCTGGGTAAAAGCTTTCCCTATGGTGAGAGTATTTTTATTCATAGCTATCTGCTTTTCAGTGTTGTTTTTCATTACAGAGCCAGAAGATGATGATGATGATGATGATGACGTAGAGTAGTCATGTTACTAGATACTGATGCCCCCCATCAGGCTTTGCTCCTTGCATAATTTATCCTGTATTTTATTTTTATTTCATTTGGATGCCCTCCCTGGCCTTTTTTTCTGTATCCTTGTCGAGCTTTTTAACGGCCTCTGTCTCTCCGTTAAGGTCACTTTTAAAATGGATGTGTTGTTTTTAACGTGCGTCTTGCTTTTGACAGCTAAATTGAAGAGCTACTGTATGTTGCAAACTGCTGGATATCCATAATAGTGGAAAAATGGCAACTAAGAAGTGTAATTACTTGCAGTCTGTATTGTGGTTCGGCCCAGCTCAGCTTAGTAATGGACACAAATACGGTACTTTAAAACCCTTACTAACTGATTGCCCTAATTTACGTCAAAATAGTTCTATCCTTTTAGATCCGGTGTAACTGACACTTTCTGAGGACGTCGTTATCCCCCATGTCTCTTATGATTAAACATTTATTAATCTGCTTAGAAATCATAAAAGACGTCAGTTTAAATACAGAACTTTCCATAGATCTGTGGGTACAAACAAAATCTGTTAATCGCTAATTTAGCATGTTTTTAATTCTGCCAATTTGTCAAAATAGAAAGAAAATAATTAGTAAAAAGCTTTAAGCCAGTGGCTGCAGCCATTTTCTGTTGACATTTAAATGTCAAAGCCCTGTGTCCACTTCACATACGTCATACACAGTTAATGTTCTAGTTATTTACACTATTAAAAATGCTTTTAAGTTGTTTTTGTTTATTTTTGAGTTTGCCACTCAGAACGTGGAAGCTAGTTAGCCTAGCTCGCTAATAATGTTAACACTGGTTCCTACTAGGCATTACTTTATGTTCATGTTATTTCAATACCTCATCGAGAATGGAGATAAATACACTTCATTGAACAGCAATAAGAGGATACTGGTGTTTTCTTCTAGAAAATGTGATAGTTATATATCTGGTAGTTCTTCTGAATTAAGATGCTGCTAAACTAAAATGATAAAATGAATCTTGAGATTTAGTTTCCCAAATTAACCTAAATGCTGTTTCAGAGGCTTTTTAACTGTTGCTGAATTCTGACATTTAATAATATTTGAATCAGCACAACATTATTAGCTCCAGTGTAAAATAGATGGTTATTGGTTCGACAGGCAAATGTTAAAAACAACAAATCCTTTTTTTTTTTTAGGAGTGAACCGGTTTTCTTTGCTGTTGAATGAATGAAGAGCGTGGCCTCAGCAGGGAGGGATTCTTACTGTATGTACAGTCACACATGGGCCTTTAATCACCTGTCGTCTCCACTCTGACTGACTTATTTATTCTCTTTTCTGTAAAAACACAAAGAAAATCAGGATTGAAGATGAAACTGGGAGGAGAGGCGCGTTATCTCGGCTTCCTTTGGTCTCCGCGAGGCGCACCTTTGCTTCCAGAGTCATCCGAAAAATATAAATTGCTTTCATGTCTTTGTTTAGTTTTTTTTATTATTTTCCAGGTTGGAATGGTTAGTTTTCACACAGCTCTCGTTCATCCCGTTTTCATTTTGTCATGCGTTTCTAACCCGGCGATGAGTTAGTCCAGATTAATTTATAGTTTGAAATACGCTTCTACGTTGCTGGTGTACACGAGTAGAGTTTTATGTAGCTGTGTGAGCTATTTTGTAAGAATCTTAGAGAGGAAATGATTTTCACATACGCTTCATTTGATTTTTTCTGTCCGTTTCGTCACATTTCATTTTGCATTCCACATCAGGTTTTTATTTCACAACAATAGTGAGACAAAATCATGTTTGTCCTTTTGATTTTTTTGATTTTTTTTTTTTTTCTTTCCAGTCCCACGTAATTTATTTTTCCTCCCTCTGTATTCATGTTTCTAACATAGAAAGGTGGAACTAACTTGGCATTATGTGAATTTTTTTTTTTTTTTATTTGTAATTCATAGCTTGTTTGTTGCAATGTACCTGTTTTGATCATGATGAATCCTCTGTAACATTCCACCACAACAACCCCTCTGGGCAAACATCTCCCACTGGGAAAAAACAATTTCACAACTCTCTCTCTCTCTCTCTCACTCTCTCTCTCTCTCCCCTCTCTCTCACTCTCTCTCTCTCCCTCTCCCTCTCTCTCTCTCTCTCCCTCTTTCTCTCTCTCTCTCTCTGTGCCTGACAAACTATGCTGTCAAAAAAGGTTTTCAATAAACATGTTATAATAGCGTTTTCTGTCAACGCCGTCTCTGTCACTGAGAGCATGTATTTGCAAAACAAACAGTTCCCATGGCAAAAATAAGTCAAACAAAAAAAAAAAACAGACTTTGTGAATCACGGTGAACAAATCCGAAGTTTAGAAGTTTATGTTAATGTGATGAAACCAAAATACCGCAGAGTACACACGTCAGTCAGGGTGTTTTGCCTGGTGTCTCGGTTTGTTTTGTCTCAACATTGTCAATATCAGGGCTCATTTTCCTTCAACATAAACTAACCGAGCTGTTAGTTAAACTCAGTACAAACAAGCTTCGGACACGGTGACGAGGCTAAAGGTGTGTCTACACAGGAGGTGTAGCCTGAGCATGTTAGCTTCAGTCCTTCATGTGTATGTACACAGTTCAGGTACAGTGCTGAGTGGAGGTCAACGGCTGTTCGGAAAGATCGGCCACAGGCTCCCATGACTATTCTCAGGCATAGTGTTTAATTGAGCTAAATGCTAAGGAGCTAATTGTAAGTTTTGCTGTTATAGCTGCATTAACAGCTCTTTACTTACCCGTCTTGCCAAAAGCTAAGCAGCGCTACTTCTTCAGGGCAGCCTGGACAGTGACTCGGTATCAGAAAATGACGAGACGGTTAGCTCGTTAGCATGCTAACTTCAGTAGAAGAGAAGAAGTGAATACATAGAATTAAAACGAGGGTTTCTTTCCACTGCCGGACACGGCTTTTGGCGTCTAAAGGAATTACGTTTGATGCTGAATGGTTGTTGCTGTTTATGCTAACATTGGCTATGTAGCACTAGCAAAACATCAAATAGCTCCTTTATGCAGATATAAGGTTTCCCATGTTCATTGTCTTAGTTTAACTTGCTACATTTACTAATTAGCACAAACACAAATTACAGCTGAGGCTGATGGGAATTCCATTATCCAGATTTGCAGGTATTTGATAATTAGCTGAGTTTCCATCCACCTGTTTTTATGCACATTTTTAATTTGCTTCATAATGTTTACTACATGTTTTTCCACCTTTTGAGGTTTTGATGGTGAGCTTTAAATTACATCATCTTGTTGTGCCATCTTCTTCTGCAGCGGTTTAATGGCACCTGACTGGAGAACTAGCACCACCAGCTGTTTTATCTCAATGAACCAACTTTACGAAAGGTTTGTGGAAACAAATACTCTTCCTCCTCTCCTCAGTCTTCAATGCCAAGTTTCTTTTAAATCTGAAAATGACTGAAAATTATTTATTGATTTTTTTTTTTCCTTTTTCTTCTTCATTGTGTTAAAATGAAAAACACTTCAAATCTGATTTTTATAATTATTTTATCTAGGATCCAGGAGAGACTAACCCCAGATTTTTTTTTCAGATAGATTTCTTCTGGAGAAACTGATTTCTTGGTTGCTGCCCTTAAATGGGTTTCTAAATGTTAACGAATACAAAGAGCCAGTATTACAGGCATTCTGGATGTGCAGAGCATGTAAACACATATTTAGATTTTTCTTCTCCTAATCTGATTTTTCACAGTAATCAGTTTACTTATGTGCATTGGTTTTTATGTACGAGCTGTTTCATAGCACTCAATAAAAAGACAGACGTTATTGATGCATAAAAATTACTATTTAAAATGTGATAAAAATGGAAAACGTGCATAAAGGATGCAGTGAGGGGAAGGAAACCCGGATTTAGACGTCAGTAAATAAACTTAAACTCTGAATCACTGGGGTATTCTCCTTTAAACTGCAGCAGGAAATGCAGGCAGCAGAGATTTCTGTCCCCAGTTCCTGTTGATTCTGTCACACAGTGAACAAATTAGCCTCTCATAGCATCTTAACTGCTCTTTAATCACGGAAAGTCTTTGCCCCTCTGTCTTTGTTTGCTGAATACAGTTCCACGCCCTCCCTCGCCGCCTCGCTGGCTGCGGCTCAGTAAACGGCTGGTAGGAGGAGGAGAAGGAGCGGGCGTGCAGGGGAGGTACGGAGGGGCGGGGTGGGGGCGGG
>NW_019525526.1:78433-108433 GCF_002814215.2 Seriola lalandi dorsalis | reverse complement strand
GATGTTGTGAATTATTAGCGGAGCTCTGCTTGACCTCGGTCTGCGCTGCCGCAGGGTGGCTGCTCGCTTCCTCTCCTCGGAGAGATTAGGAATACCATCGGTGGCCAGGACTCCCTCTGCCATTCCCATTTATGGAACATCTGTTCCATCTCTCTGGCCTTTTCTCTAATTGCTGGATTAGAGGGTGACGGGAAGGCCCTGGTTGTTGAGAGTCGTCTCTGAGCTGTTTTGACATGTTCGCCCATGATGTGCGATCATGAGGGAAAAATGTCGGTGTAGGTCACGGTATCTCAATGTTCAGCAGCGTTTTGCAGGATGATTCAGGGGAGAGGAGTCGTGAGTCCCTCTGCTCGTTTTTCTGAAAGTGTGCTCTGTGATTTACAGAGAGAAAGGTCGAGCAAACAAATCATAACTCCTTGTGTGTGGCGTTAACTATACTGAGAGTATTACTACATGACATTTCCATCTGTAGTATTTCATAGAAAATTGCATGACATCAGTGGAATGAGGCTTTATGTGTGTATTCATCTGTAGGATAATCATTTATAATGATAATAAAGTGTGTTAAAATATGCAAGATTTACTATCTCTAGCCCATCGAGGCTAGAGGGAGCTCACCATGTGATGTAGGATCATACAACACATTAATATTAATAAAAAAAATGTATATGTGCTCTAGATAAAAGCTATTTTTATTTTTCTATAGTGTCTTCCTGCTGCAGCTGCCCAGTGGCTCCCTGGGAAATTAGTGAACAATGAGAATCTGGCCCCTTTTTTTGCACAGAAAAAAAATGATCTCACACAAATACATCCTGTTTCCTAATTATGGCTTAAGAAGTGTTTGATATTCATATATGTTCATTAAATACATTATGTGTCTGCTTTTTTCAAATAAGCAAAATGACACAGTAACAGATGAAAGAGACTTTTTTTTTACCCATGAAAATAAATTTAAAACTCTTGTTTAACAGTAAAGCTGTGGATTAAAAGCTTAGGCAACAAATATCACAACAGAAATACTTGGATACTTGGATACCACTCTCATGCCTGTGTGCTAAATATGGAGCTGGAGCAGGAAGGCAGTTAGCTTAGCTTAGCATAAAGTCTGAGGGAAAAAAAGGGGGACGCAACTGGTTTTGCTGTGTCCAAAGTTCAAAAATAAAAGCTCAGAAATGACCATGTTATATCCCTGTTACCATTTTCAAAATCCCTGTTGCTACGGGAAACAGCAACAACCTCCAGGCCAACAAACTATGTGCTAAAAATGATTTGTGCATTAGCCTCAGTCGAGGGGGTAAAGGGGCAAAGTTGTTTGGACTTAATTAGTTTGGTCATTTCCTGTTTTATTTTGAAGTAGATTTCCTTGTGTCTCTTGTTGTTTTGTTTACTTCCTGTCTTTGTCCTGTTTCCCCCCCAGTTTGATTATCTCCCCCACCCTAATGTGTTTCACCTGTGTTCAATCACCCTCGCCTCCCTTGTGTCTATTTAGTCTCTGCTCCCTTTTGTCTCTGTCAGTTCGTCCTGTTTTCCTGGCTGCTGCTTCTGTTTCGCTCTGATGTTCCCGTTCAATGTTCTCTAGTGTTTTCTTTCATTCTTTGACTTTCAGTTGGTTTTTGTGCTTCTGGCTGGTGTATTTTTGATTCTTGGTTTTTAGAAGTTTCTGTCTTTCCTTTCCTTTATAAATCACTGATTTTACCTTTTCTCGGATGGTCTGCATTTCAGTCCCTTATAGCTACAACACCTGGCTTTATAATACAAGAGTAATACGTCCTCTGAGCAGCGTTACGTCTGCAGGGGTAGACCGGAGGCTACAGTGAGTCGTATCGGAAAGTGACGGGACGGGCCGCGGCTAGCTGATTAGCTGGTTAGCGTGCTAACTTCAGTAGAAGAAAAGACGTGATAAAGACAAGAGTTAACACTGGTGATTCTTTCCACCTCTGGAGACAGATGTTGGTGAGTCAAGGGGACGAAGTTTGATGCTGAGCTCACGACGTTTCATCTAGTCTGGTAAATAAACAGCTGTTAACGCTAACATCAGCTACGGTAGCAAAACATACAAATAGCTCCTTTTAAAGAAGAGTACGACTGAGATCTAAAGGAACATTGATCGCCTGACAGCGTCCGAACACGGAGCATCAGGCCTCAAACCAACTGCAACATCTGAAAAAACAAAACCACGACAACAAAGCGAGTGCACTCGCAGGTCGATGGGCAGATAAGAAAGGAACATTTAAACTGCACTTTAACTGGAAAAGAATGTGATCTTGTCTTATAGCAGAGCTTCACAAATGGAGCGAGACTCAAAGGCATCGTTGTTTAGTTTATTTGCCATGAAATTAGAGGAGTCATTAGGGCCGAGGCGAAACGGTTCCACATGCGAAAACTGTCTTCCATCTCACGTTCAAGGTGCACAACAAAGAAAGACAGCTCGCTCGCTCTCTCTCTCTCTCTCTCGGGCCAGACTCTTTTATTTTTGTAACCTTAAGCTAGTCGCAGGTCGCCCCGCTGAGAGTACAAATCTCCCTCTCACCAGACGTCTGACCTAGAGAGAAGCATCAATGACAAACTTAACAACATTCAACACCAACAATACATCTCTTTTCCTCACACTCACATTTCACGTTTCTGTTTGACCTTGCTGAGTGTTTTGATGATTCACAGCAACACACTCACACACACACACACACACTCTTCCTCCTCTTTCTCAGACAGAAATGAACATGACTGATGACACTGAGGTAACACAGTGCTACCGATGTGGAATTTAAAGTGTGGTTGTGAGACTTTGCTGCTACCGTCAAGACGGAGCTCATGCGGTCCGTGTGCACAGGGCCAGGTGGAGCGCGATGGGTAGAAGGTGTGAACAGGAAGTTTGCGGCGGACGCAGACGGCGACTGAGGATGTTTCCACAGAGGCTGACGCACGACAGCATCATCAGGTGATAAATGGCAGGGTCTTGGCGTTGTTGTTTGTCGTGTGGGAGACGTTTTTTGACATCGAGTGAAAAGTCATAAACTGGGAAAATGGGCATCATGGGTTTTGGCTTTATACCAGAAAGAGGTTTAATGTGATCTCATTCAGATTCACCTGCTTCACAACTTATTATGAGAAAATGATCTTTTAAACAGTCGAATCTGTGAACCGTGGAAATACTTCTGACTTTGACTCTGGAGTCAAAATTATGAGATAAAGTGTTTTGTGAGTTTTGACCTCAGTCAAACTTTGGCAATGGATATTTTTATTACGCTTAACTTATTTTTTCTCTCTCTTTTCCTAGTGGAAATCAGCTTCCACTGTTTGCCTTGTGCATCTAGTTTTGGACTGATGCTGGATCGTATCAAGATATTAAATCTGTGTTGCAATCAGCAGGGGATCCCGAACACAGGACAGAGTGGGAAAGAATAAGAGAAGGTTTATTGTGTGCTGTCCGTGAAGGTGGGTGGAGGTGAAGGTTACAGCAAGTGAAGGGACACGAGGATTAGCTCGGTGATTTAAAACAACACGAGCCGAAGCCACACTGACTGAAACAACGATCTGGAGACGAGTGGATGAAGAACCAGGGTTGATGTTTGCGGGCTGATGAGACGGGAGAGTGACGGGAGCGCCACGCCCACAACGTAGACACACACACACACACACACACACACACACAGATACAGAGAGTGAGGCAGACAGGTGAGCACAGGAAGCACACGACAGACGGAAATACTAAACACAAGGAATAAACTGCAGCCGCGGTCGTGACTGTGACTGTGTCTGTGTCTGTTCATTAAAATTCAGCCAAATCAGACTGAAACATTTTCAGATATTATAGTGCAAACAGAGCGGGATGAAAACATCACCCCCTGCAGTTCCCACAACGCTGCCATCAGCCAGGATCCTGTAAGGGTGATGAAACACACCTATTTATGCTGCAAAATATAAGCACAGCTCATGTATTTTTCAACAGTGCGGCCAACTTGTCCAGCTTTCTGCAAGTTTGCAAGTCAACCCTCTGCATCTCTTTTTAGTTCTTGGCTTTGGAAACTCTCACTAACTCAGTCGTGCATCTGCACAAAGCAGAAGCCTTCACTGATCAGGTCACCGCCTTTACATGCACGAACCAGAGGCGTCAATCCAGAGCAAAATGATATAGTTCAATAGTCTAGGTCACAGCATTCATGTCACAGCTGTAGCTTCAGCCTCTGTCCTTTGCAGAGATACTGTACGTATAGAAAGAATGGGAAGCGTAAACGATAGAGGAGCTTAAAGCGAAAAGAAGCAGGAGAAGAATCTTGTGTGGGCTTTACCTTCCTCTGTGCTTCTTCCAGACAAGATTAGTAAAGTTAACACAGAGAGCTGTTAATACACGAGGCTTTCTTCATGCGAGGCTCCGGGCCGACTGTCACTGCGCCGCTGAGAATACTTCTCTTTGTGCTTCCAGATAGTTTTTCTGCTGTATAACTGCACTTCAGCTCTTTAGTCCTGCCAGCACAATGCCTGACTGTTTCTTTCACTGCCTAAGCTACATAGTTGTACAACTTTCAAGACAAGCACCACGTTTCTTTTCCCCCCGCCAGGCTTGAATTTACATCAGCACTCTGCTTAGTTTGCCGATGTGCTCGCTGCTTTTCTTGTTTATTTCCAACCAGCCTCGTTGTTCTGTCAGCGGCTGATATATCTGAGCTGAGAGTGTTTCCCTCTCCGGTGTTTCCTGCCTGTTGCTTGTCGACTTAGGTTTTTGGTCGGAACGGTTATGAAAGCAGGGAGCTTATTTTTTACCTTAGTATCCATAACAGTCAAGTTGAGTAACGCAGCCATTTCGACACATTTTCACAGACTTTGTTGGAGGCATATAATTATTATTTGGGTGACCTTGAGGGCTCGACGCAATGCAACTAAAGAAAACACACGCAAATACTCACAAATACAAGTACAGAAATGTTAAACAAGTGCGTCCCAGCCGGGTTCATCGCTATGGAAACACCATTGTCATCTGCAGCATGTTTCTCTGTTTGGTTTGTGTTTGAGTATTTGCAGCACATGTGTTTGTCAAACTGATGAAGTTGTTTTGTGTCTCTTGTCTATTTTCAAGTGTTTTCTGCAGCTGCAGTGCATTGAGCTCTCAGGGCCACCGTAAAATACCTCCCGACATGACTTCCTCTGCCTCCCGAGAAAAAACGTACAAACAGTATCATAAATCAGTGACATCGACCAGGTACAAAATAATATAGATTCAAGATAAAAGAGGAACAATCCATTAAAATAAACATATAAATACAGTTAATAAAAAAATGTGACAACAAAATCAGTTAAAGCAGGTACAAACAAGTTAAAAGGTTTGACATTATCATAGTGATTTGTAGTGAGTTCCAGGTGGAAGCTCAGCGTGAACTCGATGGACACGGAGCGTGAGCCGGTCATTAGTCCACTGGACCAAACTACTCCAGGGCTGAACTAGCATGGAAGAAATATGTGGAGGCAGCTTTCCAATACGGGCCTCGCAAATAAACAAATGCATGTGCAAATCAGGCCTTTCAGAGAGAGAGAGAGAGAGAGATAGAGAGAGAGAGAGAGGACCACCCAACCTGTTTGTACAGGATGCAATGATGAGTCTTACAAGCATCACCAGTAATGACCCTGAGAGCAGAGTGGGTCGAGACTCGCAGCCGAATCCTCAACAGGGTGTCGCAATTGCTACTAGACCCAGGACCTTAATCTTAATACATAATAAATCTCCCAGCAGCCCCTGGACCACACAAAGCACAACAGAAATCCATGCGGCACCGCCAGCGTCGGTACAACACAATACAGGCCGTGCAGGTCCGTACAGCGGGGGGAAATACATGCACAGAGCCACCCGGCTATTGGTCATACTTAAAGTGTTATTCAGGTTAAGCTACCAGACCTTCGCATGAACCCTCGATACTGTGGGATTGAGTTTCCTTCTTGTCAAAAAAAGTTAATAGGGTATTCCTGTCTGCTCGGAGCGTGCCGCTCCATGAAATATGTGAAAGGGCTCGGCTGCACGCTGCCTCAGCGACTGAGGCCTCCGCTAACAGCCTACAGGGGAAATAAATGAAGATTCCCACTGCAGCCGTGATCGCAGGCGCTGCTCGCTCGCCATGCCGTTTTTATTGACATTCAAATCTACCTATGACCCATAATTGAATTATGAGCTTAGCAAGGTTATTCAGTGTTATGACATTTATATGCATTGATCCAAACCGGGGGTTCCTTCTCTGCATGTGAATTAAATCTGACTTGGAAAATGTTTCTCTGCATTAAAAGCAGTTGAGCTGTCTGCTAGAAAAAATAAATAAATAAAAAAATGTTTTATTACTTTCACGGAAATGGTCTTTTACTTGTCCGTGAGACAAACAATTGATAACTGTGGAGTAACCGGGTTAAGAAGTGAACGCTGTGCGCATGTAAACATAGCTGCTGTCTCCTGTGCTGTCAGTGTGTGATGGATGAGCCGTGGAGGAGATTAAACGCTCCTCAGTGAGCAGTGGCAGGTGAGTCCGGCGGCTCTGCGCTCCACGCTGCATTTCTGTCTGTCTCCGAACAGCGTGAGGCCCTTTGTCATAGGCCGGACTACAAAGGCCCTTTAGGTCTCCATTGTTCTCCCCGCGATCAATATGGAGGTAGAGTGTTGGAAAGCACTGCCGGCACTGTCAGAGGAGTTCAATTAAAATGACGGTGAAACATAGTGTGTCACGGCAGAGTGCTTTTATAGTATTAAACATGATGTAGTGCAGCCTTATGCATTTAACATATAATACAATGTCTTACAATGTATTTTAGTGTGTTACAGTTTATTAAATGACATGGAACAGTTCGCTGATGTAAGAGGAAATGTGTTTCAGTAAAAACATAAAATATACATGAAAGTAAACGATTACAATAAAATAGAAGCAATAAAATCACATATAAATGATTTGCAGGTATTGACTGAAGATGATGCTGTTTTCAGTTGCACTTTGTGACATCAGTGTAAAATACACACACCTACACATACACACATTCAGTAGAATATATCTGATTGTGTAGGTGTAAAGAATAAATGTCAACAGGATCCGTCTGGTGCCTAAAATTGAATCGATTTCTCTGCAGAGTGTGAAAACAGCACTTTAGGTCGACGGGCGCCGCAGTATTATCTGCATCTGTGTCACATACAGTCACACTTTTTGATTAAATCAAAGAAATCGATGAGAAAATATCAAAAATATGATATTTCTATCACACCAGCGGTAAATAAGATGTCTTCTACATTTCAGAATATAGACACTGAAGTGCCAAAATCTGCAGTTCCTCAAATGACCACTTGAACCTGGCTCCAACAGTGAGTCAATCCCCATAGACTCCCATGTTAAAACGTGCAACTTTACAGCAGAAATAAACATGTTTGAAGCCTGGTACGAAAACAGTTTTGTTCTCTAGCGCTTCATAACAACTGCTCTCTCGTTTCAATTTTATTAAGGCTTTCAGTTCTGCATAATCGAGGACGTGATGCTTTGAGTGACAGGTGGGTGAGCGTATTCCTGCCACAAACCGACCTGCACCGACGTCTCAGCTCCACACACGCCCCGCCTCTTTGTGCATCTCTGGATCAGCTGGGAGTTTGGCGGAGTCAGGCTCTGCCAAGATGGCGACGGTGGAGCAGCCCGCTTTTGAGCTTCAAAAGCACTCTTCAGAAACCTGTGGGTGACGTCATGGAGGCTACGTCCATCTTTATTTACAGTCTGTGGTCATACTCAGTTTAACTTTCTCAATGAACGGTCAGAGAAGCTACTAACAACCCTGTACTGACTACAAAACCCAACTGAACACATCTTACATTAACAAAATTACCTTGTTCTAAAGTCATCGTATCAGTTCGATCGAGTCATGATGACATTGTTTATATTTCATAATGGTGTTAAAGTCAAATCAAAAGCTTGAAGCAGCAGGTTTCACTATCATTTATATTAATATTTGATGATTTGTTGCCGTTTTTATTCATGTGTTAGAGATCATTCTGTACGTCTGCTCATTGTGAATTACATGCATCCAGAGATGTAATGTGTTCAGACATAGTGATTATAGGTGGTGGTGTATTTATGACCGGTTTCATGTACCTTGTGTTTTTCTCTTCCTCCTGCATCACCTCAGTCAGAGGCTGCAGGCGTCTCCCGTTTGCTGGGTTCAAAGAGCTGTAATCTCCCTGTGAGAAAGTTTTACATACTCTCCCGTTTTTCCTCGTTCTCCTCCATTATTGTACGTCAAAGCCGAGCAAAATAAACCCACAGTGTCTCCTCCTGACATCAGTCAGAGGATGCAGGTGGTTGGCTGTGTGATGTAGTGTTTTAAGTATTCAAAGAGTTGCCGTTTGTTTATAGCCCGGTGTTTTATAGTGATTACAGTGCATTAGTATTCCAGGGTCCTATTTTTCTTGTCCTTTCAACATGACAGCAAACAAAGCAGCAAAAAAAAACGAAGATTGTTTTAGTTTAGTTTTCCATTCAACAGCAGTGGCTGCGACTGTTTACACTGAAGCTTATCTATGATGTAAATACGATATTACATGCTCTCCTATGTGATATTTTCAAACACAGTGCCAAAGCAGGGCAGTGCAAGACTTTACTCTTTACTTAGTTACGTCAAATAAAAGATGCTGTGCAGCCGAGGTTCACTGTCTGAGCTGCACATGGTGTAAATACTGTATAGTGTTACATACACTCATACTGTACATTTACACTGTTTTGCTTCAACATTTTTAGGTGGAGAAGGAAAAAAAGCACAGAAATGTTATGTTTAACAGCAGGTGGTGTATATAATTATGCAGTAAATATATATATATATATATATATATAGTTATGTAAGCTCATTCCCATGCAAATATTTACAGTGTGTTGTCAAAGCAGAGCAAAATAAAAGCATAAAAATCATTAAATTTTCTGTCTTAACAACAAAGGCTGCAGCCGTGGTTCATTGCCTGACCTCTGCTCGGTCTCAGTACGTGACAGTGATGCACACAATCACACAGCTGGTTGGTGTGGATGAGCTCAGAGGTGGATAGTAACTTAGGGTAACATAAGTGCATAAGATAGCAACTGGTGGGAGGCCAGTAACGTCTTCAGTGTCACCACTAAGGTCTACGTGTCCTTGAGGCTTGACCCTGTTTTCTGACCCCTCTGTATAAATGCATAAGTGGGGACGAAGTGCAACCAGGGAGCAACATTCAGAAAGTTTTAAGTGACTTGTTCACATTGGTGCTAGAGTTTTTTTTTATTCCCCTCACAGCTGCAGAAGAGCAAAGTAGAGGCTCAGAAGTCTCGTACTTTGCCCTCTTTTTCCTCAACAACACCCTCGCTTGTTGAAAAGAAACCGCAGCCTGTGGTTTATTGTATAATTACAAGCTGAATGTACATCACATAATTATAGTATCACATGCAGCCATACAGTTGCATCGTGTTTTCCTACATCACACCAAAGAAGAGCCGCAACTGTGGCTCACAGCATAGTTTCTATATGGTGTAACTGCAGCGCTGCGTGCACTCACACAGATAAACTTTGTTTTCATGGAGTATTTTAAAGCAGAGCAAAATAAAAATCACATAAATCTCATATTTCTGTCCTTTTTCATCTCTCAGAAGCAGGCTGCAACTCATTATAGTATAATTATATAGTAGATCCATCCATCTGTTTATCCTGCTCATGGTCACCGAGGCCATGAAGCACATACAGCACATACATTCAGAGTGTAATGACAGCACAGTGCAGTTTTCTCTTTGTGCTGCAGCACACTGAACACAGAGGACTCAGATCAAAGTGCAGACTTTCAGCTTTGATTAAAGCGTCATTTGGCGACACGAGGCCGGTGTGTGATAACGTGTGGCTCACGGTCGGCGCTCCGTGTCATCCCAAAGGTGTTGAGGTCAGGGATCTGTAGGGATCAGTTCTATCTTTATTTATGGCTTTGTGCACGAGGGCGTCTTGTCAGGTTGAAACAGGAGAGGGACAAACACAAACTGTTGACACAAAGATGGAAGCGTGCTATTGTCTAAAGTATTCATACCTATTTTAGATTTTAAGCCAGACGTTGATCTTAAACATACTGGCTCTGTTTTCACTGGTCATGTGTTTGTGTTTAATGAGATCAGGTAGCGACCACAACGTGTTTGATCCAAATTATGTGTCATAAAAACTCAGTGATTCCACTCTCAGATACATTCATTAAAAGGAGCTATTTGTAAGTTTTGCTATTGCTACTAACATTAGCATTAACAGCTGTTTACTTACCAGTCTACCTGCTCAGAGGACGTGTTAAAACCTCTTGTCTTGTAAATGCAACAATGGTCGAAGCTCCTGTCAAGCAACAATCACCACCACCCGCTCCCGGGAAGAAACCATGTTCAGAGGCAGAGAAAACTGACAAATAAACATTTTTGTGCGCCACAGGAATCTCTGGCCTCGTGTTACTTAAATTAAAGTGATCCAAAATGCAGAGCAGTGAACACGGGGATCAGAGCTGGGAGAGAAAAACGTGGGATTGGCGCTTTGGTTGTTTGTTTTTTTTATTCTTGGACAGTTTTTAGAGTCTGAGGAGGCGGCAGCCCAGCACTGTTCTGTGATTGATTGTATATTTGGCAAATAATAATAATAATTTGACTTATTTTTCTACATCACGTCAAAAACGAAGCAAAAGCAAAATCACAGAAATTTTGCTGCTTCCTCTCGTCAGCCAGTGACGGCTGCTCGGCCCATTCCGGCCAGAGGGTTTATTGTGTTGTGACACTGAGCTCAGCCAACTAACCAGCCCACACACACACACACACACACACACACACATACACACATCCTCCACCAGCCGCACCACCGCTGGCTCTGGACCGGCTTGTTTGGGCTGGAAGCGGGCAGCCCGGCAGCTCGGGGCCGGGCCGGGTCAAAGAAGCGCAGCGGGAGGACGGCCAGCTCTGGCGGCTGCTGTCCCTCTCCAAGACAACTGCTGACGGGGCCAGAGAGGCCCAACTGGGCCAGAGCCGGGCACGCTCAATAGTCCCCATTGACAAGGCACTTCCTGGAGGCAGCGGCGCACAGAGAAATGAGCAGAGAAGAAGAGGAAGACGAGAGAAAGGGAGAGGAAGAGAAGAGGGAGGACGGGAAGAGAGAGGAGAAAGGAAGAGGAGAAGGATGTCAGAGGGACAAAAGAGGAGGGAAGGAGAGGAGCAGAGGATCTGAGGCAGAGAGGATGAGGAGGATAAGATGAGGAAGAAGAGAGGAGAGGAGGTGAAGACGAACAAGGACAAGATGAGGAGGACAAAATAGACCAGGATTTGAAAAGAAGGTGAGGAGACAGAAATGTGAGATATGGTGGCAAGAGAAAGGAAAGAAAAAGGAGGAGGAGGAGGAGGAAGAGGAGGATGGTGGCGAGGAAGAAACAACATGCTCACAATGACAAAATTAACATGCTAATGTTTTGGAGGCCTAGGTGAAACTTTGAGTTTAGCGTGTTAGCATGCTAGTTAGCAGTGAAGACAAAAGTAAATGGAGGCTGGTGGGAATGTCATTAGTTTTTCGTCGAGTCATTAAAACACATCGTCTGAAAAACACAAACATCTGTGTAAAGGTTTGTGCCGATCCATCCTGATGATGATGAGACATATGGATCACAGCGGCGGACGGACCGACCAGCGTCACCTCCTCTAGATCCAGAACAGTAGTGCTGGTAAAAAATGAGAGCGAGAGAGAGAGAGAAGTGGAAAGATGACAAGCACAGAGACAGAGATGACAGAAGAGGCAAATATATAGACGAGTGGGAGATGAAAGCAGAAACAGCAGGAAAGAAGATGAGAAGAACAACAACAGGAAGCAATGAGAATAAAGACGAGGAGAGGTTGGAGGGTTTGTGGGATTCAGTTTAGACCTGTAACACACACACACACACACGCACACACACACACACACACAAACATACACTTGTCTCTGCCAAGTGTAATTTACTCTCATGACCCCCGCTGAGCACCCAGAGGTTTCCTCCTCTCCTCTTCTCTCTCATCACTTTCCTTTTCCTCAGCTTGTTGGTTTTCTGTTTGCTGCCCCTCCCCCACACACACACACACGCACACACGCACACACACACTCCTTTGACTATGAACAATTATCACATCTGGAACATTCCTCCTGACGTCTGCTCTCCTGTATCAACAAACATCCACCACCTGCTCAACCTTTCATCTGACCGGAGACGACCGGCGCGTCATTACGTCCACATCTGGAACATGAACTCGTCCGCTTCACTGATGCCGAAGAACTTCGTGGTGCAGATGTGCAAAACGTAGAAACAAATAAAAGTTTTGTCTGCCCGGCTCTGTTTATCTTCAGCTGATATAACAGAGGACCGAACCAAATGTTGAGACGCTCTTTTCCTTTGTTGCATCAGAATGTGTGTCTCTTAAAAAATGTGTTTCTCTTGGTAATTTGTTTTTTGCTTTGAAATTCATGACGGGGAAGAAAATATTTTGAACATTTCAAATTTCGGGATTTGTTTTTCTGTCCCTGACTGAACAAACAGTAAATCTTGTGGTAAGGATTTGCAAACACTGTCAGCAGAAAGAAAGTCAGACTATGTGAATCTATAAGTCAAGTAAACTCGCTGCAAAATATGAACATCAGTAACGAGCACAGACAAGTTAAAGATACGAGAAACAAGACATCTGAAAGCATCGGTACAAATGGCTGGGAGCTTCTGTGAGGTGCTGTTCTGTACTAGAAGCTGCTTTGGAGGAAATAACCGAAAAGTTATACATAAAAATAAGTTGCTAACTATTAGCATGTTATCATGGCAACATGTGTCCCTCACGGAGAGAAATTAGTCCCAGTCCTGGTGATAAATTCATGTTTTATCATCTATAAATAAACAAGATTTACAAATGTGTATATACTTGTTTGTAGATTGGACGATGCATTCATGAACGACGTAAATTACTCACGCATTTAATCACCAATGATCTCTCTCCATACTTACAGCCCAGGACCAGGAGCTGCAGTAGCAACCCAACAAACTGTCACATAGTGTTGACCTCTGATGACCTCTGATGACCTCTGATGACCTCTGAAGGAGTGACTATATTCACATGCAGCTGATTTGCAGTAATAAAGATGTTTTGTTTTTTTTAATTATTTTTATCCACATAAAGGAACACGGCGAAGCGTAAGACGTTTAAAATATCTCTCACTCTTGGAAAAAAATGTTGGCCCTGAACGTCCAGGTGGTGATTACACCCCCCCAAAAAATAAAACTGATTTGACTAAGCAAATGGAAGTGAGCAGCATCGCAGCATGTCTGCTGAGACAGAGAGATGTCTCCGGTTAGTGTGCTGTGGTTTGCAGTCATAACTCCCTCCCCTTGTGTTTTTAGTTGTCGAGGACTCAACATCAGCAGCTGTATCTCGCCAACAGTAGCAAGCGTCGCTATCTTGATTGCTAGCATCTGTGCTACAGTTGCAAGGACTCACAACACTTTGACTTTGCTTCTGTTTGGTGTTAAACAGAGCGAGCAGAACACCAGCACTCACAGATAAATAGTCTTCTTGTTTAAAGTGCCCCACATTAAACAAATGTCTATTTACTTACAGTCGTCTGCTTGCTCTGTTTAGATACCAGTGACTGTGCTCTTGACACACTGCTATTGTATTTGGAGTTGTGCACGCTGCTACGACCTTGCACCTCTCTATATAGTCTATAGTATTTTTCTTCTGTGCCTTGGCAGATCACAACTACAGCTTATATATAATAACACTAAACAAACATCATAAAATAATCATGTACAGCACCACATCAAAACAAAGTGTGTGTTCATTGATTTGTATGACAGATGAATACAAAGCAAGAAGTAGATCGTAGAGAGTATTGGAGCCTTTGGCAGGTTTCCCGCTCCTGCACACCTGCCTCTCATCAGCTGATCATCGCTGTGAGCCGCTGCCTGCTCAGCTGTTGCTTGTTGGCTCGTCAGGCTGAAGCCATAAAGGCAGCTCTGCCCCCTAACTCCTGTTTGAACGCCTGTTGACTGTGACTCTGTGACTGTTATCTGCCTGTTGTTCAAGTTGAAGTGCTCTCTATCCGTCGCTGCTTTAACAAACTATCACAGGACGCAGTGTCAGACACCAAGCAGTGACTAAACCTTCGAGGAAGGAAGGATAATAACATTAAAGTGTCACTGCCTGTCTCGTTTGGCGCGTCACGTGCCAGACAAGAAACCACGTCAATCAAGACACAAATACAGTTAAATAAAACAGTGGCTGATTAAATCAGCAGCATTACTTCACTCTTTGTTTAAAGCCTTTTAATCTCTCTGAAATTATGTCATTTCAAGCTGAAACACAAGTTTGAAGATGAAATTAAAAACAGGGAAAATATGTCTCATCTTTGGTGAAACCCTGTCACACATACTCTCCGTGTGTCGTTATGAAAGCTTGTTAATTGTGAAATGTGCTTCCTTGGTGTTCAAGCTTGTTGCTCCCAACATTTTATCACTGGTGGGGTGAAATGAAGAGAGAGACTGTGGGTGTTTCTTCAGTAGGTGCCTGCCTCAGTGAAAGGCTAGCTCCATATCTTCCCCACTGTTTAGACTGAATTGCTTTTTGAATAATTCCATGCCTGATTTCTCATGGCTGTTAGCGCCTTGCTGTTCCTCTCTATGAACGGAGTGAGAGGGCAGAGAGGGAAGAAAAAAAAAAAAACCAAACACTTTTGGCCACAAACCTAATTAGCCCGAGCGCTAAACCTGTCCGCACCACAGCAGCTAACGCAGCTCCTTGTCTCGGCGTGGTAAAACGATACCCGTCCCCGAGGTAATAAAAACCTCTTCGCTAAGCAGAACACCACGTTAGTTTTTTCAGGGTGTGTTCAAGAAGAGGAACAGACTATCAGAATAAAGCACGGTGAAGGAGAGAGGCGAGGGGAGCTGTTGCTTAGCAACCAGCAGGTCTGACAGGTGCTTTGTGGGGATGGGATGTTGAGTTCATCCAGTTGTTTTGCTTCTTTTTTTTTTTTTTATTTCCCCTTCTTTTAAATATGTTTTTTCCTCAGTCTGGTGCTTCCTCCTGTAAAAGCATCTGCTGCTCTCACAGCGACGTCGCTGTTTCAGCCGAGGACCAGAGGAGGATTCCTGCTGAACAATCAACAGCTAAACTCATCGAAGATTTAAAACAAAGCTGAAATGGACTGTGGAAAACTTTTCCTTTTACTGTCTTAATTTCCCCCTTTTTGTTGAGATGCAACTTAATATATTTCTTTAATCCCATGATTTACATTTTCATACTATTTGTCTTCCCAATTATATTTTGTTGTGAAACATAATTGCTTTTTATGCCTCCGCGCCTGCGACAGAGTTGATTAGATTTTGGGGGTCAAAGGTCAAAGGTCATGGGTGTGGTGACCTCGCAAAGAAACAGCCTTGCGAACACAATATTTCCGTAACATCTTGTTGGTTCACACTTTCCATGTTCCCCTCAGGACGAATCATAATGACGCTGGTGATCCTGACTTCCGAAGCTCAAGCAAATGCTAATGACGACGCTAATATGCAGGAATAATGTTGACCATGTTTACCACTTTAGCGTGTTACCATGCCAACGTTTAATAATTAACATGAAGTAAAACTGAGGCTGATGGAAACGTCTTGCTGAGCTGCTGGCACGGCTGCAGTCGCTCTGTAAACTGTGCCGCCATTTTTGACCCAGACAAAAACGCTCTGATCTCGACGCTGTACATGTGAAAGAATTAAGTGGAAAACATATTGGAACATGTTTTCTTATTTTATCCTCTAATCTTTTGTATCGTTTGTAAACTGGAAAGCATCAAAACCCCCCCCCCCCCCGTCTCATATCCATAACTCAGCTTTCCATCACTCACCTTTGATGACATTCACACCTGCACACAATGAGTTCATGCTTACACTGCACACTGAGGCGACGGCCTCAGATCAGCAACTTTCATTCAATCTCCTCTTAACCACTGATCCCCCCCCCCCCCCCCCCCCCGAAAACCTGATCCTCTTTATCAGCAAAAGGATAAAAGCTAAAATAAGACGTGCTCTAACACTTTTAATATTCTCCCTATGATTAACAAAATTGCGCTTTGAAAGGAAAATTTAGCAACTTATGGCATTTTTTTTTTTTTTTTAAAGTTCTCCCTCTGGGGCAAAAGACGGGAATAATGGGATGATGGACTCTTAATCACCCTTGTCTGAACTTCTCAATCCCACCCACAGACATTTTTTAAGAGGGGGGGGGTGTTGTTGGAGCAGATGGGCATTAGGAGGGAGAGGTTGAGGGCTTTACAGGTGAATAGTTGGGAGGGTTCGGATTAAAAAACGCAGGAGAGGAGAAAAGCCTGGAGGTCAACTTGACTGCCAAGACACTGCCTTTCATGCTCGCTCGGTCTCCCTTTCATCTGCTGCTCCCGCCTGAGGAAAAAAGAGGATGGGGGGGGTTGAGGGTGGGGAGGCTGGGTGCTGGATCTCAAGGGTGAGGCAGGAGGAGTGACAAAAAGTATGCAGCGAGAGAAAAGACAGGGTGGTGTTTAAATCAGTGTTGTCTGATAGGAGAAGCAGTTTCTTGATCTGCCGACTGCTCTTCATTACTCATTGCATCACATTCAAAGGAACTTGTGTTGGGGTTTTTTTTAAGGAGCAGACGGTGAGTGTCAAAGTATATCTTTATGAGGCCGAGCTGGTAACCTCACACGGATTAAAAACTGACCCTCACACAACCCTGAGAACCCAGAAAAAGGCTCCTTTCATTACAGCTGTACAGTAGCTGCTGGCGCTGTTGTACAGATATCTGCTGTGATGTCGAGGCTCTGGAGAGTGGTCGGGCTGGTCAGGGGTAGTTGGGAGGTTGGGGGTGGGGGGGGTGGTCAACAAGGGGCACAGCTGGGCAGCTGTTGGGGAGCGCCTAGGGGTCCCTCAGGTCCTTTTTTTAAATGGGCCTTTTCATACAACACCCACTCCAAGTACTCCAGGAAACAAAGAGGAGGGAGAGGAGGACGAGTGCACCATAAACAAAAGTCAGCGTATCGAAGCCGATCTGCCTGTTTACGGACTGCAGACATAAACTGCAGTTCCCTGTGTGGTGGAAAAAGTGCGCTGTCGCTCTCTTCTGTTACACGCCTGTTGTTTCGAGCTGTCAACACCGAAGGTCGAGTGGTTTTCCGTACAATATACGAAACTGAATAGGAGGAGAGAGTGTTAGTCCCAACAGGATGTCTTGGTTAAATAAACTCTAAACTTCAGTCTAACATTTTGATTATAACTGCATGACTTCATCTCTTTGAGAAAATCATGGAGTCTTTAGAGAAAGGCCACAAGCCCCAGTAATGACCTGCAGAGGAATAGATTACCCCCCCCACCCCCCCCAGTTTGGCTGAAGCACACTCCAGCCTTTAGGGTGAGGGTTGTCAAACAGGCTGTGTGTTTATTAAAATGTAAAGAACTTGTCCCCTTATCGTCATGAAACACGCTCAGCGAACATCACGCCAGTCCGTCTCTAATCACCTCCAATCCTGAAGCACCAACATTGACGGAGTTGAGTTTGACTCTCACTCTTATAACATGGCGTCCAATATTAAACCTGCAGTAACTGGTTTTGTTTTGTTCGTTTTTGGCCACTTGTGAAAACATTAGGAGCATTTCCATGGAATAAGTTAAAGTTAGTTAAAAAGCGTAATTGAAAAACTGTTTGACAAAGCAATATTTCGTAGATGTGGGAGGGAGCCAGTTCAGACTGAGATGCAGACTGCTGGAAATCCATTGTCACGTTTTAATTAGAACGATATCTCGAGAGGAGGAAACCAGCTTTATTCACATAACATCACTCAGTGGAAACACAGACCATTCGCAATTGTGATTTTGCACAAAACCATGATGGAAACCCGGCTAATGAGTCACTTTTGTTATAAACCAGTTGTTTATTTACAGAAGTCACAGCACACAACGTCATTCATTATGAATTGTTAATGCAAATCCATTATTCCCTCCCTTTTTTTCAGCTCGGTGTTTGGTCTCCACCAGCTCCTGAGGGAGACACTTCGCTCTTTAGTTGCCAGTTGCTCCACGATGATCACCGGCTGCTTTCTGACTGTGTGTGTCTGCTGTTAGCTGCTGCGCAGGTAGCGCTCACTGGCTTTTTAAAGCCTTTTCTCTGAAATCAGTCGACTGCTGCGGTCGAAAACAACACAATTAGAGCAGCAAGAGTGAACCACAAGAGAAAAGATGTGGGTCAAACAGATAAATAGTGAGCTAAAGCTCCATAAAGCGGCGGGGAGCTGCAGATACAGGTGATGATTCTCTGGGGGGTCATTACACTGAGACCCTTTTTATATTGTTTTCCATTGTCGCCTGATTATTTAAAAAAAAAAGATTATGGCAGATTTAAGTAGATGTGCAATTCACATCCATAAACCATTTATACAGAGAGTAGGAGTAGGTTAGTTAAGAAACAGCTGATGGAGGTCGTTTTCCAGTCGAGTGCAATTAAACCGTGGTGGAAGAAAGAGGGCACAACAAAGTGGTGTAATTAAGAGCCGCAGTCAAACGTCAAACTGTGGAAAACACGGTGGAAATGTGGCATCTCTCGTTTCTTGTAGAGAACGGTTAAAGTCTCTCCAACACAGATCCGATGTTTTCATCTCTTAAGACACGATCTTCACGTGCATCACAGTCTGTTCCTTTTTGCATGTTGCTTTCAGCTGTGCACCAACTTTTCCATCTGAGCCAAGTGTAAAAACTTAATTGTGACAGTTTTTAATGTGCAAATTGAAATTGCACATAAAGATGGATGCATTTTAAATGAAGAAATAACTGACAAAACTGTTTATGCACAGAGGATCCCCTCACTTTTGTTTTAAATAAAAATGATTAAAAGACTTTAAAAACTGCTATTTCTCCTAATGCCACGTAGGCCACAGATGAAGCGCTTCAGAAATCAGCTGTGCAGCATGTCAGGGATTATGGGTATTTACTGTTTCATGGCCTGGAGTGAGTCTGTCATGGGGGCCTGGAATTAAAAAAAGAAGAACAACACAACAATGTGCATAAGCCAAATCACAACTGCAATCAAACAACAGCTGTATAAGCGCAGCTGTGTAAGTCCAAAGTCATAATGTGAAATATGTAAAAGACAGTGGGGGGTGGGAAACGGATCCAGCGCCGCGAGACCGTGAGCCTGTTCACGGGCAGGAGATGAGAAGGTGAACCCGAGGGAAGAGGAAGGAGAAAAAGGAAGCGGAGATTATGTTTATGAAGCGCCCTCATTATGTAACCTTATAGGACCACATTACAATCGCGGCCATTCCAGGAATTTCTCATGGAGGAAAAGTGGCGTCCGTTGTTTTTCTGGCTTGGCAGCTGTCGCCCCCGCTCGCCCCTGTGGTCGCTGAGGATTGTGGCCCCAATGAGGCACGACATTGTTGAGGGAGCATAAGTGCAGCAAAATGCAATACCCCAAGAATGTAAACCCCAACCTCCACCCCCCCGCCTCACCCCCACAGTGCTGTTCTTACAATTATCACACTCCCATGTTCATCACATACGTTTGTGCTGGAGGAAGTAAGCCAGTCCTAAAACTGTACGACTACAAACTGACTGTAGTTATTAAAGTTATTATTCATCACATGTATAATCTTTAATTCTCCTCTTCTTTGGGAAGATCCTGAATAAACGGGCGAGTAACCACATGCATTCACTCAACCGTCCTTATATGCAAATTTCAAGTACTTGTACTTCACTTTTCCCATTATTACTTTTACTGACTTGTGCAACTTTCATGCCACAGGCGACCTGTTAACGTAATTACAAGAATCCTTATTGTAAATGTCATCAGCATCCGAGTGGAGTTTTGTGAAAGCTGTAGTTTTCAGATTAAAGTGAATGGAGATGACCTGCATCCTGTCCTGTACCAGGTGATTAAATACATCATGTGACACAGTGCTATATGGTCACCTCACCTGTATATTTTAACCTTTGCTCGACCAACTCTGATCACACAACCCTCTCGACTTGTGATGTAAACGCTTGCAAGTCGTAACCATGGGAACCTTTCCCCTCTCAACCACCTACCCCGTATGACGTAAACACGACATTGTTCATATGTTTTTGGCTTTTATGGTTTTCTTTTTAATGTGGGGTCAAATTAATCTTTCTTTTTTTTTTGGGGGGGGGGGGTTCCAAAAATGTAATGTAATTGCTTCTTGGAGGATCAACGCAGGATGTTTGACGTGTTCAGTGATGACGAGTTACCACATGTATTTAGTCAACTTTCCCTAAAATTGTAATTTGAGGTACTTCTACTGCACTTTTCCATTTCTACCTCGTTGGTTTACTCGCTTTACTATTTAATTCAAGTTAATTATTTCTTTTTTGAGGAATATACTGAAAGTAAGGGCCCTTTTTTTTTGCTTTCCGGAGCAGCCAATCAGCTCTGCATCAACTGTTCTTGAATAAACTTTGCAAACTGTTACTATACATTTCCGTTTTATCCTATTTTGCTGCTTTACTCAACTCTATTTCTGGCCTTTTGTTGCATGGATTCCCACAGACCTAGAATAAAAATGGGTTTGTTTTTTTTAGGATTCGTGTGACTCAACTCATCGAGTCCGATATATTTATACTCACAAACCTACCACATGAAACAGAATCTCAGATTTAACACACAGATGCAGTTAGTGACACTAGACTGCTCATATCACCCTGCACAACATACACACAGCCGAGCTTTTATCCCTGCGGTTTGCAGCCCAAAGCTGCAGTGGCGCAACTTTTCATGTTTTAATGTGAAAACCATATCACACTGTGAATGAATCAACAGGAGAAAAAAAAGAAGAAGAAAAAAGGCGCCTTGACTGCGGCTTGCTACATCGTTAATTTCCCCATTGACTGTATAAGCAAAGGCAAACCTATAATTTAGCCGTCAGTGATCCATGAGTCAAGGCAGAGTGCATTAATGAGTGAAGTATTAGAGAGAGTAAGAACCGCTCAACACGACCCTGATGCAAATGTTTACCCGGCCTGTTCATTTATCACAGCGTACCTTTAACCGCGTAATTTGTCCATCGTGACTTCTCTAAATGGAGTTTTCATTATTTTGTTTAACTGGTCTCCGGTGAATGGAGGGTTTATTCCCCATTCCCAGGTCTTTTCTGAATATAAAGTAAGTAAAGTAAGAGAAGTGTGACTTTGGGATCCTGAAGGCAAAGGAGTATTTTTTTGTTTCTTAAGGAGCCGTGATGCCACTGTGATTTCTCTAGTAATGTACGATTATACATTTACCTGCATTTAAGTGAGGTACCTTTTTTTTAATGCTACTTTGCACATTTCAAAGGGAAGTTCTCCACTACATTTATCTGACAGCAAGAGTTACTGGTTACTTTGCAGATTTGATATCTTACATGCACAATATAGTTCAGATCAGGCTTAAATATGATGTTAAAGGTAGAATATGTAACATGTAAAAAATATGTTCTTAATATTCTTTTATTCACCAATAAACTGCCAAATATGCAACTTGCATTCAGTTATGAGACGGAAAAAACATGGGAGACTGAATATATGCATCAACAGAGTTCAAGTGGACTGTTCTGCAGGAAGTCTGAGATGTTTTGACGTGATGTCAGAGCCTCGTTTCAAGCAGGGATCGGTGTTAAAGGAGCTAAAATTTGAAGAACTCACCGGTTGGGTCGTTTTCGACTAAAAGCTCTGAGTGCTCTGTGGGATATCATATGAGACCCTGAAACACTGGGCATGAGATCTGAATATATCCCACACCCCACACCCCCACCCCTCCAAAAAGTCACAGCTAATCCTGCCCTTGCAGCCCCGCGTCAGCTGTCTGCACCCCCTTCCAGCTGTCTCCCTAATGATATAGCTAATGAGACATCTGGGGGGTCTCTCTCTCACACTGAGACAGTATGAGCTAACCGGAGGGGGGGGGGAGCGCTGCATGAGCGCCGAAGGGGGGAACACATCAACTTTCCCACGTGTCCCAGTATAGCAGTGTGACTAACTCCTCGTTGCTCTTTCATGAAATTTCATCAACTGCTCCTTGAGGTTTTTGACCTGTAGTAGCACAATTCCACAGAGAGAGATAAAGCCGAGCGTGACGTGAAGCCGGAGCGTCGGGGGTTATCCGTGAAATCAACCAATATTTGAGATTCATAAGTGCCCACGCACTTGAAAGGATAAGCCTGAGTCAATCAATCACGTCTATCCCAGTAGTTCTGCATAATGTCATGGCAAATAAGTTAAGCCTCTGGCTTTAATTCTTATTTCAGCTGAAATCTTGAGAGACTCACATGTGCTGTGGTGAGTCTTTTCAGTCAAGTGTACAGAGAGAATAAATCTACTGTACTGGACGGTTCACTGTGCTGTTAGACAGTTTGAACACTCAGTGCTTCAAGGAAACAGAAATGATTTATTTCAAATATTTGTTATTAGACTTTTGAGGTGTTTTTAAATGTAAATCTCATTTCCTCCATTTTACATTTTCAGTATTATTTTTCTCTATTTGCCCTTTTTTGCTTGTCAAGCGCATTGTGACTTTATTAAAGGTCCCATATCTTATATATCTTATATATCATAGTCCCATATAGTCTAAAGGTCTCTGTCCATGTGTTGTTTGATTATAGATCAGGTCTAAGTTCTATATTAATACTGTGAAAGTATCAAAGCCTCAGTCCACAGAGAAACGCACACAGCCTGTATTCAGACACTGAGCCTTAAAACCAGCCGTCAGGACTTCTGCGACTTTGTGATGTCACAACAAACTGGATCCACCATCCAACCCTTGCAGGATTTGGTTTCTCTGAGTGTTTTTACCTGAAATCTGCTATATTTTTATTCAATCACTCAGAAAACAATCAGCCAATCAGAAGAGAGGCTCAGAACCTCCTCTCTTCTGATTGGCTCACAGACCTGTTGTTACTAGAGCTCCAGAGAGAGGAGATGTAAAACTACACTGAGATGGATATATCTTCTTATGGATCAACACAGGAAAAGTGTCAAATATAAAGATAAAATATAAGATAATATAGATTTTATTCATTTTAATTGCCTGCTCAGATCCAGGTGCCTTATATATTTATATAGGATGTGATTTGTTTTAGTCTTTTAAACTCTGATGAAGCAACACTTGTGTTTAAACTTCATCTTATAGAATAAAGTCTGTTCTGTGTAACCATCAAACACGCTCCTGCTTCCTCTTTGCAGGCTTTTTCTGCTTGTTCGCTGCCTTCAGACAAAATTTCATCATCTTGCGACATGACCAAAAAAACATGTGGGCAGTAGAAGTAAAACGAAGAAACAGTCAAATCATATTTAATTCTTCATTTAATTTTCTCTTTCATTCTTTGCTTTTTTTCTGACTGAGTTCATTCAGGAGCGAAGGGGTGAAACCAAAACAGACAAAAGAAAAAGTCAGAAAATGACAAAAGCTTGACAAAGTAGAATTATTACAGGATTATTACAGTAGAATAATTAATGTTAAAATCAGATACCGACAACCCTCGTCTCACGTAGAGGAAGGAAAAAGAACCACAGTCAGACCCAGTTTCAGAGCAGCGTCGCCGCTCTCTCCACGTTTGGATTCACACATCGTTGTGAACTCAGCAGGTTTTGCTCAGTTCCACTCAGGTTAGTTGGTGTTGTCAACCAGTCGGGGCCCAGGTGCTTTTACCTGCTGCTTCACATTCATGTCACGCAGTCCACCTCTGTAGCGCCACGAACTAACTTCTACTGCTTGGTAAACATCGATTTTGTTGATCTGCGGGTCACAACTCCTGAAACGTGCCGAGCACAACTCTGAAAGTTGAAAAGTGAGTTTTTTAAGGCATCTGGATGACATTCAGCTGTTGTTAAAACAACATTTAATCCAAACATCTAAAGAAAATGTTCACTTTCCAACCAAGTTCAGTTTGTAACTTTGACACCTGGATGTCTTTTTAACTGCAAACTAACAAATCGATGATTTCTGGGTGGCAGCCACAGCTCTGGGTTTGCATGCTTTGTTTCAGTGGCACTTCAGAAGTAGTTAAAGATTTTTCACACCTACAATCTCCCAGCTGATCACCAACATCCCAACGTTCAGGCTGTAATTTATAACTTCCCATTAAAAAAAAGAATATCTGTATAATTCCTTAGTGTTTACCCTACAAGGGTGTGTGTCAGAGCGGTGGTGAAAAAGTCTGAGAGCCACTGCTCTAAGTGTTGTAGACACTCCGTCAGGCCGTGTTCAGACCAGTTACAGTTACTAGGACAAGAAAAAAAAAACAGCCAGTGTTTTTAATGTAATCCCTTTCAGAGTTTTTCAATAGAACTGTCACTGAAGCATGTCAGAGAATTTAGTCTACACGTGTAATTGGAGGCTTCAAAATGTCCTGTTATCCTGCTCAAATATAAGTGAAAAAAAAAAACCCCACCACAGAACGACAGTTGTTTTATTTTAAAGTGTCTGTCTCTGGATAAGAAAAGCAGATTCTCCCCCCTGAGAATATAACTATCACAAAGCCTGTCCACAGGCGACACAGCACATTTACTGAGAGGAGAATAGCCTGCCGCTAACTTGGACCCTCGGGGGAGCTCCTGACACAGTTTTGATGGCGAGGCGGTTAAAAATGACTCTCGGCTGTCTGCGTGTGAGGTGTGCAATTATTCTCCTGCTGAAGTCGCACTTTAACCTGAAGACACTGGTTTTCATATATAATCCACACATGAACCAGCAAGTCAGAGGTTTAGAAAGTGGCGGACGGAGAGGTTTTTCAAGAGCTTCTGTTTTTTTGTTTTTTTGTTTTCCCTCCGTGTGAACAATGACGCACTCCACAATCTATGCTGTGGTCGTCCGCTGTCTCTCTATCCGGTGAGGTTGTTTTGGCTGCGTAATGAAAACAAATGGTGATGTAGTTGTGCTGCAGCAGCTCTGCGCGCAGCCTCATCCATCCCCATCTAAATGAGATCTATTCGCCGTCACAGAGAGAGGAGGCAGAGTTCCCAGAGCTCTGCCACTGCAGCTACACCCCCAGACCGGCCTCAGCTTCCTCAAATGTGGATAATTGAATTGATCTGAGAACTTTGCACTAAACCTCCAGAGTAGTAGAGGATCCAAACCTCAACCCCACATGAACTGTTTCCACATGTGAGTGTGCCGGGTTGATCTTTCTCTGAAAGGTGAATGAACTTTCCTCACTTAATATACTGCTTTTTAAGATAATGGCCTCACCACAGAGATGTTAGGACTGGTCACTGCAGCTGTAACAGCACCACACACACACACACATCATTAAGCTATTGCAAAAGAGGGTATGTGTACAGGTCCCAGGTCCAAGTAGTTTACACTCCTACACTGATGACAGTATTCTGATGGCGTACATTTGGGATTGTACAAAATGAGTCAATCCTGGAAAAGAAATGTTGCAGTCTGTGTTGGTTTCAGCACATTTTTCTGAGTTGAATCTCCAGGAGTTGGACTGAGGTGTTGAGGGGCTTTAATCATAAATGACAGATGGTGATTGGGAAGGTACTGACAAACTGTTGTGTTGTTTAAAGGTCCCATATAGCCTAAAGGTAGATGTCCATGTGTTGTTTGATTATAGATCAACTCTAGGTTCTATATTAATACTGTGAAAGTATCAAAGCCTCAGTCCACAGAGAAAGCCACACAGCCTGTATTAAGAAACTGAGCCTTAAAACCAGCCGTCAGGACTTCTGTAACTTTGTGATGTCACAACAAAGCAGTCACAGCTCTCAGCCATGCCCCAAGCCCCGCCCACCTGGACCCACCATCCAAACCTTGCAGGATTTGGTTTCTCTGAGTGTTTTACCTGAAATCTGCTCAATTTTTATTGGATCACTCAAAAAAACAGCCAATCAGAAGAGAGGCTCAGAGCCTCCTCTCTTCTGATTGGCTCACAGACCTGTTGTTGATGCAAATTTAAAAGAAGAAGCTGAACGTGTTAAAATTGTCTCAAGGTTTCATTGCAACTAGAGGAAAAGAACTGGAAGGAAATAACAGAAAGGAATGGAGTTTCTGGTGATCAGTCAGAGGCTGAACTGATCTCACACACACACACACACACACACACACACACACACACAGAGTCGCTGCTAGCTAGCTCACAGATAATGTCTGTTCTGTCAGTACATTGGCTGTTTGGGGCGAACAAACACAAACAGTCCAGCAGCCAAATTGCTCCCAAATGACATGAGACAAAAACTTGTTTGGCTTTCTGTCTGAACAACACTGTTATGCCCCGAAATTAAAGCTGCACCAGGCAACTTTTTTTCTTTTCTTGGTTTTTGTGTGTTATCAGACAGAAAAAAAGAGTAACACACTTTTCTAAAATTGTTGTTCTCACACAGATGACAACATCATGTTACACACAAGCTCATACATGGTGCAGTGCAACCACTGCATGTTGTAATGGAGAAACATGTACCTGAAGACTGACAACAGAAAAACTACTGCTGCATCATCTCAGGCCAGAGCGTACAAAACACCAACAAAAGTTTACTAATGAAGTTTAATCGCTCCAAACTGGATTTGCTATCAGAGAACAATAAGGTTCCCTGCACATATAGTGTTCATCTGACTCCATTACAGCCCGAGGAGAGGTATAAATTGGTTCATTTGCTGCTTATACTCAGAACTTTTACCTGCTGGGGCCTTTAAAATTACCAATCAACTGAGTGACGGGGGTCGTCCATGCAAAACCAAACAAAACATCAAGGAAAAAATAAAAATTGACTAGAGAGAGGGGAAGTAATGAGAGAGTCTGGACGCAATATAACACTGCTGGGAGGACACTGAATCACAAGTGCTGTACGAGACACAAGTAGCATAAAAGAACTGAGACACTGATGTGAAGTTTATACTATTATAATACAATTAAATTGATTTTTTTGTATTTACATCACCATTTTAATCATCCGATGTGGTCTGTTTAATCAGCTGCTGTTGTCACTGTTACTTATGTTTTGGAAATGAATATTGAAACCCCTGTGGAGTTCTTTTGTTGTTTTAGCATTTTAACGTGTTAGTTATCATTTTTATTTTTTGTGTTGCTTTTTTAATGGTAATGTCAGCTGGTTGTTCCACCACCTCGGCCCAGACTGAAATATCTAAACAGCTGCTGGGTGGATTGCCATGAGACTTGGTCGCGCTGAGATGTAATAACTCTGATGAGCTCGTAACTTTTCCATCCGGCCACCGTCAGGTAGAAATTGTAATTAGTCCAGTAATTTTGTTTCTGACTTTATAATCAATCTTTGTTTTTACTGCTAATTAGCAAATGCTCGCAAGTTAGCATGATGATGATATTAGCATGAATGAAGCTCAAAGCACTGCGATGCCTAGATACAGTCTAGGAGCTGCTCACGTGGCTGTAGACTCATAGTCTGAGATCCATCCTAATTAGTTTATTAATGAAGATGTTTTTTGCTTGTGTTTTGTCTGTTTGAATGTGTTTTAAGTTGCAGAGCACTGAGCTCTCTAGGCCACCGTACCTTTTCATCTAATCTTGAAGTCCTACTATTGAACTGAAGACTGGATTCCTTTGTTCTCCTCCGAGTTGAAGGCAGTAAACAAAGAGAGGAGCTGCTGTTGGTGTTGGTGGGTGGGGAAGAGAGCTGGCTCAGGTCTCTCTCTCTCTCTCTCTCTCTCTCTCTCTCTCTCTCTCTCTCTCTCTCTCTCTCTCTCTCTCTCTCTCATCAACAGCAGCAGCAACCTGGCAGCTTTCCACAGCCGTGTGTGTGTGTGTGTGTGTGTAGTGTGTGTGTGTGTGTGGACGCCCTTCAAACACACTGGACTTGGCCGTATAAATGAAAATGCAGTTACCCAGAGAGGGAGAGGGAAGGAGCTCCACCTGTCTTCCCCCCTGCCAGAATGTGTCTGTGGGTGTGTTGGTTGAGGGGGAGGGAAGGTGAGGGATGGAGGTGAGCCCCACCCCTCTACTTCCTCCAATCTCCTTCCCACCTTTCACTTTCTCCTCCCTCTTTCCTTCCTCTCCTCCGTCTTGCCAGGTCCTCAAATCGGAAGCTGAATGGGTGACTGCTGGGTAGTGAGAAAGAGGCGGGTGGGGGGCTGAGGGTGGCAGAGATGTCCACCCCCCCCCCGTAGCTGTTAAGGTGGTCAGCTAGGAAGGGGTGAGGATGGGGGGGTGACGGGGAGAGACACAAGAGGAGCTCCAACTCTCTCTTCTTCTGTTCTTCTGCTCTCCCAGACAGACCATGTGTGTGTGTGTGTGTGTGTGTGTGTGTGTGTGTGTGTGTGTGTGTGTGTGTGTGGGGACTCTACCTCTGCCCCACCTCTGCTCCACCCACCCCCCACCCCCCCAAAATTCAGCACTCAGAAGGTCCTGTCTGTGTGGATGCCAAGGTGGCAGCAGGTCATCCAGCCAAAGCTGTGCCAGGCCCTCCACCATCCAAAACACTGAAATTTAAAAGTGTGTGTGTGTGTGTGTGTGTGTGTGCGTGTGTGTGTGTGTGTGTTATTTGGTCACCTGCCTGCAGAGGGGGATGTTGAGCAGCTTCTGGAAAAGGTGTGCTGCAACAGTTGGGGGAGTTTTGCACACACACACACACACACACGCCCAGATAGAAAATGAAAAACAAGGAGACGCTGATGAAGTCAAAACTAAATCAATCTCATTATATTCTGCAGATCTCATGTCCTGCTCCTCTTTCCTCATATTTCTTCACAAATTGTTTTGGTTTTATTTTGAAATTAGATGCAGTTTATTCTGAAAGAGTGATACCTTACCCTCAAATATAAAAGTCCATCATGCTCGGGCTACAAAACGTTGCGTTGCCGCAATCAATCTATTTTTTATTTAGCCTTCAAACTTCTTTGAGGCTCTCGTATCAAAACCACCTCCATCAGCTATGAATTGCGTTGTCCGGGGCAACAGACTCCGACCAGTCCAGCTTGTGGTCCCCTACAGAGACCACCTGACTCTTACCCACTGGGAGAATTTATATCACTTGTTCCTCATTGTGTTGGGATCCTAATTATACACTGACTGCTTTCCTGATGTTTCAGATCTTCATCCTCCTCCTCGTCTCTCCCTCTCTGTTTGTTTCCTTCTCTTAGACATGTGCTTGGTTTTGTGTCTGACTTCCAGACGAATGAAGATAATCCTTTTACCCCCTTTTCATAAAAGGCCTGTGATTTGTTGCTGCCGCTGCCAAAAGAAGTTTCATATTTCACCTTTTTTATTAGTGTGTCTGTCCCTCTGCCAGCAGACGCTCTCGATACCCGATCAACAGATTACCTTGACGTTTGACGGACAGCCCGGGACCAGAGAACAGTTTCTGCTGGCGATCAGGAAATTACACCGAGACACGAGTATTGTCTTTCAGCCATAGCTATGCAATGATATTTCCATGGCCAAAAAGTCAGTTTGAAGCAACAGCTGTGAGGCCTTTAGCTCTTCTTCTTCTCTTAGTTAAACTTAGAGAGATTCATTTGTGACTCCAGTGCTGCTATTTCACTTTATTTTAGGCCTCATTGTCTCTGTGAGTTTCTCTGTTACCAGCAGTAATTCCATCAAGGTCAGTTCTCCTGTGTTTTTCTATTATGAATCGTATGAATAAATGCTTCAAATGACACTAATTAAATCGTCCTTGTCTCGGTTTCACACCTTTTTATTTGTGTCTAATGCATTTTTGATCAGAAGCCTTGGAGGGAATCTGTGTATTTCAGCATCAAAGTGGCCTCACATTCTTCTGCATCCCACTGTTGCTCCGTACAACTCCTCACTCCAGCTCTCTGCTCGGCCGGTTCTGATTTCAAAGCGATCATTTAGAGATGGGGACGGCCTCTCCTCTCTTCGAAGACATCAATCACACATTTGTTTTCCATTTAACAGAGACGCTTTTAAGAAATATGGAAATAACCTCTTGGCAGCGTGTCGGTGCACTCTTCCTCTTTCAAGCCATCTTATTTAGCTGGTTTTATCCCCTCCACCCCCCCGCCCCCCCCTCCCACAGCAGAG
>NW_019525526.1:1953-78349 GCF_002814215.2 Seriola lalandi dorsalis | reverse complement strand
GGGGGGAGGGAGGGAGGGAGGGAGGGAGTTAAACTTTCTGTGCTATTGAGAAAGCAAACGGACTCCTCCAGCTCTGTGTGAAACTCCATCACAGCTCCGTTGATTACCTGGAGGTCGGCCTTCGAGATGCACACCAGCCCCCGCGCAGCAATAATCAAGCGTTTTCAGGATTGATGAAAATACATTAGCATGGAGGAAAATATGGGAAACTGCTGGAGGGCGCCCAGATTTGAGCTTTAAGTGAGACTTTCTGCAGAGGGAAGAAGCAGGGGGGAGAGAGAGAGAAGGGACCAGAGCCGGCGTCATGGCACGTTTCCTGGACGGCTGGATGCCACTTTAAAGCACCATGCCAGTGGTTTTGCACGTTTCTGGCTCATTATCTACAAATCTTATGTGACCTGCCATGAATTATCAGATTTATTTCCTACCTGTGGGCAGCCACTGGTAGAAATAGAGACTTGGTGACTGAGCTGGAGTCAGATTTACATCACAAATACAGCAGGATCTGAATTCCTTCACATTTGGCTGCACTGAGCTTCAGGAAAAAACAAACTCTCCTTCAGTTTTAACGATACTTCCTCGTTGCTTACTCCCCTGGTTCATTTCATATATGACTTTAAACACACTCCATTACAGTAAACATTTAGTTTCCGTCATTTTTAGCTTGCGTTATCTTTGCAGAGAAACGTAAACATCAACAGGCGCTGGTCTGATGTTGTTTCCTGTATATTCAAGGAACCTCTACATATGAGGTTAAAGAGTTTAAACTGAAAAACTCCATCTATGGAACCAATAACACTTTCTGTGCCCACACTTCTCCTAGAAATGATATTTATTGTATCTACAACTAATTTGCATCAGTAAATACATTTTTCAAGGAAGCGTAACTGCGACCAGATTCATTTTCTATAGACATAATGAGAAAATGTTGCTAATTTACATATTTGGCAAGACGCAAATATGTTGATACTGAACATATCAGCAAAATGTTCACAGAAAATGTGTTTGTTTGCTGCCAAAATGTCTAATCTTGCAGCACAATATCCTCTACAGCTTTATTAAACAGTTTTATGGTTCTGCTTAGACTCACAGCACGCTGTCGAGGTTCGAGAAAGATTTACATTTAACAAAAAGATCTTTTCTCTAACATTAACCAAAGTGCTTTTGTTATGTATAACCACAGACAGGACTCTGCCTGTCACAGTTAAGTTATATATGAACATAATTTCTTGGAGACATGGTTGTCATCGCAGGTGTCCATGTCCGCTTCCATTTTTCAGCCCATATGTTTCTGAAATCATCTTTTCTTTACTCATTCACAGTTTCTACACAAACACACTGCAACTGGCTAAACAGTCGTGTAGTTAAGTGTTTTGCAAACATCTGAGTGCTAAGTTTTCCCCGCAAGCATCTTTTTGATTCTTACTGGCTAATTACTTTCCCCCAACAATGATATAACAGTAACTGCATGTTTAATGTGCTGAATCACCTGTTAGAGGAAAGTTGATTTTCATGCTGTAGCCTGCTGATATTAATGGAAACCAGTGATTGCCTGGAAGATGGGAAATCAATTTCCAACTATGTGTGTGTGGTTTGTAAAATGGTTAAAATGTTGCAGGTAATGGGCTAAAAAAAACTGATTAGTATGATCACTTAAATCCTGATGTTATAACTGCGATAGTAAGGCGTGATGACGTCATAGTAAAGTAAGGCAGAAAAAAGTCACAGTATAATATGCCATAAAAATGTCTAGTATATTAACTCTAAAATATTTATTTGTCATATTTATTTGCAAGATTATTTAGATATTTACATTCTCAATGAAATAATCTATATGGACATTGCATAAGTCCTTGAAAGGCCATTTTCCTGTGTGGTGTTGCCAGTGTTAACTCTCATTTAGCTTGGTGAACAAACATTACGTTAGTTTCTGAACAGGATACTAATTCTCTCACTCTACCTGTGGCGGCAGCGGCGGCGGCTACCAGCCTGCAGAGGGGATATTTATAAACCCAGACTTTCTCTGTTCTGTTTACTCAGGATGTATAACTGCACAAGGGGGAAGAAAACGTCTCGTTCTGAGCGGCGGTTTGAATTCGCCATAATGGTGATAAAATGCTGATGATGGCCCTTAAAAAGCCCTCGGTGAGAGAGCTGACAATTAGAGAGAGGATGGTGATTAAATGGGAACAATGCGGCTTTATCTGCTCGGCTGCACACACACTCGTCTGAGCGCAGCCACCTGTTCACACTAATATACACACATGCACTTTTTAAGAGCATCACTTACACGCACATACCTCCACCCCCACACACAAATCTGCGCTTTTATTTACAGCACATACACACACACAATCACACTACAGTTGGACCCTAATTTATATAATGCATTTCTAGGCCTCAACCCTGACGTGTTAACCCTCAAACAGCCCAGAGTCCTTACAAATTACTTAAATCTACAGTCCCCAATTTATATTAACCCATAAGCCTGATCGCCCTCTAGCCTCAAAGTGACCATTTTCAATATCTTTATAATGATGGATAAAAAGACTGTAATGTGAAAGGGGTCGCTCGTAATAACAACCTGCAGAAAAATGATCACCAGCTCTCCTCGGCTCATTGACGTGTTTTTATGGTTCACTCTAATGTTTTGGTTTACGCTCACCACCCTCACAGAGTCATTTTCAGCCTCAGCGGGCGCCTGTTTTCTCAGCAGCAAAACAGCAGACAGACAAAGTTAGCAACTAGCAGGTGAACACAGTGAAGCACCGAGCAGCTGAAGAGACAGACATTTGTTTTGAAGATCAAAACAGAAATAAAAGAGGAGTGAATATTGGACTCACTTTCATCAGTTGGCCAGAGACACAAGACAATAGATAAATGTTCATTTAGCTCTGTATCTCCTAGCAACAGGCAACTGTATGATAATAAGCTCATGCATTGTGTTTTCAGTTTGTTCTCTTGTTCTCAAGTGAGCAAAAATATTAACTAACACAGGTTTTTTTAGTTGTCAGTCTTTAGCCATTACGTAGCCACCGTGTGCAGATGTTAGAAAAAGACACAAATATAAAAATGTGGGGGATTTGACGGTGCACAAAGGCGAAATGACGCCATTGTGAGGCGACTGACTGAAACAAACCGTCACCGGGATTAAAATAACATATTTCTCCTGGCTTGAAAATTGCGGGGAACATTTGTGGATAATGCAAGAACACAACTCCAAAACTTAAGGTCTCAATTACTACATTCATTCATACTCAAAGAGTCGAAAACAACACTTCACATGTACAGAGAGCAGTTTTCCTGCCAGTGGCGTCGCAGCAGCAGCAGCAGCAGCAGCAGTCGGGGCTTTGCCTTTGTTTCTCTGGTGTTTGAGTTGAAGTCGGTGATGCCACCAGACACCAGGACCCGCAGGAACTCTTAATGAGTCTCTGAGGAATGCCCAGCTGTGCAGCGGCCAGGAAACCCCGTTTAAAAACTATCATTTCATCCCTGCTGCTTACCCGCTTCCCTTCCAGACAGGACAACGCTGCAACCTGCATCAGGCCTCGCCACCTGCCAGACGATGCGGCAGTCTCCCTCCCTCCCTCCATCTCTCTCTCTCTCTCTCTCTCTCTGCACTAAACTGTGAACCCGAACAGCCGGCCAAACGCTTGGCCTTCAGTCACCTGAAAACATCATCTGCATTTAAATTAAAAACTCACTTTGGTGACTCATTTTCACTGCAGAGGTGCGGTGTGTTTCATTAAGAAGATCTGCAGGCAGGGGAATCGCCGTAAATATTTTGCAGCCACCGTGACTCACAATGAATAGAAGAAGAGTCTTTTTTTTCTTCATGTTGTTGTCCTTGGCTGGGTATTGATGAATGGGCTTAAAAGGCAGAAATGGGCAGCAGAGAGATATCAGCATGCGGAGAATAGATGCAGACATTGTGCAGAAATACAACAATAAGAGCAGGTCCATATAGGCTCGGCTACATAGAGCAGAATCGAGACACTCCCCCGATTCTCTGAATGAAAGTCGCTCTTTTCCAAACTTTAACTTGTTTGCATTAAAATAGTTTCATTTCTTATGTGTTGAAAATGTATTGTTCGACTGGGAGGATATTTAGTCTTTTAGAGACAGGTTTGCCCTGATTGACAGCGGTCTGAGCCAACCACAAACAGTGATGTAAGCGCTGCTTCCCAAATTATATCAAATGATATTTGTATCTATCAGAATTACAGCTGATTCTAACAGAAAACCTATTTCCTATGGGCGACTGTAAAAAACGAGCTCATGGGTCGTTTGTGCAGCAGGTTAGTATGACCCCTAGTTACGCTTTGTTGTTAGGCGACATCTAGTGGTCGTAGTAATTATGACAGCTACTCCCAGTTGGAAGTAGCGGTTTACGTTGCTTCTATTGTCCATGACAGTTTGACAAGGTTTAACCACATTGTTATTATTGTAACCGTGACACGATCTTTTCCTAAACCTAACCAAGCCGTGAGCGTTGCTATGGTAACCATGGTCTCAAGTAGGAAGGTGTGGCCCTTCGTAGTCGTCGTAGGCCGCGACTGGCCGAACCAAAATGAGACTGTCCTGTCTACGGAGGGTTTTTGCTTTGCGTGCATCGCCGCCTGTTCCCGCCCTTACCGTTGTGTTTGCAAAGCGCAGCTCCTGTCGCCTAGCAACCTTGACAACACTTAACTTTTTTCCGCAAAAGGCCCGAGATTTTTACAGTTGTACCGTCAGATGTTGAACTGAGCTCAAACCCATTACTTACATTTAAAAGTGCAATTGTCAGGTTGTCTGTCGTTTGCTTTCATGACCCATGCGCAATGAATCTTGGGATATATTGGGCCAGGAAGGATCCACCTTCATTCCTCAAATGTAGCCTCCGAAAGTCACGCCTCCTGACTCGAGGCTCAGCTACAGTTGGTGTGTTTATTATTGTCACCATGACAACAAAGGTCCGGTACGCTTGCCGTCGTAGGGACGCTATTTCAGGAGACACTCCTATGGGTCATATCAGAGGGTTGAAAAACAAATCACTTGTGTGGTTGTTCAGGCTGGACGAGTTGTCAGGTCAATGTGCAGTGAATTAAGGACGTGGATTGAAAGCACAGCCCTGTGTTTGAAGGCTAAAGCTGAGATGGTTTGAACAGTTCCAAGTCAAAATCCGCCACAAAGTTTGAAATAAACCTTGCGCTCTGTCCATCCATCAGAGCAAAGAAACACCAACTCTGTGAGAAGTTTAGGGGAAGTTTTATTACCTCTTTAAAAAACTCCTGTATGTACTCTCGGTGACTGCGAGGCTTGTTGCTGAAGCGCTCCAAGACGTTCATCATCATCATCTCCCACTAATACTGATTCCTGTGAGTGACCACAGAGGCTGGGTGGCCTCCGGTGACGAGCCAGGCTGCTCGCGGACGCCAGAGTGAAGGTTAGCTCGACGCCAGATAGCAGAGGTCACCAGCAGCCAGGGAAACGGAGATGGATTTGTGTTTGGTCTGGAAGGGAGACAGGCCTGGAGACTCTCTCTCTCTCTCTCTCTCTCTCTCTCTCTCTGACAGAGAGGGCTCAGTGTAGCTCGCCCACTAGCTGACATATGAAAACTGAACTGAGCCCTACACAAAGACCAGAGCTGTAAAGTACTATAGGAATCAGCTTGTAATACTGGTACTTTACTTGTCTGGTATTTCCCTTTTGCTGAGACCTTCCACATCAGGGCTGAACAGGCTGGAACATTTGTTTTAGCAATACACTACATGGCCAAAAGTTTATGGACACCCCAATATTACGAACATATCTCTTTTGTTGCACATTTCTTTGCAGCAGCCATTAGAGCATTAGTGAGATCCAGCACTGATGTTGGGTGATAAGGTCTGACTCACAGTCGGCGCGTCCCAAAGAGGCCGGATGGGGTTAAGGTCAGGGCTCTGTGCAGGACAGGATCAAGTTCCTCCACACCAAACTGGAATCATCTCATATTGAAACAGGAAAAACATCTTCAGCAAACTGTTGCCTCAAAGTTGGAGGGCTGCTATTGTCAAAAATACTCTATAACTGCGTGTTGCCACTTGAAAAGCAGCCCAAGACCAAACGTGCACAAAAGTAGGTGGACAAAGGTGTCCTGTCTACAAACTTTTGGCAATGTAGTTACATTTCTTTTTTTTTCAAAGATATGTTTTTGGGCTTTTGTGCCTTTATTGGACAGGATAGTGGAGAGAGACAGGAAATGAGGAGGCAGAGAGAGGGGGGAAAGACATGCAGTAAAGGCCGTCCGATGCGGGACTCGAACCGGGGCCAACTGCAGCGAGGACTGTAGCCTCTACACATGGGGCGCCTGCTTAGACCACTACGCCACACGACGCCACTGTAGTTACATTTCTAACCTGCCTCTGGATCTGAATTGTGATGGACAATGATGTGTGTGCGGTGGAACAAATAGTGACAAAGCCTTTTATCTTCACAGGTTCCGGTTATAGATTTGAGTTTGACATAAACTTTTGGAAACAGAGTAAAAAAATAAAAAACATCTCCAAAATGTCAACTTCTCAGGAAATCTATAAAACAGTTTTGCCTTTGAGACATTTCAGAGAATTTTCTGAACCTCCAGGGGAGTTGACGTAAGATGATGTTTTTATTCTGCCATTTCATAATGTTTAATGTTTGGATTTTAATTACTGACGCTAACAGAGACCATTATCCACAATTAGTAATTTAAATTTTTAATACAAGGTTGGAGAGGTTTGACTTCGAGACCCTTTTTAGCATTGTGGTATTTTGCTCATAGAATAGGTTCACAATTCATTCATGTCTCTCTTTAAACAATCCTTTCGATGTCTTTTGAAAGAGTTACGTGTTAATCATTCACTGTCCATTGTGATTCCTTCAGAAGGCAATTTCAATTTAAGTGAGGCTATCTTCCACATTTTTTCAACCCTTTTTCACAGCAATTTATTTTAGTTAGCGTTCCTCTGCCATGGCTCAGCCCTCTTTCCCTCTGTCTGGAGGCACAAAGAGGGAATTTCATACTGAAGAGACTAACCTTGAAAGGTTTAGCTCCAGTTATACTCCAGAGTGTTTTTATTTTTTACACAGAGCCAAGACTCTAGACCGTCCCACTGTATCACTTACAAAGGAAACAGCTCTAGGATTTTATCTATTTGGAGTCAGAAGGAATCATTAAAGCCACCAACATACATGTTAATATAATAATAAAATGAGAATCTATCCTTTTAAATAAAGGATCCGAGTACTTCCTGCACACAGCTCTGTGACTGGTGTTAGTCATTGTATATCTTGAATCACTGTGACACTTTTAAAGTAGAAAAACAACATGCGTTTTGCCAGTTTATGCATAAATGACAGGTTAACGACTCATTAAGGAGATCAAGTTTGAATCCAGCTCAGTTTCATAAACCACTTTTAATGGCTTGTTTTCCTTACCGAGATGCCATGTAGGTGGCGTTTGCCATACAAGGAAATGTAATGAGACCAGAACGGTTTCACAATCACAGGGAAGTGGATGAAAGTCAATTTGATTTTTTGGGGGTTTTTTTTTCTGTAATTAACAACTTACCTGACGCAGTAAAAACATTTTATTATAACGGGAGTCAAGACAAACAGTTTCCTGTATGTTCATTTTTTTCTGTTGCTGTGTGTGTGTGTGTGTGTGTGTGTGTGTGTGTGTGTGTGTGTGTGTGTGTGTGTCTGACTTTGCTCTGCTCATTCATCACTTACAAGATCAAGAAGTCACAGTTTTGCCAGTGAGAGTTTATTTACTGAAACACTGTCACACACTGCCATCTGGTGGCCGGACTGCAAACAACACTAAACAGACCGAGATGAACTGCGCTCATGCAACAGCAGAAACTTCCAAGTGGCCCATGAGCAAGGCACCGAGGAGCCACCGAGTTAATTCAGTTTCTATTTTTTAATGCAGATAAGTGATTTTTTTGGTTTTGTTTTGGTCTGACACTGAATTTGGGGTTTTTACCCTCTTGTTTTAAAGGTCCCATATATTTCTTCTTCTTCTTCTGTGTTTTATTTGAAGTGTTGATCCATAAGAAGATATATTAGTGTCTCCTCTCAGAGTAGTTTTACATCTCCTCTCTCAAGCTTCTCTCTGGAGATCTTGTAGCAACAGGATGGCGAGCCAATCAGAAGAGAGGAGGCTCTGATCGTCACTTGTGATTGGCTGACTGTTTTCTGAGTGATTGAAAAATATCGTAGATTTTAGTTTAACACTCCAAAATCCTGCAAGGTTGGATAGTGGGTCCAGGTGGGCGGGGCTTGGGGCATGGCTGAGCACGGTGACTGCTTTGTTGTGACATCACAAAGTTACAGAAGTCCTGAACGGCTTGTTTTAAGGCTCAGTTTCTGAATACAGGCTGTGTGCATTTCTCTGTGGACTGAGGCTTTGATACTTTCACAGTATTAATATAGAACCTAAACCTGATCTATAATCAAACAACACATGCACATCTCACTGTATATAACAAGGGACCTTTAATGGTTCTTTCACGATGCCTTTCAATGGATCTTTTCTCCCTCTGTGAAATAAAATATCTAAGAAATTAAGAGTTTTCCACCGTTTTTTATTCTCTTCATGGTGGAAAAACCTCCTAGGAAAAGCATGTACACTTGAGCTATCTCATTATTTCAAAGTTAACAGTTCTTTAGAGTAAAGTAACCTACATGTATTTAAAATGTGGATCTCTAGATGTTATTACTGCCCCTAAATGAGGGAATTAATTTCCATAAAATCATTCTTGAAGGACTAAATGAATACATAACTGTGGAAAATGCAATTAGCAGGGAGCAGAACGTTTCATAAAAGATAAACATTAGCCCAAAGCGTCAGTATAGGCCTATTTAAAAGTGGGTTATATGCAATAAGAGACAGCTACTAGAGAAGACAGAGCCTCAGAGAGAAGCTGTTTTCACAGATTTATTGCAGTTTGTTTCAAGCGATGTGAATAACAGCGTGATTACAGCAGCTTCTGAACAAGCCAGATGTCTCAGATGTGTTCAGCTCGTCTTCGTTTCACATTTCAATACATCACAGTGGTAAGCAGAGCAGACAGACTGTGTGGTTCATAATGTAGGAGACAACAGTGTGGTTTCACTATCAGTGGTAAACAGTTTTCACCCTTAAAGAGGGCTCACTTTCTCCTCTTCATAAACTCTGCTTACTATTTTTTTCTTCTTCTTCTTTGATTAAAAACACGTCTTTCAGTGTGTCTCTCAGGCTGTGTGCATTTTTCCAAACATCTGAAGTGGTGGCGCATGGAGCCTTTCATGTGACTGAACATTCAAGATGTCGTGACTGATAGATGGAACAGTAGTAACCATAAATCTTTAACATGGTTTCGACCTCTAAGGCTTCGAAAAACAATCACAGGAAACCTGCAACGATGAAGCTTAAAGCAACATAATAACTACAGGATGATTTGAAAATGCAATAAAACCTCAGATTACGGTAAAACATCATCGTTACAATAACTTATTACAACATAAACGGTTTGTAAATCATGATTCAACAGTAACTAGTGATTAGATGTACATTCTTATTTCATTGTTAGTCAATATTATTGCATTATTTATTAAAAATATACCAAAGCCCTTTTGGTTTAATTAAGGGTCGTTTCACAGGGGATATATCTTAAGTTAACAGATGTTGTTGCATTTCAGGGGCATTTTAATTTCATTATCTGGCAAGTATTTCATTGTCATTGAGCAGTAGCGCTGCTCAGCCAAGTTTGTGTTTGTTTTCATGTTATCGTTTGAAGTAAATCAGATTGTTGCCGAGTGCAGTCTCTTTAAATACAGTCAGTCTGCAGATGTTTGCACAGCAGGAGGATTATGGGAGTTAAACCTCCACATGTTTGAAAAGTGTTAAAGCTGCATTAATCAATATCTTATTGAACAATTGCTCAATAAAACATTAGACTGTAACCAGGGAGACCTTTGTCCCTCTCCCATTTCCAACTCTCAATGTTGGGGTGGTTTTTTCTTTAAGTATTACCACAGTTATTCGTAATTTATTTAGTTTGTGTTTCTGTCTGGAGTCAAAAGACTCAATCAAAGCTGCTGAACGTGTAAATATCCAACTGTCTGATTCACAATAACGACTAATGCAGCTTTAAATAATATAATACTCTCTGAAAACTGAAAATAATTACTGTAAATAATTGTTTTCCTTCAAGCAGAGGCCCCTGAAGGCAGCACAATGGCTGACACTGTTTCTTTTACAAGGTTGTTTGTTCAGTATTTTACAGTCACACTTGTCTTGATGCTGAAGTTTCGACTCCACTACTTTTTTTAACTACTAGTTAATTGTGATTTTGTGCATCTAGAATTATGTATTTAATAACTCAGCTCTTTTATTTATTTATTTATTTATTTATTATCTCGTTTCATTATTATTCTATGTTAATTTGCTTTATTTTTCTTTTGATAATGTTTAAATGTTGTAATGCTGTGTACAAAAGCTGCTATACAAAGAAATTGGTGCAAAAATAAGTCTAAAAATTAAATATTAAATGTTTATTCAAAAGCTGAGTGGGAAGAAATCATATTTCAAGAAATCATAACTTTGTATTTGAAGCTACTTTTTCTTTTTTTCTTTTTTATGGTTTTGGTTTAAACAGCAATAAAATAACTCCAAAGTTATTCTTTAATAATGTCGATGCACAAACTGAGCAGGAAATCAGTTATTTTGTGGTATTAGATGCCTTTTGTTTTTGTTTTTTTATATGAAATTGTAACTTGTAAAATGACATTTCACCTTTAAAACACAAAAAACATCCGTCCTGCTCCTGAGGAAATGAGAAATTATCATAATAGTTTGCTGAAACCACAATCTCCTTTTGGAAAACCAAATAATATGTTAACAATTAATGTGTTTACAACAATAAAAGATCCTAAGAACAACTTGTTTTAAGCACAGTAACTATAACTGGCCACAAAAACAAGGACATGTGTTGAACTGAAGATAAAATAATCCCCAGGCACTGATCATAAACTGGACTTTCAGAATAAAACGCTACAGTACATCATCATGAAGCACCATTAAAATATACATTTCAGCTGAAAAAGACTTCATCTGTGTGTCTGAGCAAATCACTTCCTCCTCTTCTTCTTTTTGTGTTTTTTCTAACAGCGTGAAGAGCCGTGGCGTGCAACACACACGAAGCAGGCTCGTCCAGTCACTTTACAGATGTGAGAAAACTTTACAGCTACAGGATCAACACAGGAGATTATTCGAGTATTATAGTGAAGGTTACACCGAGAGAACTGGCATGCAACTCTACGAACGACTGTTTCACTACTGCATGCAGTCAGCTGAGGTGGTTATCCTGAGCGTGCCCAGTTTACCCTTCAGTGAAGGATCATCACTTACTGCTGCAGAGACACACAGAGAGCTCCTTCACATATTTACATTAAAACTGCACTTTAGAAGAAGAAGTACGTACATACAGTTTGTACAGTAGTTAGAGCCTCAACGCCCTTTATGTCCTTCATCCTCAGATCACTGTAACAGTTTGTTGACCAGGTTAGTCTCATCAAGCCCCCGGAGTGTGTTCACGTGCACACTAGTTTCCCAAGTAATGCTCAGGTCTCGGAGGCCTCCAGTTATGTGTGGCTCTTGTAAACATCTCATTAAACTTCTATGAGTCACACATGCCCTAAAAAGACAACTTAGACTCCAAAAGCCTGTTGTTATTATTTCAATTTTTTTAGAAAATTTTAGTTTAATTTGTGGAAACTCTGTTAGAAATCAACAAGAATATATATGTGTGTGTGTATATGTATATATATATATAATATATATATATATATATATATATATATACATATATATACACACATACAGGTTGGTTACAAATTAAAGAAATGAGTGGAGAAACAAAATGAAACAGATGTAGATGCTTCCACACAGTTGCACTGCATGGTACAATTACACAGTTAATATCCCATCATGCTTTACTCTTTCTTGTCGCTGATGTCCTTGTTCCGTTATACAGTATGATCTTATGAGTTTCCTCGATAATTGTGTTTGCGTCATTTTTATGATAAAAAGGCCAATAAATATTCTCTATGGCAGAAACATCCCATCATGCTCTGTGGCAGGCGTAATTTTCAGGTCTTATTTTGTGTCAAGATGGAAAGAAGAAAAAGATGGCGGGGGCACAAAAGTGTTTCCATAGGAACAGAGACTAAAGTGACATCTGCATGTAGATCTGTGAGAAAGACGTCAGTAAACAGATGGCGCACATTTGATGACGGTGATGCTTGTGCATTAGCGTTTAGTGCATTAGTGAGATATGTGAGGACAAACAGAGGAGCAGCTCTTCCTCAGGTGGCTGAGAACGTCAATGCGGGGACGTGATCAGACTGTGTCATTACAAAAGAGGTGTAAAAACTATCGGCTCATCTCTACAGAGACGAGGGAAGTAGAGGCTTCACCGACGTCCATGGAGAAAGGACTGACATGGTTTGGGTCCCGTTGTTTCATTAGAGGGAAGAGTTAGTCATCGGAAATCAGTACAAAGTTTTTCTGAGTGATCACTTTTATCCCATGAGATATTTCTATCCTGATGGGAGGGGTCTCTTCTAGGAGGACTATGGATACGAGGGGTCACTGAATGGTTTGAAAAACATGCCGGTTTTTGATGTTTTATAAAATAATACCTCTCCACTTACTATTTACAGAACAAGCTGTTTACATTTCTGAAATCCAATGTCAAACGCATGAAGCCACCAGCCTCCGACAGTGATGTGCTGCTCTAGGACCAGTGTTTCTTCAAGTACCTCTGAGCCTTCGACTCTAACTCTCTACAAATCTAATCAATATAAATCAGTTTCACTCAGTTTCAGGGTAAAAACCTTTGATCTCCAGTTCATTTCAAACCCTCACGTTCGAAATCTCTCGCAAACTAAATCACTGTAATTGAATCAGTCACAGCTGTGCCACTCACATTTCGTCTCACACAGACAAGACTATCCTGAGCTAACCTGCAGACAGCTGACCTCCCACATCACACTCTGATATCAGGATCCGTCTACAAGCTGCACACACAGCTGTCAGCATCATCCTCATGTGCTGTTGAAGCCACTCGCCCCTGGGCTTTCATCTTCCTCCTCTGTAATCAACACCTCCTCATCGCTCCTCGCAAAACAGAGACTCCCTGAAGCAGAAAGTTCACACACACACACACACACACACACACACACTCCCAGAGATCAACGAGCCTGCGAGCTGGTTACAGACACACTTCACCATCCTGACAGGCAGCCAGACAAACTCCTGACACCTACCTGCCGAACCGACGGAGGTGTAAATATCTGTGATTCTCTGCAGAGACGTGATGATGGATGGAAACGGGGAGCAGGGACAAAGCAGGGAAACATTTAACTGACTCTTACAGAGCGTCTGCGGCGCCACTGAGTTCAGGTTTACTCTTTTTCAGACCTCTGGTGAAGGGTGTTTTAAATTTTGTCACAAAAAACTTCTGCATGACTGGGTTTAATTTTCAGGAGGAATGTATCAGACTGAGAGGGCAGGCCGTGTTTTATATTCTTAAGGCTGCACCAAAATAAATTCAAAGATCTAGTTTTTGTGAGTCCAGCTTTCTCTGGACGGTGTTCTACACAAAGTTTGGGATTTACTTCGTCATATGTGACAATCCCAATTGAGTTTGTTCGAATGTCCAAGAATCTACAGGCTCCAAAATATTCCCCTGATATTCTTTTAACAAACAAATCCAGTGTGTGACACAGAATAACCTGCTGATCATTCTGCAGGAGGTTCCTCAGGGTCACTGTGATCTCACTCTGCAGGACGTTGGACATGCAGAACAACAAGAAACCAGGTCTCTGTTATAGCGGGAGCAGTAGCAAATTAGAGAAACCTGATTTCCCTCCTGAGGTCCGCCTTGAATGCGCTGCACATGCTCGCTGTCTCCCTGCTTTCCCGCCTCCAGTTTCCTTTTGCAATGTCATTGAATGCCGCTAAACGCGTGTTTCTGACTTGTCTCAAAGATACTGCAACTACAACAGCATGGTATATTAAACTTGTAGCATCTGGGCTCAGCTCTCGACAAGATGGAGACTTGTCTCTGTGCGACCCGTGGTGACACGCACGAGTCCAGATTCTCCAACTCCAACCTCAAAAATGTTTGTGACACGCGAATCACAGCACAAGTTGAGCCTCCTGCACTCGACTTCAGTTCGTTATGTTACTGGGAAAATTGTATTTAAACACAAGTTTCACTCCTGGTAAACATCTTTAAGACTGCAATCATCATCCAGATCACGGGTGAGACGCAGCCAACTGCTGGGAAATCTGTGAACAAATAAACATTTAGATTTTGGCTGGTGAAAGCTACAGTACATTATGTCTTTTCCTCCAACTGCTGGTCATATTATCAATATGGGAAACTGAGAACACTACGTATGTTAATGATGAGCACAACGTTTCTGACTATGGTGACTGCAAATAAAAAACAGACATCGATTTCATGATTATGCGTCTGTCGTTTTGAGGAGCGAGTAAAGGGTCAACAACGAGTAACTTCCACTGGCTCTTAAGATATCAGCTGTAAACACAAATGCACTTTAAGGCATCATGAACTGCAGTTCAGCCTTAAAAGTTGGACTCAAGATATTGACGGTGTGTAAAACAACTGCAGGGCCTACGATACTACTTTTGGTTGAATCTAAAAATCCTCACACCCTCAAGATTATGAAGCAAAATCATCCGTAACATCAACGACGTTTTCCAGCTTCGTGCTGGAAACATCTACACAAGTTCACTTCCTGTGCACACAGGGGGTTAAAAACCAGATCTTTTATGTCTTTTTGCGTGTTTGTGTGTGTGTCCCGCTTTTAGTCTGTTAAAATAACCCCCCTTTTACACACAGACCTTAAAATTGTCGCTGGAAAAATAAGTCCGGTTGCATTCCAGCGGCAGAGGACGGAGGCCGTGTGTGGGGAGTGGCAGCGCGTGTGGTGAGCCTGGTAACGACTGAGGAATGAGGCTCTGGGATGAGAAGTAACAGAAAAGGCTGGTGTGGGAGGTTTCGGAGACGACACACACACAACCTAAAATGGCTGTGTGAAAGTGATGAGAGACAGACGATGAACGGTGGGAAATGTGAGATGGAGAAAAAGAAAAGAATGAAACAAAATCAAACAAAAAGAAACTCAGGATCAACCATTATTTATTCAACAACTTATGATTAATTTTGTAAATGATGTTTTGTTTTTTACATGAACACTTTGATTCGTGTTTAAAAAGAAAAAGAAAACTGATGTTTTTCATACATTTGAGATTCAAGTTAAAACTGAAATCAAATCCAGTATCTGCTCATTTCTTGTGCAACATTTGGATGAAAAAAAAAAAAAAACTTTGGAAAATCTGATTAAATAAATAAATAAATAACATGACAATTATCTCAAAACAAAAACTCCAATATATGCTATAGTTTATATCTGAGTCAATGACTAATGTTTTTTTTGTTTGTTTTTTTTACATTTTTAAACTTTAATAAAGAGATTAAACTGCAACGTGTCGTCTCACCTTTCAAACTGGGCAGAGATTTTTCCTGATTTAAGAATCTGATCTGGAATATGTTTTGATAACTTTGTTTGGGGTTTAATGTCACGTAAACTGAGCGCGGCTGCCGAACTGAGGCTTTTCTAAACCTTTATTAACAGTCTACGATTACACACTCTGTCAATGGAAAGACGCAAAGTCCAAAATAAGTCCAAAATACGCGTCTGCAATGAGCCAGAAATTTGCGTGTGTTTGTGTGTGAGTTCAGTCAGAGGCTGAGCTGAACGCAAACACACACAAACACACACACAGATACTGTTCACTCCCACAGACATGGCCGCTGTGCTGGTTGCTAGCTAGCTTTATAGCTACTGTCTGTGTAGTTGGTCAAATTTGAGGCAAAACTTGGCTTCACTTTCTGCCTGAATACAACATAAGTATAAGTTTTCTGTGTAAATGGTGGTGGCTGACCTGTTATTTCAACTATTATTATTAGCAGTTAAATAGTTTATAATATGTGTGTAGGCTTCAAAGACTTAGTATGAACCCGAGAGGTCTGTGTCTGCAGACACAGGCTCTGACTCCGCATCATGTTTCCCTGGCATTAAAAATGTTACTGATCCTGTTTTCAGTCTCCAGCTGCCTAAACTCTCCTTCTTTACTTCCACTGAAAGAGAAAGCTTTTCATATATTCTACAAAAAGTAAGCTGGTGCAAAAAAGTGGGTACATCTGTCCTCAGAAAGTCCATATAATCAACTACAAGCACGTCACCCCCCAAAATAAGCAGAGCATCAGCTTGATATCAAGAAGAAAAGCAGAATCCACAAGATACTTTCTTGGTTTTTCAGTTTCACCATCCACTTCCTTTTTCTAATTAACATATATTACAATATTTTTTTTTTTTAACAAATTAAACACCTCAAAAAGAGAGAAAAACAAAATAAAATTTTAAAAAAAGTACATGATGCATAAATGACTTATTGCTCTAAATATTTGTTCTTCTAGTTCACAAACTCCTCGAGCTCAACAGGAATCTTTTAGGACGGTTTGTGTCGTGGTTCACGACACAGTTCAGTTTCCCTGCTGAAGCCACGTCAGACTGAACATTCACACCCTGAGTCCCTTCAAGTAACACACACCTACTGTATCAAAAATGAAATAGTGCATTTACAGAGTGGCAATACTCGGCAGATAACGGGCAAAGAGAAGGACAGTGAGCTACGATCGGCCATTATTTCCTACTACTCGACTAAAATGTCAAAAAGAAAAAAAATCACTGAAAGAATAAAGCAAGGCAGAAAACAACTCTCGTCCTGGTTCCTGAACTGGCTGACAATGAAAAACGACTGATTTAAGTTCACTGTCACAAAATGCTTCTCCTGCCAACTGCATCTCTCCGCTGCCTTCGGTCGACAGCAGCAGCTTAAACAGCACAGAGCAACACTGCAGCCGGCGGTGAGCCGTGAGCTCTGCTCCACTCCTCGCTCTGATGCCGAAGACGAGGACGCACAATCATCAAGTACCGTGCGCGGCGGCAGAGACCTCCGTTTTGTTTTTGAGGCTGAGAGATGCCTGTGTTTGGGAGATACGTGCAAACGGTCCTTTCAGAGACTGGCGTGTGGCGTTCTTCTGATTTTCATATCAGGGTTTCTACAGGTTTTTCTATTTCAAAACGTAATTATTTTTTTTCCAGGATTCCCTGAATGTATTTGAAGATTTGACAGGTTTTCATATATCATAATCACATCCTGGCTGCATGAGGGAAATATGACTGTCACGTCATATCAGTGACTTTATGGCTAAAATACCAAAATTCTTCTTGTTTAAGTTGTTTACTGAAAATGCCAAATATCTTCTGCGTCCAGAAACGGTGGGACTTCCTGATTTTCTCTGTTTCACATCACTGTGGAACTGAATATCTTTTGGGTTTTAAACCACTGGCCGAACAACAGAGTCTATTTTAAGACGTCACAATGGAGCTGCAAAATTGAAATAAATGCTTTTTTCCATAATAGAAATTTAATCAATGAAACATCTTGATTAAGCATAAAAAAAATTATAAACATCAGCTCGTTTCAGCTTCTGGAATAAGAGGATTTGCTGATTTTATCTATTTTACATTATTGGTTTGGATGACTGAACTAAACGAGCCTGAGTGAAAATAATCACACATTAAACAACAACAGCTTTTCATATTTTCTACATCTCCTTTCTTGCAGGCGTTGACACCAAAAAACACGAGTGCAAAGATTGGGTTGTTTGAGGGACCAGTGAGAAAATAAAAGTGTGGGGCTGTAACTAATATATCCATTATCAATTCATCTTAAGATTATTTTCATGATTCATTGATTAATCACTTGATGTAGAAAAGAGTTTCCTGGTACCTGCGGTAACGTCTTCAAATAGCTTTTTTTTTATTGTGCAACCAACGGTCCAGACCCAAAGCTGTTCAGTTTACTGTGATGTAAAACAAAGAAAAGGAACTCGCTCTGCTGAAGGTGGAACTGGTGAAATATTTGGCTTGAAAAATAAAGACAATGATTGTCAAAATAGTTTCCAATTCACTTTCTGCCGAATAACGAATCAATCATTCGACTTATCTGCACCAGACCGAGCTGAAGACAAGTGTATGTTAAGGTTGTTAAAACGGCATAACATTGCACATTGGCTTCTTGACCTTTGACCCCCTCAATGCCTAAAAACAGTGGCAGTGCCGCTGGTGTACACGGGGGCCACAAACGGCACCCTCTCCTGCCGAGTGTAATCGAGAAGTTGTCACAACGTTCCTCCGACATGTTTACACTGGCTGCTGATTTATTCGGCGGCGAGCATGCCATGTCCCGCCCGGAGCGTCTCTAACCTAAACACAACCCTTCAGCGGCGCTGGCTTTGGCCCATGTATGGGGCGAGTGTTTACCCAGCAGCCATCAGTCTGACTGGTCCCAGGCCAAGCAGAGCCCTCGCCCTGTCAGGCAGCGCTGGGTCCTAACCGGGACAGCGCCTGATGGAAGACGGGCAAGCTCTTCATCATCCGCACGTACGACAGCGGATTCCGGGAACGGATTAAAACGAAGCGTCGCCCACTCAGCGTTATCTCAAGTACCACTCCGTCATCTCTGTTTACACCTGAGCCCTTCTCTGGTTACTGCGGAGGAATAACAGAGGGCCGGCTACGACCACAAACTAACAGTCAGATCGGTTCAGCAGATAGAGGTGAATCAAACGTTTGCTGCGGGTTCACGCTGCAGGCAACACGACAAACATTTCCCTCAGAGCTGAGCAGCCTGGCTTTCTTCATAACCAAACCATTAACCAAACATCTGCCTTCTAATCAATGTGAAATTGATCAAAGCCTCCCAGTTTTTCCAACAAAAGCCTCTTATTTGATCCATTACAGGAGGAAAACCCCAAACATGAGGTCAGTTAATCTGTAAAATAATGCATTTCTATTCCGAAAGATAATGTGTGGGCAACACTTTGGGCATTTTTCTTACTTTTATGGCGTTTTATAATTTGAATAATTAAATAAACAAATCAAATATGATCAAAATAATCATTAGTTAACTGGAATATGGTGTCAAAGTAGCCGAAAATACGACTGGCCAAGCTGCCTGCAGTGTGAACACAGAGCTGAGTATCTGACTCGAATATTATCTCTAATCACCTCCTCCTGAGGAAAACTTGTTTCCAGTCAACACACATTCATTGCTACAGTGCAGAGAACAAAAAAAACGAGGACTCAGGTTGTATGTGCCTAAAATTCAAACTACCTGATCTACGACTGAATTCATCTTCATCCCAAAAAACTATATTACATCAAGTGTGAAGAATATCCGAGCTCTGCTGTCTTCTTAAAAAATACACAACAGTGTATAATCCACAACATGGGCGTCAAGAGAAGGCCACTTTGCATTTAACCTCTGAAGGTTATCGTGCTACTCGTGCACAAGAAGCTGCTCCCACCCTCCGACCAGACGACCTCCCAACAGCCGACGACTGTTTCCTGAAACAGAAACTAGTAAAAAAGAAAAAGAAAACTCTACCACGACCCACAGCGACCGCTGACTTATATCTGGTTGGTGCGTTTGTTTACGTGTCCCTACGTTGACTGTGAACCTCCCTGTTCATAAAGTATCAGTCGGGCTTTATTTTTTATGGGGATGTTTGTTGATTTTTCGGGAATAATCAGAATCTGTTATTAAATGTGCCTCAGTGCAACTTTGGTATTTTACAGAGAGCTACACTGAACACGGGAATAGACATTAAGACAAAAGGCTAATACAAAATGAAAAGAAAATTACAGTACAGACATTATTTAACGTTGATGTTAGATGTTGCTAACTTCACTCATTGGCTTTTCTAGGCAAAACAGCAACACTTCTGCAGCAATAATCTTTTTCTTTTTTTTTAATTAGAGGGTGTGATGACCCTAACACTGATTTTTTTTTTTTTTTTTGTTAAAATGCATATATAGCATTTGTTAATTTTGTTAATTAATAATTTCATATTTTTTAATTCATTTTTAGGAATTTCTATGTTGTGTCTAACAACGTCTTTGGTTGCACTCACCATTTAAACATTCCTATAGCCAGCAATCAGCTTCCTGTCCGGGTACAATTCAGAGAACATAACAAGTGACTTTACAACATGGGAGTTTGATGGAGAAACAAAATAAAAGAGGATAGGAGTGGAATGACATTGATGACGATGATTTTTTTTTTTACTGTGCAAAGTTCAGAAATGATCAATCATTTCTCTGAGATGATGACATGAATGAAATGAAAGGCAAGACGGTTCACCTCAAACTTTAAATAATATATCTCCTAATATATTTTCCAAACATAATTTTTGATGAATTTTTCAACCTTTTGCCAACTTTTATATCGGGAGAACTTAAACCACGTCTTCATGTCATTCTGTTCCCCCTGTATTAATAATAAGTGCTTGAGTCAAATGAAACAAAACCAAATATCAACATATGTTACATGATCAGTCCAGAAGAGTTTAACATAATGGCAATTTCAGTGTCTTTTTGATTTTGTGCATTTTAAAAGGCAATCAGCCTCCTATTTTCATTTTTTTTAACTGTTTAGTCGGAGCTCGATTTCTGGTGAAATTACATTTTGAGAAGGGAGCTGTTACCTTTTTGACTTTTCTCTCCAGATCCGTCTGGTGTCCGCAGTTTTCTGTGACCGCATACTAGCCACAAACTTCTCAACAATATATATATCTTTCTTTCTTTTTTTTTTTTTTACAAATGCTGTGTGTCCTTTTAGGAGAAATGAGTTAGCTGTTGAGTGTGGCTGCCTGCTCCTTCTCCGCCTTCTCTTTGGCCTTTTCCTTCTCCATCAGCTTCTCCTCCTTCTGCAGCATCACCATGATGTCAGCCACCTGAGTGGTGGAGATGTCGATGTCCTCCTTGTCGATCAGTTCCACCACCTGAGGGGATAAAGCAACACACGGGGAATTCATTAAAAGCTTCGTAAAATTCGGCGTTAAATCTGAAGCATTTCTATATGACATTTTAAAAACTCGTGGCTAAAGAAGGAACAAAAATTAATCTTTAACTTTTATAAACAGTCAAAAATTCTCACTTAAATGTTACAGTTCTGATTTTGATTAGTAGGACAAAAATATTTTCCTTTCAATAACAGCTTATGATTAATGGCCCAACCAGTAATTTTTGACTTGATAAATTAAAGGTATATTTTATATTGGATGGAAAATCAATGTATTGCTTCTTAATTGAAATTACAAGCCTATTTAGAAGAAAATCCTGAACTTTACTCTGTTAATAAAACAACCTTTTATAAACCAAAACATTAAAATTGTTATAATTATGTGTCGTTTAAAGCATGAAATCAATCATATTAACCAATTAAATTACTAATAATCACTAGCAGCATTACCCCAAATCCACATGTTAAATCCTGATGTTAATTACTGTAAATAATCAAACAGATTTAACAAACGACAACAATAAATGGACGATGTGTTCACAGCTAACTAACTAACTAACTCTAATGTTGTTTGTCTGTCACAAAACTCAGAAAGAGTTAAGCTAGTAACTTAAAAAAATACAAAATGAAAACTACAACATAAATCGGGAAAGTCGCACTGTCGACGCACTTTGATGACGTCGTCGATGTCGATCTTCCCGTCCTTGTTGTCGTCGAGCGCCTCGGCGATGCTCTGCAGCTTGTGCTCTGGAATGTTCTGGATCTGCCGCATGACGTTGATCAGCTCGTCGATGCTGATCAGGTTCTCCCTGAAGGTGTAGAACAGACTGTATACAGGAAACGGTTACCAGGTTTGACCGCACGTAAAATGTGGTGGAGAAAGTCTAGAGGTCAGGCCCAGATCACACCAATCAAACTGATTTTAGAGTTTCATTTCTTTTTTAAATTTACAGCAGGTTAAATTTGGACAGAAAGGTTCAATCATGCCTAAATGCAGTGCAGCACACGTCACACTAACAGATTCACTGATTTATTCTTAAAGCTGATATATATTGTGGCAAGAGGAATAAATTAGTCTTATATTAAGAGCGCTTTTATTCATAGAAATATTTTCTAGTAGATTTATAAATCAAGAATTTTTAATAAAGCTTCATTTAGCTTCATTAAAGGTCACAGACTCACACAGTCTGAATAACCTTTCAAATCAAGCAGCTCAAAGTCAGATCTTTGTATTTCAGGTGATTTCATTCATTAAGGGATAAAAACTGTTTAGTAAAATTGGAGCACAGCACTCAGTGGGCAGCACCTCGGAGTGGGGAGGAGAAATGGAAGCTATGGATAAGGTGAAAGCAATGACTGATTCCTTTTTACAGCACAATCTCAGCAGCTGATGGTCAACAACCATAATGCAGTATTAGCATCGGGCAAGCAAGCAAATGGCGGTTTACCACAATGTGTCTTACCTTGTGGCATCACTAGCTTTTGTAAAGAATAATCTGTAAAATTTTAAATTAATTAGGAGCTGGATTTGGTCTTAAACATGTGAACTAAAACAATTCTTATCAATTTTAGTTTTTTTCTGGGGAAACCTTTGGTTCCTTGTTTTATCTCCACCACCATTTTACAGTGAAAGTAATGATGATGATGAAGATTATGGAGATGATGAGGATGATTGTTAGAAAAAAAACAAACATCACGTATAAATAAAATTAGGATAACAACAAATTAAAGCACATTATCAAATTTTTAAATAAGAAATAACTTAAAGCTATAAATGTTATGTCATGGAGAGATGAGGTAAACAATTCATAGGCAACATTTTGGCCAAACTTTTTGAGAGTGATCATAAAACACTGTCAAACAGGCGCGAGCTTCGCCTCCTCAGACAGAACTGCCTGCAGAAGTTGTACAGTAGAGACCTGAATTATGAAACAGCAGCACTGGCTGGCTCCTTCATTCGCGCGAACAGTGACTGTCCTCGACATCAAAACGTTGCCTTTGCATCATTCACTTTTCAAAAGCTGCACGACCTTCACAGACACAAACACCACAGACCTGAGAGATGGTGCGGAAGCCATGACAGACGGAAAAGCTTCAATCTCAAGGGGAATAGTTTGGGGGGGGGGGGTTTGTCTGCTTGCTCTCCAGAAGTGAGAGGATTGGACAGGTGTGATAACGATCTTATTCAATATTCTGTGTTAAATTTGTGAATCCTTTAAAGGGTAAAACCGTCATAATGCCTCAGGTCTTTGCTTCATGAGCTCTGGCATCACTACACTGTCGCACAGCAGCTGTTTGCGTATTGTTCTAAGCTTCAACTGACAGCAGCGCAGTGGGGAGTACGACATGTTCGGCTCTTACCCGACAGGTGGCGTGGTTCCACTGTCCATCTGTCCGTCCAGGATGACCTTGTCCTTCTCCAGCTCCAGGATGATTTTGTCAATGCGACCGATCATGCGGTTCACTCTCTTGGACAGACGCTTGCTCGCCTTTGACTCTTCCACCGTCTTCTCCTGGCCGCTCTTAGAGAGCTCCTTCTTTATTTCCTCCAGATCCTGGACAACACACATCACGGAGACACAAATTAAAACACAGAAAGATCATTCCCAGGCTCGCAAGAGCACACTGCACGCTTTCGTTATTGTCCATTCTGAGACAAGCTACTCAGAAACCTTTGATTTGAACAGCAAATAGAGCTTGACCCTCGTCTCCCTACAGTAGTTACTGTCACAATCAGGCACCTCGTTGTATTCTTGAACGTCATCTTTCAGTTCCTCCAGCTCTTCTTTCTCCAGAGTCAACAGCCTCTTTTGCTCCTTCAGCTTTGAGCAGGCATCGCCCAACAGGTCAATCTCTTCCTTGGTGATCTCCTCGCCCTGAAACATGAACATACGATTGAAGAGATTTGCTCCAAAGTATTTGATTATCACTGCTTGGATAAAAACATTTTTAAAAACACACCAATATGTAGCTTATGGTCACATTTTCCCCTCTAAAATGCTCGTATGTCACTATAAACCCCAGTTACATTGAGTCAAGTGTGTTCTCTTAACAGGAAACACATGTTCATTTAATATAAACCCACATAAGAGACCAACCCAAACACACAAAATGGTTAAAAGAGGGAAGCTAGAGAGGATGTCGGGATACTCCCCATAACCCAACAACATGTTACCACAAGATGGAGGGAACTGTGTGCAGCTACAAAGGGAAGAAAAGGTTCAACTCGGTCAGTGACACTGCCTGGGAGGATAGGCAGGGAGTACAGGAGGAAAAGTCCGTACAGATGTGGGTCAAACAGAATTTGCAAATCATATTTAGCATTTGTTTCACCATAATGACCCTGGTTTGTCCACACTGTTTTTCATTCTAGGAAGAAGGAGGCTGTATTTCAGGCTTACATGCTCCCTGTTGTTATAACTTGTCTGCGATTTGTCTGAACTCTTTACGGTAATTTATCTTGTCTGCTTTTCATCCCACTTAAGAACACACAAAGCCGAATATGAGCGTTTGTGGTCTGCCCTCGCTTCGTTTTCTCCTGCTCTGTTTTCCTGCCGCCTGATGTCAACATCCACCTAATCATATACCCATAAAACCTTGTGTTTAGAGGTCATTTCCTGTAATTCAGATTACGTCTTCATCCCCCTCTGAACGGGAGATCAAACAGCAGTCAAAAAAGGGAAGAACAAATGCTACAATTATGTGCAAGTACTGATTAACCCGCATCTGGGTCTGCTCAGAGAAAGACGGGACAGTGTGCGTGCAGGGACGGACTGGAGCGGATGTGAGGGTCGTTTTGGGAGGAGACATTGTTAAACCTAACCTGGTAGCGCAGGAAAGCTTGCCACTGTTCAAACTGCGCAGTCCAGAAGACACAGAGGTGACAAAGGTGGCGACAGGTGAATGATAAATAAATGACTTAGTAATAAACAGAAAATGTGTCTAATCACAATGTCAAATATTAATGTTTTGTGGGTTCATAGTAACTTTGGGTAAAGAGGCAGAAAAATGATCCGTGACATAAATTTTTTGTTCATTAAAACACAAATTTAACACCATAACTAAAATATTACCTTTATTAAATTTGGATTTTGGAATTACAAAGATACAATAAGATAATAAAGTGTATGTGACATGATTTAATAATCAAAAAAATATAGAATTTATATCTGATATTATAAGCAGCTAAATGTAAAATATCAATAAAAAAAACCCTGTGCAGCCTTTTATAATCTTGTGATTCCACCAGCTGTGTGTTTAGAGATGTTACCTTGATTCCCTCGATGACGGGCGCCGTATCCCTCAGCGTCTCTGAATGAGCAGCCTTGTCCGCCATGGAAATCGCCTCGTTGTGCTTCGCCCTCTCTGCTTCAAGCTCCAACTCCCCCTCCTGCGATCAGCCACACAAACAACAACAGGGCTCAACAAAGTCACAGAAGAGAAAGAAGCCCACCTTTTTATAATCCGTACGACAACACACACGAGCTTCTCGGGCTCCACGACACAATCGAGTACAGTACTACTGACTGAACTGTGTCTGTGGTACCAGGTATTAAAAACTAGTCTAGTACCAAAAGCTGCCATTCGCAGCTTAGCCAGATTTTTATCCAACAAATTAAATACATTAGGAGAAGAGTCTTTACCCTGGCAACCTTCTCTGCAGCGTCAGCCAACCTCTCCATCTCACGGTCCTTGTTGTCCTGGCGTATGGCGGCCTCCTCCTGCAGCGTCGTCTCCAGTTTGGTCTTATTGTCCACTTTGGAGAGCTCCATCTCTGCCGCCATCAACTGGGCCTCCTTTGTCTGGAGGGGGAGGATGAGGGAGCCGAGCAGAGCAGACGAGTGAAGAATGAGTGTTTCTTTAAATACGTTCTATCAGATTCTGGTCTTTTTAATACTTAAATAAAACACATTCATTACATATCCAAGCTCTGGCCTGTGCACATACCACCATCTCGGGGAGCGTCTGCAGTGTGGTCTTCAGCTGGTCGGCAGGGGACAGGGTGTCGGGGAGGAACATGGCCCGAGACAGCAGCAGCAGAGAGGTGGGGATCTGTTGATTCAGATGCAGCTCCAGCCACTACACGCACAACAGAGAGACGACACATGTTTCCACAGATTAATAAAATTGTTTGAGTCTCAACAACTACGTTAATTTTTAAGATGAATCAGTGAGTGGAACGATGCATCAGTTGGGGCTGCAGATACTGTAATAAGATTTCATTTTGCATGTACTTTTTTCCCTTTGTTTAAATAATGCTTTTACTTTGTTGTTGTTGTTGTTGTCGTTGTTGTTGTTGTTGTTGTTTTACCTGGCTGAGTTGCTCTCTCAGTCGTTCTTCTGTGACTCCCAGAGACCTCATCCCTCTGACGCGACAGGCTGCCTGCACCTCGTTCACGTTCAGACTCTCCACTCCTTCCTCTGCTATCAGCTGGATGAACAGAGCACAGAGGTCACACAGAGCCTCTTAAATCAATTCACCTCCATTTCACCACAGCTGGCTACCAGTTCCACAGATTTCTGATTTTCCTCTCTCTGTAAGTGTAGCTGTCTGCTCAGTTTTGAAAAGTGATAAGAGGAAGAAAACTGCTAGACTTGATAAAAAGGAAAACTGTCACCACAGAGCTTTATATACCTTGTCATCTGCGCGGATGGCCCTCAGCTTCATGATGAGCTGGAAGCGGAGGAAGTTGTTGGTCCCGATGGACTGGAGCTCCAGGAGGCGGCAGAGAGCCACCAGCTGGGGTCGAGTCAGGTTGTCCAGAGTCAGCTCATCCTCAAACAGTTTGGAGAACTTGATGATCTGCTCATTGCTGGGTCGTTCCCCGGAGTCCCGGATCTACAAAGACAAAGTTTTTAAGACTTGTGGATGTTTTTTGAATGATGGCGGTCTGGGAGGGGGACAGGCAAAAATATATCTGTTTTCAGACACTAAATCAAGGAGTTTCATCAGAATTCTCTAATTGAGACCTAAACATTTCATATTCGTCCAAATGTTGGTGTCATAAACTCGTTTCTAACAAAGTGAAATTCATAAGCACTTCAGTTACATGAATGACCTGATATTTCAGATTTCAGCCATTTTGACTCTTACACATATAGAACACCAGACCAACCAACCACAGACAATTCACTGTTTCCACCACCAGAGGGCAGTACTGAGCCTTTCCCCTATGTTCGAGCTGCCATCTCTCTCCGGCAACACTGACACCAACCTTCTGGAAGAAGGTGGAGAACTCCTCCGTCACGTCGCCTTGGGCAACCTTGTTCCTCAGAGCGATCTCCTCGATGGTGTCCTGCAAGAACTTGGCCATCTCCAGTTTGACCCTCAGCTCCTTTTTCAACCTCTCCTCCTAAAAAAACAACAACAGGTCATAAATCCAATGTGGTATAAAAAATAAATAAAATCCACATTCTACATAATAACTGTGATGAATAAAAGAACAATATCAGCTATGTGATGAAATTAGATCCAATTTAGTAAAAGTGACACTGATTAGGATGACATAAAGTGAAAGGGAAACAAAAAACGTAAAGGGAAAATAAGAAAGAAAAGAACTTACATCTTTTTTTTAAAACAAAGATATTTACATTGCATAATTATAAGTGTTGCCAAACATAAGCAATGTGGAACAACAGGTCAGGGATCCTGTTACGATCCAGATTAGACCATAATCTGGATTAACTCCAGTCAGGATGAGACTGCACTCTGAGCATCTCGTTAGGATCCTGGGTGAAAGTTCATGTCGACACATGAGAAATCAACATTCATTTCATTATTAAACTCTGGATACCTGTATATTCTCACTGACTCTGCAACATGGGTGACTGTGATATTCATTTTGTCAAGATTTATTATTGAGAAACATCAGTCTTCAGAATAATGAAATACATTTTTTTTTTATATAAGATGCTTTTCTTTGTCATATTATAGTGAAGTGAATATATTTGGGGTTTTGAACTGAATAAAACAAGCAATTTGAATCTGTGACGTTAAAATGTGGGAGATTACAGCTGACATTTTGAACCAATTAATAAATTAATTTAGAAAATAATCATTAGCTGCAGGCCTAGTTGAGACTCTCAAAACCACACCCACCTGAAACTAGACTACACAATTCAATTGCAACTACAACAGCTGGCAAAATCATCTCTAAATTTGATTTACGCATCTTTTGATGCAGCTTTAGTTTAAATAGGAAGCACAGATTTCCTTACCTTCTTTGACTGTGTCTCGAAGGTAGACGGCAGCATGTTGGGGAAGAGTTTCAGAGCTACAGGAAGCAGGAACTCCATGAAGGGGACGATGATGAACACCAGGAAGGGGAGAAGTCTGAAGACGTCAGCACACGTTCTAAGAAACTGGGGAGAAAATTCAAGAAAGTGGCATGAAGACGATGTGAAGTCATCTTTGAGTATCCTGAGGGTTTGAGGCCAACGTCCACTTGTGACCGTCTATGTCAGTGTCTGCATCTGTTTGGATTCTCAACAATGAATATGGGTGATCAGAATAAGTACGACAACATCCTACAAGTGCCATTCATTTGCACCAGGCTGTAGTTCTTGTGAGCCTCCAGCAGAGAGCAGCATCGAGAGAAAAAGCCACCGGGGGAAACCTGTGAAACTGTTTACCCCATCTTCCTTTGTCTCTTGGTACAATCACCCTGCTCAATCCCTCTAATAACAGTTCCAACAGTCAGCACTTTTAACCCTGTGCCCATACATCCCTAGAGCAACAGAAACCTCCTAATTCACTGGTGCATTATTTGCATGGAGCCGTGGACCAAAGTGAACATTCTGCCTCACAAGGCTCAAAAACTGCCCACTTGAGCCAACAGGAAGCACATTTGTTCGGCACAGACCTGAACAATCCTCAGGGTATAGAAGTACCGGGCAGACACTAGTCTACTTCATTGTACAGCTGTCCAACTGTGGCTTACTGACTGTCCTGGGACACAATCCCAACCGGCCATCTACAGAAATGGCCCTGAGGGGAGAAGGCCAAAACACGAGTCCTTCTTTCTCCGCCCTTTCCACCTGCATGTCAGTAGACCAGTAGGGTGAAGGATTTAGGCTAGGCTGAGTGAAAAGGCCTTTGTCCACGGGCCCATTGACATGTATATCATCTCCCAGAGTTCCACATCAAAAGGAGGGTGGAGGGGGTGACAGATTAAAATAGAAGGAGCCTTAAACGGAGGCCTGAGTATTGTAAGTGAATATGAAAGGAGGAGATTAGGGAGGCAAAGCCAGTCCAGGTTGGATGAATGGGATGTAGATGGGTTCGGGACATGCGCTCCGAGGGAGTCAGCTGCATTTGAAAAGGTGCAGATGGGATGGTGGTGTGGGTTTAATGGAGGGGAGGGGTGGGGTGGGGGGACATGGTGGTCATCATCAGCACTGACCAGCAGCTATTAGCACTGCAGTGAGGCTTCATTTCCCCTGTGTCTTTAGCCTAATCACACAGAACATGTTGGATGTATTGGAAATCGAAATAACTAAATTATATTGTTTACTGTCTTTCACTGGAATCATATTGTGATGCACAACTGCATCTATTAAACTGAGAATAATTTCATTTAATGCATTTGTCAGAGAGGGGGGGTTGACATTGTCATTCCAAATTACTAGAAGATAACAGATAAACATTAATGGTGTGAGTCGATTTCCCCTAAATTTTCCCATAATTACTCTTTATAACATTTTTTCCATTTTAGATAATCTTGTCAACAGACAGAAAAATAATCTTCTATTATTGTGATGTAATCAAGTAATTTTACAAATCCCAAGTGAAAGCTTCTAAATTGTGAGCATGTTCTGTTTTATATCCCTGTAAACTGAACAGTTGGTCAGAAAAAACAACATCTGAAGACGTCACCTTGGACTCTTGCAAAATAGGATGGAGTTTTTAGAACAGTAAATTATTTGAGATATAATCAGCAGATTAATCAATAATGGAAATAATCATTAGTTGCAACCCCAGTCTCATTACAGATCTTCATTTCACTGGTTTGGAGCTCCAGCCTTTTACAAACACGGCAGGTCCCTTTGTCCTCGTGTGTCAATCTGAATTGTGAAACTCCACTTTTTAAACATGCCTCTGCACTGATGCCTGTACATCCTCTAAAGTTCCCAAACAGCACCTGATGATTACAATCAGAGACATGTTATTATAATCCTGTATTTTTAATGTTGTAGAAGATGTAAAGATGGGTATTCATGCTCTTGTCAACCTCAGGAGTTCGTCGGTTTTGGCAAGTTCAAAGGAATGAAGATGAACATGGAGTCAACTTGGCTAAAATGCTCTAGCCAATGTCAGATAAAGCATATAATGTGCGTTTTCAACAATCATTTCTAATAGTCACTGTGGCAGATGAAGAACCATAATTTTCAGGTTTTTATTTATATTTTTAATCTTTTAAATTTAGCTATTTATCAAAATGAGCGGGGGAGTTTTGAACTTGGCAGAGTGTCTCAGCCACAGTGCAAGGTTCCCAGACAAGGGCAGCAGTGGCCCGGTCATCCAGTCACTCGATACTTCACACCCTCAAGTGGAGCATTCACAACTCGCCAGTCATGTGGACTAAGTCTGTACCGTCCTGTACTACAGGAGGGGGGAGGGTGGCGAAACTAAGTGAGACCTGAACTGACCTGCTCACCTTCCCTGAAATGGCACCCGAGTACCAGTTCCTGCATCAGATTACTGCAGTGAGCAGCGGGCATGAACCCAGGAAGCTTCTCTGGATGTCAGAGGCCCGGGTGCCATGAATTCAGAACAAGTAGCTGATTTTGTCAGAATATGAGAAGAACCTGTTGTTTAAACAGTTTCTATTGCTTCACTGCTTGTTTCTTGTTTTTCTTCACAGCTGTGTTTATTCTGCATCTGGTATAAATTAGTGATTGTAAGACTTTTTCCACATATGAGTGAATGATATGGTGACATCATCAGTTAAAAACTATAATCAAGAGGTGTTTTACTATTTCAACACATCTCAGCGAAGCGAAATTTTATACATTCTAACAAGGTTTTTCATCACATGGCTGCAGTATCATCATAAAACTTCAATTTAACTTTCAGGAAAAGTAACTAAGGTTATCATTGTTTTTTTGTTTTTTTACAAAAAAGCATTTATGAAACTTTCGAGAAGTGTAAACATTTGATGTAAACGTTGGAAGAAGCTGAAGTTAAATGAGGAGTTTTCTAATTAAGGCCGCAAAGTGTTAAAGCTTCTACCTAAAGAGCTTTAATCAAGCAGCCGGATCTGCTGAGCGCCTGGTGAGTAAACACACAGCGTGCAGCCAATTTCTATAATTGATCCCATTAGGTTTGAGAAGCTGTGGATTAAACATTTACAGAACAAGATGTCTGGGCTGCCCGACTTGAATCCTTGCTCAGTCATCCCTGATCTCTAAACTCATACTGGCTTTCTGCTGTGTAAACCACTGAGTCAAAGAGGAGAAATGGCCTCGTTAGACTGGAAACAGTGGCTGACGGATCAGTTCTCCCATTACTGTTTCTGTTCAAACATAATGTTCTGTAATTGAGCAGACCTTTCAATATTTATTTTTTTTATAAAACGGCTGACAGAATACACATACCATACCAGATCTGGTCAAAATATACCAGTAATTCACAGTTTCCTAAGCCACACCCCTTAGTTACTGTTGCTAGACCTGTAAAATTTTCCATCCCCACACAGCACATGCAGTTCACATTGACAACTGTTGCTGGCAGATTTTACCCACTGTTGCTAACTAGCTGATCAGGCTAACATCAGCTACATGACATGCTTGAAAATAGTGCTGCAATGATATGCTGATTAATTGATTATCTGATCAAAGTAGAATTAATGTGCAACTATTCTGATAAACAGTTAAGTCGTTTAAATAATTTTTCAAATATGCCAAATATTTGATGTGTCAAGCTTAGGACCTTAACTTTTAAGAACAACTTTTACTTGAAGCCAGAAAACTCAAATTTAACACATTGATTTACTTCAAATGAACATTGGCACATCACAGTCTGAACAATGTGTAAATGTAAGTCGCAGTGATGGCTGCTCGACAGTGTAATACAGGAAAAAAACATGTTCCTTGGTAAAACATCATCTGAACGTATAGTGTATAGTTGCTCCCTGCAGGCCTCACCTGTCTCCTCTCACGTCGGGACAGGGTGTGTCCGTTCAGCACCCTCCACAGCATTCGCCCAGCAATAGTGGTATCGATCCACAGCAGCCTGAAGCCGTGGTAGTAGTGCTTGATTTCATCTATAACCCGCTGTCGGAGCGTCCGTCTCACAGGTTCTGCATCGAGCGTCGGACTGTACACCGGCCCTCCTTCCTCCAGCTTCTTCTTGTCCTTTATCGAACGTAGCGACTTCTCCACCTTTGAGTCGTCCCACCTCCTCCTCGAAGTGTGTATCCACCTGACGCCGGAGATGTCCTGTGGTCGTGCTATTGTCCACTGGGCCCCTGACGTGATCGCAGGGTACGGTGAAGAGGAGGCCCCCGGCACAAAAGCGCAATAGAGTCGCTGTGAGTCCGTGCTCTGGCAGGGGCCCACGTATCCATCTGACAGGGGGAGGGAAGGACCGAGTGAAGCGAACTGGGCCAAACTGCCAAGTTGGAGTCCATCAAGTCTGAGAAAACAAGAGGAGGAGGAGCTTCAGAACACAATACAATATATAAATGCTATAAGACCTATAGTGAAACTATAACACCACCATTAAGTGAAGTCTTTTACAGGAATGAAAAAACAGTACAGAGCTTTCAGAACGTGTGTGTGTGTGTGTGTGTGTGTGTGTGTGTGTGTGTGTGTGTGTGTGTGTGTGTGTGTGTGTGTATGAATTAGGTTGGTTTCTAACATAAAAGCAGGAATCACAAAGCTTTAAATGCTTCTAAAAGTGTTATATTATACTACGTACTGGGTCTTTAAAGGACTATTTTTATTTTACAAGTTACTTTCAGATGTTCACAGGAGCTGCAGTCACTGTGTAACCCCCACATTTATTCAGCTTACTTTTGAGTGGAGAGTCTGAGGGCTGTGCAGTTGAAACAGGCACCATCTTGTAGTTTCCCTGAAAGGACAGAAAAAAATAAGATGAGCAGCTGAGTTCTGGTGATAAGCCATTACTCAGACAGGGACACATACACACCCATACAGAGCACACACAGGGCTTTCATGAACTGCTGCTGATGAGTGAATGAGCAGATCAAACATCAGCAGCTATCTGCAGGGGTTGTCTGGTCTGAGTGCAATTTTATTTCTGAACTCACTGGCCGAGCTATGACACCATCAAAAACGCACAGTGGTTATGCAATAATGATATAAAGGGAAGTCACTCTCGGTTCTTATGTAACAGTCTATCTTGAAATGCAAGGGATCTCGAGCAGGCCTTTGCACTGTTTTTCACGGTTTGCTAATACTAGTTTGATCAAGACAGCCTGAATTCAGTTCACCAAAATATACAAAGACTCACTTTAAAGACAGGTCTCATAGTAAAATTAATCTCTGTTGTTCTACAACCAAGTTCAGAGATTATTTAACTGCTTACTAATGTTTTTAAATATTCTGTGTTAAAGTGACTCCGAGACAATTCGAGTGTATTGTTCCTGTGTAAATATCTTCACACTAGCCTGCCTTGGTGGCCGTAATGTTCACACCCTCAGTGAGGCCCACATGGGGTTTCCTAACCCCCAGAGGCCGCTCTCAGAGGCGAAGTGCGTCAGAGAGAGGGCGGAGTGGCGAGACACTTCAAACCAATCACATGAGAGCAGATGGCTTAACCACGCCCTCCCTCTGGTTCTCACATGGCCGGCTGGAGTGAATCCAGCAAGGCCTGGTTGAACATGACAGGCTGTGGCTGCCAGCCAGGAGGACACAGAGTTTACTGGAACAGAGTCACCTTTGTGGCTGAGTGGCCGGCTGCTGCAGCACAGAAAGAAAACCCTGGAAATACAGTAGATTACCTAACCCTATACGGTTGGCCTGGGCTTCACACACATCTACATTCTGCAACAGTGTTTTCTCTGTGGGTTTATCCCTCAGCGGGTTTTAACAGTTTGGGTTTCACATCTACACTTCATTCAGTCCAAGATATGTTCCATTAGGAAGATCATTTTCTAATTCTGGCTGTACAACTATTATTTATTACTACGCTACATTTGTTCATGAACATGTTTGTTTTCAAATAACACAAGGATATATTAAATATATAAGATATATAACCTGTGGTCTATGCATGTGTTTTCCTTTACACACAGACACTCCCTATGTGATGAAATACTTCTGTCTTACATAATGTGTAGTGTAACATGATGGCAATACAAAACACGTATAACATGTATAGATACTGGCTATAGCAGGTAAATTTACCGCATTCACTTTCGTTACTGTTTCTATGGTAATGTGGCCGTGGATTGACACACATTAAACCTCGTTCAAGCAAAACTAAACTTGTTTTCAGAGAACCAAAAGCTTTCAGCAACTGACGATGAGATAAAACATTTAGTTTCAGGTTTGGTGACCTACAGATGTTGCCATACCAGTTTGATTTTATGTTTTTATGTACTTGGGAAATTTTCCACCTCAGAATACCTGGTCAATGATTAGCATTAGCTAAAGTTTGAAACCACATCTTGTTTTCTTATGAAGCGTGTCCACTGAACCTACTGAACCTACTTCTGATCTAAATGTTGACATCTCCAGCAAAGTTCCTCTAAAGAACCATGTGAATCTCTGCAGACTCCTGAAGTATTACTGTTGCATTTGTAAAGTAATGTACAGTGTTTATTGACATTTAGGTATCAGATAAGACTTATTTTACAGCGGCAATGGCCTTGATTTGGTCTTGACTCAAAATAAACTCGGTCTGATTCTGGAAGGTCATGACTAGGTCATGCCCTGCCCTGCCTGCTTGACTTTTTTTTCAACAGTTAACTCATGTGTGGCTCACAGCCTGCAGGGGTTTGGCTGTAAAGCACTGAAACAACAGTCTAATAACACTTCCTTATGCACTCTGTGAGCCTCGGGTCAGTTTCCTGACATGTTCCTGTGATCAGGTTGAATAAACACACATCAGTTCTTACTTTTAGTTTCATCTATGTCAATATAGGTGCAACTGGTTTGCACACAAACAAGCCATACATTTTGTTATCTAACGATATACTGGATCTTATGTAAAATATCCTTGTTTTATCAAAAGTGTGAGTTCACATGTTTAAATTCAACTGAAATGGAGGGAAGAAAAGAAGAGGACAGCTGGTAGGGCTTTATAATTGGTTTACCTACTGGACACCTCCCATCACAGATGTTTCTTTACATTAAATACAGAACAGCAAACAGTACAAACGTCTGCCCTGGATCCACAGCCACTGTGAGACTTGTTACGTCACTGCATATATATCCTTTTATCTATTTGTTTAGATCTACAGAGTCCACATGTAAACAAACAAGCTTGTTTATCAGGATCAATTATAGTAAGTTTAAATCCAGACTGTTCACTTTGTTATGCCTTGCCTTCTGAGTATGTAGATCTGGTGTCAGGCACCTCCTTTCACAGTACTCATAAAATATGACATTTTTGGGTCATTTCCCCTGGAAGAACACTCTCAGTCATACTGAACATCAGTGCAGAGACAACAGAGACTCACATCAGGCACCTCAGTGTGAAATGAGTCTAAATCACAGTGGTCGCAGCTGGACAAACCACATAAAATGAGTAAACACTCCAATGGTTGAACACATTGCTCCATATGTTGTTGTAGACGCCCCTTCACACACACCAACACTGCACCTACACCAATGCATGCATGTGTACCATCACCTTATCGCAACTGAAACTTTACTGTTTCTCTCACACTTTCTTGACGCTGTGTTAGATAATGCTCTAATCTTTACTATGTCTGACCTTACAGCTTTTCGTTGATGACTGCTAAAAATCCACTCTGCAGAGACAGCACAGTGGTCAATGTTCAGCAGCACTGAAGGCTAATCAGGGTGTTCTTGGTCACAACTATAAAACTTGAGTCAAAGATTTTTTTTTTTTCCTTGTTTATTCAGAGTCATTTAGAGCTGGGATTTATTATCAATTGATTATTATCTAAATATTGACACTGTCAGCTTTGTCCAAAGGGAGATTCATGATCAAGTTACTGTATCTGTATTTATGAGATGCTCATATTATGATCACTACCAGGAAATTAACTAATGTCCACCATATTATAGGAATTTAATAGTGCTCAAGTCAGCACAGACATGAATACATAATGGGAAAATGAAGTCCAGTCTGTCTCAGGTGTAGTTATAAGAGGCGCTGACCTTTCTTCATGGAAGCACTGCAAATTGTCTGATAATCTGGGCCTAAAGCCAAGAGCACAGTCTCGGACTGTCCACTGCAGACAGACAAATCCCCATCACGACCCTCTCATCTATTTATAAGCACAGCTTTAATGCACCAACTCAACTACAAACATTTATCATTCAGTCTGTAGCATTGTTGTCTAATTCATAAACCCCATTCACTGACAGTCTGTGACACACCTACAAATCAAACAGTGAAAGTGCAATATCTACGACTTAATATCTACGCCGGTTACACAACAGGTAACCAACAAGCCTTATCAGAAACGTGCAGGGATATGAAGTTACTGAGTTGGTCTGGAGCCACATGCAGTTTAACCAATTCCCAGTTCAAGACCAGTCAGTGAAGAGACAGATTTGAACAAAACATAAGAGTGCTCCTCTAAAAAGAGGGTGGACATGAATAAAATGGATGAACTCTACTCTCTGATTACTCTACTACGACATCAGTCATTGAGATGAGCACTATATATAAAAACCTCTGTCATTGTCTAATTTTATATCATGATGTCACTCTATAGTGAATATATATAATAAAATAAGTATGTGAAAAATTGCACTGATTATCTATTACTCAATTTAGGGCTGTAACTAAAAATTATTGTCATTACTGATGAATCGGTTAATTGTTTGGTTTGCAAAATGTCAGAAAAACTTAAAAAATAGGATTTTTCACTAGATGAATGAAACAATTAGTCAATTATGAAAATAGTTGATTATTTTTTTGAACGATCAACGTAATTATCATTGCAGCTCTAGTAAAAGTGAGACATGTACTGCATATGAACCAGAACTATAAGTCAAATGCTAGCAGCAGCCCTTTTAGGAAGTTGTTTAGGAAAAGCAGAAAATTCCCACACTGCTCTGCATTTGCGACATCATCATTCCCATGGTTCCTTATTTCACAACCTTGTCCTAACAAACGATCAAGATAAACTGTACAACAAGGCATTTGGATTAACTTAAGGAAATCAGCACATCATAGATCCAAATATAGCTTCATTCGTGTTTAAATCCCATTTCTTCTTATTTTTTCCCCACTGCAGATCTTGCTTAGCTATGGCTATCTTGTGGATGTAGAATAAACAGATGGGAATAAACCATTCTGCCATAGCAACGAGCATCCTGTCAGACTGCAGTGGAAAGAGGGGGCGCTCTCCAACCAGAACATAATCCAGGTTGTCCTCAGATAACCCACATCATGTTTTGCTTCTTATTTAATTCTCATCACCAAGGTGTGGTGCCTTGATGCTGATTCTTGAGAGATGCGATACATAAACCTTTACATGCAATCCCAACATTGATACAAGGTGGTTATTGATTTATAGCTTACAGGAATGAATGACAGACTATTTACCATGTTATACCCAGTTAACTGCTGGTACCCTGTCACCTTGAGCCATCAACCATCTCCCCTGAAACCCAAACAGGGCCAAACAAGGACCACATACCGTGAATACATTACTCGTCTATAGATGCTAATGTAACCCAAGCTAAGTTAGCTTCTTTTCGTCAAAATAAACATTAAATCTACACAGTAACAAACAAACACAGAAAAGTTACCTTTTCCTTTCCGGAATTCGTTCTTTAAAGATCGGGATGTTTTCATTAAAGGTGCCCGGGACCTCGTAAACAGGATTAACGCCATGCGGAGATCTTTCTGTCTCAACTCGCAGCCTTTAACAGTTACAGTAAACTTACAAGCTAGCTAGCCCGTTAGCTAGCGTCTGTTTGTTCAAGACGTCGAAACGAGAGAGGACCTCTACAGATACAAAGAAATCCCGAAATCCTCGTCTTCTTTTAACAGTCTATACAACGCATATACAACTGTACATGTGAAAATGTAGCTCCATGTCATAGCATGCCCTTCCCTGCTTCACGGATGACAGCTAGCCGGCCCAGACTCCCGAGTGACGTCAATCTGAGTGATGGTGTTTGTGTTAAGCGACCCGTGATGTGTGGGGAGGGAAAACTTCCGGTGAGTTTATAACATAAAAGTCAATTACATTATATTCAAAGGCTTTATTGTAATATGCAGTAAGCTATCAGTGTAATGAAATTCTGCTGCCTGTCTATCCTCGTTATCAGTTATTTCCTGTTGTCTGTAAATAATCTGTATGTTGTATTTATTTTCTTTGTAACCCATCATTTTTACCCATAGCAATTTTGTGTCTACCCCAAGGAATGTTTGGATATATATCTTTGTTATCTTTTGGATGTGTAGCTACCCTTGGCAGTGTTTAAATTCATATACTGTACTTATATACATATACATTAATATAATAGATTTGGGACTGATCAGACACTTCCCTGACTGTAAATAATCAGGTGCACAGTACTGTAAATAATATAAATAGAAAAGTAACCTATGCAGCTTTCACAATCAAATTTTCAAACCTCATTGTCTTTTATTTTGAAAGGCACACTTTTACCGGAAGCGGATTGTAGTTTTCCAGTAAGTTTCACGCCCCTTAGCTTCCTTTGTTGGTACTGCAGGTTTATGCTTGAATTTGCACAGTATTCATGTAGAACGAGGCAACATGGGGCCTGTGCCTCAGCTGCCATTATCATGCTGCTGTTTCATCATCCAGCATTTGGTTTCAGTGTTTCCCCATCTCTACCTGTGTGTTATAGATTTAGAGCTGTGGTTATATACATTGGCTAACTGTGCATCAAGGCTGATACTGACATTAGCAAGGCTGGAATGTCAACCAGGCAAAGAGGGAAACTGCCCAGGGGCCCCAAACACTGAGAGGCCCCAAAAGCCCCATTTTCATCCACTCTATGAATTTGATTAGTTACAACTGTGTATTTGTACCATTAAAGTACAATATTAGCTAAGGTAAGTCCTGCATTATTAGCTAATTATCTGGCCCTTTTGATATGGAATCATGTTTCCCTGGACTTTAGTGAGAAATGTAGTGTAGTAATTCTAAACCTTAAGAAGAGTTAGAAAATCAAGAACAGCAATGTACAGATTTCTGCACAATAAATATATACACCAGTTGACAATTTATTAAACACACCTAGCTAAAACTAATGCAGCCTAATACAACAGTTCTGCAATAAATCTTACCTTCATGACAGTTATAATGCTCAGTTTGTGTTGAAACAGTTTTAGAGAGGTTTTGTTTCAATATTATGGTAATTTTGGAGGGTATATACTGTATATTGTAGTGCTGTAGTGCATTATACAAAGAGGTGTTTCTGTTATTTAACCTATCCTCAATGATAATAAACAGGGGGTGGACAAAATAATAGAAACACTTGTCTGTATAATGCAATACAGTTCAAAGGCACCACAAAGTACATCTTTTTTTTTTAGCTAGGTGTGCCTAATAAACTGTCTACTGAGTGTAAATATATAAAGCTAGAGGAGACAGCATAACCAGATGCTCCACAGAGGGGCTGATTACATTATGCACCACATTATACTGAGGCAGTGCAAATAATTAGGTTGTGTTTAATGAAATTACCACAAAATAAGACATGAAGGTATGTTTCAGCAATGGAGGCCTGGTTGCATCTCTCTGGCACATACACAGAAAATCTTCTGGCTGTCAGACAACACCAGAGGATAACAGCTGGATTCGGCAGAGGACCCCAGCATATGTTGGACCAGAAGTTTCATTTGGCTATATGAAGGTAGCAGGTTCCACTTTCAGAGGATGGCAGATGGGGGATCTGTGGGGCCCTACAACAAAATTTTATTTTGTTTGAAATTTCAAATTTGACCACGGACATTAGACTAGATTATAGGCCTCAGCCTCTCTAAACGTTAGGCCCCTACTGATTTTGGGAGGTCTAGGGCGACCATATCCTTTAACAGAAAGCAGCCCATGGTACAAACAGCACTATTATCTTATCTTATCTTATCTTATCTTATCTTATATTATATTATAATGACTTTATGCACTGAATTGGTTGTGTCATCTTTCGTATCCCCCCTTCGTTTCAAAGATTAATTTAGTGGAGATACTTTTTTGTAGGTAAATACCATATTTTTATTTTTCACATTTCAACCGTTATAATGGTTTAGTATAGGAGAAACCGTTATAACGGCTACACAAAAAGTACATTTAAACGTTAGCAGACTTAGTAATTACAGCCCGTTTACATTACTGTTGGTAAGAAACAAATACACACACACACATACCGTGGCTGCGGATAAAATTATGATCTAGAAATGAGGTGAAACGGCATGAAAACAGACGGGAGACACCGGGTCAGCACTTCCTACGGTTGGTTTTTTGAAAGGACCGGTTGGATCCTCTCTCCGCTCCCGACCAATCGGAAGTGAGTATTTTTCGCGCTGGTTGGCCGGAGAGTTTGAGTTTCCCGCAAGCTTTTGATTCGACTTGAATGAAAGCCTTCGTTTTACAGGATGAGTACGGACATTTTCTCCCTTTAACCACCGACAGGAGATTCAACAGGTAACTACAAACAAACGGCCTTTCATGTTATTGTCAGCCCCGGGGGTATTTGCCGGTCTGAGTTTTTGCAAGTACACTTGTTCAGGCCGACCATCCATTTTAGCAAGAGGATCCGCTAGCTAGCAAGCTAGCTAGCAGTGCTAACGTTAAATGTGCAATTTGGCTTGGCTTCAATTGTACCCTTGTTAGCTTTGGCTAGCACCGTTAGCCTTTTTGAAACGAGCTGTCATGGCGCCTAGAAATTGAGTATACTAGTGAAACAATGGAAAAACATTTAAAAGACGCTACTGCAATCGCCCAGTCATGCACTCGTTTATTTATTCACGTATTTGCTTTAATCGGGTACGATAGCTAGTTGGTAAGTTAATTGCATTTAGCTTTTGGGTGGCGGCTTTGTCTATTTGCTGGAATGTAATGGCTGACTGTAGCACTGACAGAGATGCAGTTGTACTCAATGGGAAAATGCTTGTCCATAGTTGGACTCCATGAGATTCCCACATCGTGGCTTCCACATCAGATTATAGTCGCAGCCCGTTTCCTGCATGACATTATAGGGCAACCGCTGGTTTAAGTGGGTATTTTAGGTTCTCCATCAGAACACTTTAAGGCTGAAGTTAACTTTAAAACGATTGACCGGGTTGTTGCAACGTTTGCGTTAACAAAATATGTTCAGCCGGCATGTCGTTATGTTGCAACTAAAGCCAACTAACCTAACACAACCCACAATGTAATATGTTAGCTTTTAACCAAAGCGGGATACATTCGATTCCAGCAATTATTCGCACTCCAGTAGCATTACACCGACTTGTCAGCTGCTTCCATTTCCGCGGCTTTTCTAGCCGGTGATGTGGTGGTTACGCGGCACGGTTAGCCACCCACTCATTGGGCATTCGCTGCATGCGGTAGAGCCTGGAGCCTGCAGCCAGCCTTCTCCTTACCGCTTTGCCACAGACTGCAGCTAGCAGCTAGCTAGTCCTTTTCCAGGAGAAAGCCAACTTGAAATTGTCGCGGTAAGAGGGTTTTCCACCCGCCCAGTGGTTTTTGTTCGTATGCATGGGAATAATCGGGAATAGGTTTGACTTGACCTCTTGCACATTAGTTGTGATTAACATTTAGATTTGGATTTCAGTGAGGCATAGGTATTCTTTTACTGTTCTGAGGTATTGTTGCTTCAGACTTGTGGTCAAATAAGTCGCTCTCCTATCTTACAAGAACATCCAAAACTACGCGGCTAGAACATTATGTGACAGGTGCAGCTCTCTCTGTTTCCCAGTCTCTGTGTTCATGCTTCGCTGGAGCAAGTGAGTGCCATTTTGTAAAATGTGTAACGTTATGCTCATAGGATTCATATCCCAGAATGCCATTTTACAGATTGCCAGAAAGAAGAGCATCAAAAATGGACTGCATGATATTGTTAATGATTTCTTACTGAACCTGTGGAATGAGAAGTTTCTGTGTGTTCCCTCTCCCTGTAGCTCAGTGAGCCTGGAGGGGGTTAGATGGGATGGACACTAAAGGTAGCTCTCTGCCTTCGATGCCCGAACCAGCCAACCCGATCAGCATGAAGCAGCCGCCAGAGTCCCTCAGTGTACGGAAAGGTCGGGGGGACATGAGCAGTGACCCTGCTCTGCTAATGGACAAAGCTGCTGCCCAGCTGGCCGCCACACTACAAGACGGCGTCCTTCAGAAGATGGCTGGCCACAGTCATAACAACCACAGCCACGAGAGGCTCAAAGACCTCACCTCCCGTGTGCTGAATGGGGACCAAGACACACTGCCCAAGCTTTGTGCTCCAGAGCCACCTATGCTTAAGGGTGCTGAAGCCCCTACTACGACTGGCACCCATCAGCACAATTGCACTCCCCACACAGAACCTGAACTGAAGGTGACAATACCTCAGGTGGTCAAGCAGCCGCTGTTTGAACCATGCTGTGCCAATGGGACCAGTTTGGCTACGGCGGCTGAAGGTACTATATCTGGACCTGACAAGAGAGAAGACGCAAAGAAAAGGAGGGGGAGACCTCACAAACCAAAACCTCAACCAAACCTCAGTTCCTCTGTCATCCCTTTGGAGGAACTTGACCACACAAATGCTGTAGATGGAACTGGAGCAGCTGAAGAGGTTTTGCATTTATTCCAACTTTTAAGTAACAAAGCATGAATATTTTTTAAGCTAGATCTTCTGCTTGGCTGTAGCAATATAGTACATAACAATACACTGCAATATGGCCAGCTAGTACTGGTTTTAAACATTAGTGCAATAATTTACTACAATTATGCTGAGAGGTGGCATTAAGGACCACACATACAAATGTGACCAATATATAAATACTGGCAGTGATGTGTATGTGTCTGAAATAGATTGTGTGTGTGTGTGTGTGTGTGTGTGTGTGTGTGTGTGTGTGTGTTATATAAAGGATTTTAGGGAAAGAAAGTGTTTGGAACCTTGATTCGTTTCTATTTTTGTCTATTGATTAACTGATTCTTTTGTCTCTTCTCCAGCCTGATCTCATCCCAGAGTTGACAGAGGAGGCTGCAGAAGAGTCTCCTTTGCTGATCCGTTTCTCTGTTGGTGATTTGGTTTGGACAAAGGTGTCGGGATACCCCTGGTGGCCTTGCATGGTGACCACAGATCCAGAAATCAGTAGTCACTTCAAACAGAAACAGAAGGGTGAGAAACTAGCACAACCACCTGCTTCATTCTAACTTGGCTTTAAGTGATATATAGTGCATTTCAATGTTGAAGAATCACCATTTATTAAGTATATTAAGTAGGAATGACTATTGTTATATCTGTGCTAGTGTATGCAACATATATCCATCATTTCTTATACCACCTTTGATTTTAAAAACTGTTTTTTTGTTGGTTTATTGTGTTATTTTTAGCAGCCAATAGCAGGTCAGGCCTCCTTTACCATGTACAGTATTTTGGAGACGCCCCAGAGAGAGGCTACATATTTGAGAAGAACATGGTGTCCTTCTCTGGGGAGGATCAATACCAGGAGCTTAGCCAGGGCAACAAACAGGCAGCCTCTCGCATCATCCACAAAAAGGTATATCAATTTCATTTCTTTTGTGAGGCCCTTGTATATTGGCTCTATAGGCTGCTAAGGCCCATATAGAAAGACTCTACTTGGAAACCTTGCAACATTAAAATATTGCACTTCCTTAAAATGTTTTGCACAAGAAAGAAAAGCCAAATGGTTGATTTAGGTAAACAACAGAATATATTTTGCAACTTGGCTCACAAGTTGTTAAGCAACTGCCACTTGATGCTAACCAATGATGTAATCTTGTTGATGCCCATAGTAAAAACAATGATTTTTTTGTTGCGTCTTCTCGATGGCAACATGCAGCACAATGATTAAACATTACTTCTGCATTCTGTTTTTGTAACTTGTTGTATAAACTTGTCATTTTCTCCATCATGCAGACGGGTCCCTCCGTGCCCCGTAAACTCCAGGCACAGTGGAACATGGGCATCATTCAGGCCAAGGAGGCCCTCGACATGTCACTGGATGAACGCATGGCAAACTTTGTGTTTCAGTATGATGAAGAGGGGCCTCATCTAAACCCCCACATCCTGGAGAAGTTGAAGCCAAAACAGAGCGATGAGATGAACCAGGAAACAGAGTCACGGCTCAGCCCAGATCTTCCCTCCATGCTGGTAGGCCTTCCCAATGACCCCACAGCCACACCCCAGTCCCAAGACAGCACTTGGGACACACAACAGGGAAAAAGAAACAAGCTCCCATAACAAAACTCAAAACGGAAGAATGACAGAAGAGAGGCTAAGGCCATGTAAATAATGTCCTGTTGGGAAACACAGTTTATCTGATGATTACATTCTTGATTAATTAATTGGCCTGTTAAATTTCAGAAAAATACTAAATCTCAGTCTTGAGTTTCCCAGAGCTCAGGGTGATGTCTTCAGAAGTCCTGTTTTGTTCAACCTGCAGATCAAACCCCAAAGATCTGAATGATGTGGACCCGCAACTAAGTCCATAGTTTAACTTTAAATATAATCTAATATTTGTAAGTTCTGCAAGAAAATCAAGGTTTGAAAATACAGAGAATGTTTTGGAGTGGAAATATTTTTAAAACCTTAATAAGATAATACAATGATCGTACTTAAACATCCTGGGAAAAACCTTTAACTATGGTCAGCATCATTAAAGGGGGATGAATAATGCTCATTTCCAGCTCTGTATTTTTATTCTGGGACTCCACTAGAATAGATTTGCATTCACAGTTCAATAAAAGTGCCTGCTATTCAGCCCCTCAGTTGAGCCTCTGACTGAAACAGGCAATGTTAGCTTGGGCCTCCTTAAGAGGCCTCCTTAAAAGCTCACTTTCTCCTGATTGGCTGAACATCTAGAAGCCTGTTGAGGGGCAGCACCCAGCGCTTGTGAGCACCGCCTCATCTTCTAATCAGTGTGGATGTCCTGAAAGCAAACTGTAAAACTCCGTGACAGAACATAACTGATTGGAAGTGGAAACTTCTCACATCCAACTTTTCTTGTTTGATCCACAATCTGATCCTGAATATAAGTGTGAAGCATGAACAACAAACATTACAGCAAGAAATCTTTCTGTAAATGTTACAGCCATCACCTGATTATTGTGTGGATTTAGTCTTTCGATCACAATCTGTACATACATTTTTTTTTTTTTTTTATACGTACCCCTGTGAATAGTTGTACATGTGGGAAATGGAAGACATCTGCTGTCAGGAAATACCATAGCTAACGATGCTTGTAAAATGTTATTCTACCGTTCTCAAACAACTGTGTGCTGTCGAGGATCAGCTATTTGTACACTGGAGAACTGAGTACATTAAATGCCTGTAATACTACTCAAGTTTTGGGAGAACAAGCCGTGTTTGGAGTTGACCACCGTAGAAAGAAGTAGAAAAGACCATTGTAAACCTCTCGTTCAGAGCCGACTGATGCCTGAGCTTTTGTGTCAGGGATTAATTTTACATACGTTTACCTTATTTGAAACGTTGACCACGTTAAACATCTGACCTTGTAACATTATTCATATGCCAGAAAATAAAGAAACGCATAATAGGTCCTCTTTAAACACATTCGGTTGTTTTCTCTGCAGGATCCCACCACTTCAGAAGCAGATATACAAGCTGAATCAGCTGCACCTCAGAAGAAAAAGAGGCGACCCAAACAGGCTCAGTCTCCCGCCAAGACGCAGAGGAGAAGGAAAAAATCAGCAACCGACAACTCCTCTGACCCTGTGAAGAAAAGGAAATCAAAGCTGGTTTCTTCGACAGACGATGTTTACGATCCTGACTCTCTTCCAGTTTCAGTTCCAGGTCGGTTGAAGGTTGAAACCTGTGCACCAGATCACTGTTAGCCATCAGTAAAGTGTTGGGTTAATCTGGTTGCAGCAGCTCTGGTAAACATACCAAAGCAGAGCTGTGGAATCTCCTGCTTTAAATTGCCATATGTGGCTAGTAAAATAGTGCAGTGGGTGGATTATTGTGGTTTTTATCACTTAATGTGGCATTTGTATTTAAGAATTTCCATTCCTGATTGTCGAGAGGGTAAATTTCTGTTGAGACTGCTTTTCCTCAATAGCACCGAAGCTTAGAAATGCACAGAATTTATCCAAAATGCTATTTGATGGTTGTGTATAGTTTTTGTTTTGTTGTCGCATTACACCAGCATCCCTTTTCCACAGTTAATCATGTAGAAAACTAAATTTTAATGGCGATTTGGTGCTTATTTCGTCTCTATTTATAAAGCAGTGAACATTTAAAATAAGAGGTGATAAAAGTACTTGAATCATTACTTTTCCACAAGTGAGACTCATAATTTGATCCTCATCTGGACTTAATTTGGAGAAAATGGTGTTAAGGCATCCATGTAGATTTGTTAAATGAATTTAATTAAAAGAAAAACCTTTTGTTGTCGTAGTTGACAAAGTGAAGAAAAGGCAAAAGAAAGGGACTCATGAAGATATGACTGATTCCTCAGGTGAGTCAGTTGTCAGTTAACTTTAACGTAGCGTTGCCTAAACACAGAAAGGTTGAGATTGTCCCTTGTAATTGAACAAAATCTCAGGAGAATGAGATTTTTCTTCCTCATTGTGAGTCTGATGTTTATTTTTGGCCCTTTTTGTATTTTCTTTAGCTGATTTATGGTCTTGGCACAAGGTGGGACTGAGCTTTTAAATCAATCCTCAAGCCGCTCTGAAAGCTGCCTGGAAATGTCAGAATTTCTTGTTGTAACTAATAATGGCAGATAAAAATGTCTAATTCTAAACCACATTTTAACATTTCAGTCAAGAGGGAGCGGAAGAAAACCTCCAAAAGGCCAGTGACGGACGCTGCAGAAGAAAAGGACCAGCAGCCTAAAAAGAGACGCAAAATGAGCAAAGATGTTGAAAAACAGGTGAGTTTCCATCTGGTGTGAGACACATAACTGCATGTTCTTGAATAGTAATAGAAGAAGAACGGACTGCGGAGACTTTAAATCATTCACTTTTACAGTAAATGCCTGACAAAATAGATGTTTGAATCAACAAGAATGATTTTGAATATGGAACGTCAAACACTAACCCAAAATGAGCATGAAGCCCTTTTTGGAGTAGGATCTTGATTTACATGTTTATCACATCCACTGAAAGAGCTTTTACCTCCCCAGGCCTCAGCTTCAGAAGGAACAGAGAAAAAATGGAAGAGGAGGAAGAAAACTGATGACGTGAAAGAAACCAAGAGACGACAGAAAAAGTCAAAAGATCCTCTTACTGGTAAACAACCGCACTGTTCTGTATTGACGAGCTCCACTGCTGGGCTTCTCTTCTAAATTCACGCCTCTGTGTCTGTTCATATCAACTGCTTTTATTGTAGCCCTGTTGTACTTGGTAACTATAGTTCAAACATTTTAACTGTGCATAGATGACCAAGATGCAGAGAAACCAAAGTATAGGAGGAAAAGGAAACAGGATGGAGAGAACCAGACCACGCCTGCTAAAGCAAAGAAGAGGAGGTCCTCCCCTTGTCCTGACCCTGAGGTGAGACGGTGTGACCTCAGTATGGTATTAACTTAATTTACACACACACTGGTTATAAATGTTACAAAACCTCAAGCATAATGTTTGAGACATTTTTAAAGTAGTATCAAGCACACTAAGCCACACTGGCTCAAGTGTGAAGGGAATAAATAGTCTTCAGTTGATTGTACATCATTTTGTACCAATCTGACTGTAGACGTGTTATTTGATGGATTGCCGTTGTCTTCACTTTGTTTGCTGCAGGGTTCTGGGAGTGAAGGACGTCCTGATTCTCCGAGTGACAGCTTAGACGGGACGAAGAAGGGCGAGCGGAAGAAAGAGTTTGTCTGTCAGGTAGGTCTGCCTTTATTTTTGACTTAACTTGAGTTGAGACAACAAACTTTCGGTTCGTTTGTTTCAAAATACAAAAATATCAGGATCAAGTGTTTTATTTAAACAAACACAGTGGGTTTTAACAAGTCTCCATCCTTTTTATAATCGTGTGTGGAATAGAGCAAATTTGATCAAAAATCACATTTTTACATCCACTGAAATGTCTGAATCTCTGCGTATGTTTTTGATCTGTGTGTATTCGTTCCTGCAGAGGTGTGAACAGGCTGGTGAGGACCTGGTGCCCTGTGAGGGCCAGTGCTGTGGGATGTTTCACCTCCACTGTCTGGGTCCGTCTTTCAAACCTGAAGACAAGCTGCTGTGTCAAGAGTGCAGCACAGGTGAGACGTTCATGTTGTTCAAGAAGCAGCCATTGAGCAGTTATTTTATGTTGCAACCTCTTGCTGCACTGCATTCAGTTCTTGACCGACATTTTGCCATTTTCTCTTCCCAGGAATTCACTCGTGTTTCACCTGTAAGCAGTCAGAGGGCGAGGTGCGTCGCTGCCACGTCCTACACTGCGGCAAGTTTTACCACGAGGCGTGTGTCCGCCTCAACCCTCTCACCTCGTTCGACAACAAGGGCTTCCGCTGTCCACTCCACACCTGCCTGAGCTGCCACTACGGCTGCCGCACCAAGCAAAAGTCCACCAAGGGTGAGGAGCATATGACTTTATACTGTTTGGATTCCTTGACTTTTGATTCTGAGACATGTTCGGTCCTTTTGAGACATTCTTATCGGTTTGTTTTTATCAGTTATATCAGGGTGTTGCACATACAGTTTTCTTCATTTCTTTCTCTTGCTGAACGTCAGATCAGAGGATGGGACTTTTATTGAGGCTTCTTTAAAGCTGTGTGGGCAGGAATAATTTGAGTCAGATGTCCATTGTGATAACTGTAAAGGAAACATCATTATCATCATCGCCCATATCTGTTTGAAACCTATTAACATTTTCAGAGTTTCATAACAGATATGTGTACATAAAGAAAGACACTATTAACGGTTCAATGGCCAGAAAATTCAAACATGAAGTTTGTATAATATTACTTGAAAACCCCTTTGAACATACCAGTTAGAGTAGATGCAGAATAGAGATTTTTGGCAAAGTTTCACTTTCTTCCAAGGTGCATGGAGAAGGAGAAAAGTGTAAAGAGGTCAAAACTCCAGCAACGCTTGTGGTATAAAGATGGTTCTTGGTTCTGGGCGTTGGTCTGACGGTAAAATTGTTCTTCATGTTACAAGTGCAGCTGGAGTTACACTCATGAAATGTAAAAGAGAGGCGAGCTAGAATAATAGAATTTGTTTGTAGGAAGTGCTGTTTTGTTCCTTTCATGCTGCTGCTGCTGCTGCTCTTCCTCTTGAACTCAGTGAATACAGTTTCTCCTCTTTTATCTGCTTAGCTTGTGGCAGGATCAGATTACAACACTGGATCTAGTGACAATGAAAACACGGCACTAATGAAACATAATGCAGTCATTCTTCATTGCCAGTTTGTGACTCATCTGTAATAATCCCCAACAGGAATAAACCAAGTTCCAGACTAATGACGCAAGTTCATGTCATTATAGTGGAAAAATATTCAACGGCTGCAGTTAGAATTTCAAATGAACCAATCAATGCCAAAAAATTTGCTCACCACTAATGTTGGAGAGGAACCAGTTTACCATCTTTACAAAGGATCCACTCAGAGTTTGTATATCTGTGTAATCCGGTGTTTGTCTCACTCTCCTCGTTGCAGGTAGGTTAATGCGTTGCCTACGCTGCCCGGTAGCGTACCACATCGGTGACCAGTGCGTGGCCGCAGGCAGCGAGATGATCACCAACACCGCCATCATCTGCACCAACCACTTCAACGCCAAGAAGGGCTACAGCCACCACAGTCACGTCAACGTCAGCTGGTGTTTCGTCTGCTCCAAAGGTTCGTCTCCTCCCCTTTGTCACCAACACAGAGCGCGGTCACCAGAAGCCATACAATAATAATAATAATAGATTGTTTTCTACTTAATGAATGAGCAGTGTAACCACCGCACAGTCGTTTTAAAGCTGTATTGTGCTGTTGAACCAGATTTCATTCATAAAACAGGAAGTTTTAATAACACTGATAAACATGAGTAGTTTTCATATTTGACTGTGGTTGGAAATGAAACTGTTTCTCATTTTGGGTAAACATCTTCTGCACTTGTTTAATTCTTTTTATGCAGTTGTTTTCGGCCAACACGAATCTCAGCTCGGAGCAGCAAAGTGTCGTCTTACTTATTCTCTTTAAAGTGTAGTAGTGAAATTATTTTGGCACAGCCACCTGCACTAAAGCTGCTCTGGAGTGGGTGAGGAGCCATTAATCACACATGCGGCTGCTGCTGCTGAAAATCACTGAGGAAACGCTGAACTGCAGCATTTCCTGAGAATCAATTTTCAGTTGAAATCACAGCCAGCTCCTACATCCAGGAGACGGTGGTAATTTCATGTGGGTGTAATTTTTTTTTTTTTAGTGTGTGAGAAATGATACTGAAACACAGAGAGAGCGGTTTGCTTGGTTTAATCTTTACCTGCTAATAATTTTGCCTTCAGTGTAAAATCTTGTGTAAATGCATCTGAGCCACTGGTTCAGTTTCCTTCCAACCAAAACACACAGAACAACAATGTGTGGATTAACGAGTGGGTGCGTGGCAGACTAAACATTTGCTCTTATTGCGCATGTTTTTTATCACCCTTCTACAGATGACTCAACTGTGAATTAGAGCTCAAACTTCGGCTTCACTGCTGCTGACTCATAACTAAATGTCTGAATTATTCCCCACCCATCTATAATGTCAGGTTTAATTGGGTTTGTCTTTGTGTTGCAGGAGGACAGCTGCTGTGCTGCGAATCCTGTCCAGCAGCGTTTCACCCCGACTGCCTCAACATCGCTATGCCTGATGGGAGCTGGTTCTGCAACGACTGCAGAGCCGGAAAGAAACCCAGATACAGAGACATCATCTGGGTCAAACTAGGAACATACAGGTGAGAGACACTGAAGTTGTGATTTGTTAGTGAACCTTCTTGTTATTCACACTGTAACTCATGCCGCTGCCGCTTCTCCTCAGATGGTGGCCTGCTGAGATCCACCACCCGCGAAACATACCCACCAACATCCAGCACCTTCGCCACGAGATCGGAGAGTTTCCCGTCTTCTTCTTCGGCTCCAAGGATTACTTCTGGACTCACCAGGGCCGAGTGTTTCCCTACATGGAGGGAGACAGGGGCAGCAAGCACCAGAGGACCGGCATCGGCAAAGTTTTTAAAAATGGTAACGCTCTAGGCTGAATGCACATCAATCCCTAAATCACTTGTTTTTTCATTGAAACTCATGAAAGACGTGAAGGATAGAAGCGAAACCAAAGTTGCATCAAAGCACAGCTGCCACATTAATGCAGAAAATGTTTCTCTTCAGGTTTTTTTTACCTAAATGTTCAGGTTAATGTTTGCACAGAGTAAATGAAATGAGCTTTACATTGTTTTGTTTCCGCAGCTCTGTTGGAGGCTGAAGCTCGATTCAAGGTGATCAAAATGAAACGAGAGGCCAAAGAAGCACAAGAGAACAGCCGAAAACCACCTCCATACAAATTCATCAAGGTGTGAAATCTCATCCTGTGAATCTTTGCTTTTTATCTCTAAGTTTTATAATATTGTTTTTTATCTTTAAGCTCTGATGATGTTTCATTACATTGATGTTTCCTCCTCTTCAGGTCAACAAACCCTTCGGCAAGGTTCAGGTCTACACCGCAGACATTTCTGAGATCCCCAAGTGTAACTGCAAGCTGACGGACGAGAGGCCGTGTGGGTTTGAGTCCGAGTGTCTGAACCGTATGCTGCAGTACGAGTGCCACCCTCAGGTGTGTCCCAGCGGGGAGCGCTGCTGCAACCAGGACTTCACCAAACGTCTTTACCCAGAGACCAAGATCATCAAGACGCCCGGCAAAGGCTGGGGCCTGATCTCCTTGCGGGACATCAAGAAGGTGAGAAGGGAGAGGCTGTCCGAACATAAAACAGTCTTCTAGTTGAACCATATAATATAATAATAATACGTGTCCAAAAAGCAAGATTCCTCTTTATTAAAGGTCAATATGTCTGTTATGTTGTTGGAACTGAATACTAGACATATGAAGACTGTGCTGCTTATGTTTTTGTCTGAAGGACACAAAGATAGACACAAGCAGAGATTACAATATTAGTAATAATTCTACATCCCCTTTTTATTTAAAAACTTCCAAGGGGTGTGAATACTTCTTTACGAATGTTGTAGCCAGTATCTCGCGTTCTTGCATCGTTGTCAATCCTGTGGCTCGTCTCCGTCTCGGGACACTCCGTAGTGTCAACACGCCGCTGGTCTCTGGTCTGATGGTAGCGTTTCTCAAACAGGGTGAGTTTGTGAACGAATATATCGGAGAGCTGATCGACGAGGAGGAGTGCAGGGCGAGGATCAAGTACGCCCAAGAAAACAACATCACAGACTTCTACATGCTCACCATTGACAAGGTCGGTAAAAGCCACGTCTAGATTGTGTGTCTTTGTGTGTGTGTGTGTGTGTGTGTGTGTGTGTGTGTGTGTGTGTGAGTGTGTGTGTGTGTGTGTCGGCAGTAGTACACTTGTACTCCAGTATCTGCTGCTTTAAATGTCATTTAGCGACACATGAAATCCCAGTCCGCTCGCAGGGGGACTGGTTGTCGTTGCTCCTCAGTGTGTCAGGGTGCTGCTTTCTCAGCAGCAGTGCCACTTCTACTGGGAGCCAGAGCAACAAAATGGTATTGCATTGGGAATGTTGCATGACAGACAACTGTGACATTACAGTAGTCAATACTACAAGTACCAGTGGAATCCTTAATGCTAATGATATAAATACAAACGTTGATATCACTATAAAAGTAGTTTAAGTAAAACAGGAGTTTAACAGGAGTAATTCATTCATATTTCCACAGTCTCCTGCTTCTAATATCACAAGTTTATTATAAACTAAACTGCAACAAGTGACTGACTCAGAACGCCTCCATCTTTTTGTTTTTCCAAGGACCGGATCATCGACGCTGGTCCAAAGGGAAACTACTCTCGCTTCATGAACCACAGCTGTCAGCCCAACTGTGAGACGCAGAAGTGGACGGTGAACGGCGACACACGGGTCGGCCTGTTCGCCGTCTGCGACATCCCCGCAGGTGAGACGAGTTTCAAACGAGGTTGCAGATTCTTTTTTTTTTTTACGACAGAATCACAGAGATAAGATGGACACTTACTCCAGAGCAATTTATTTTTATTTATTATTTTTCTGTTTGGATCGCAGGGACTGAGTTGACTTTCAACTACAACCTGGACTGCCTCGGCAATGAGAAGACAGTCTGCCGCTGCGGCGCCCCAAACTGCAGCGGTTTCCTTGGTGATCGCCCGAAGGTGAGTTTTTAGTCTCATCGCAGAATAATTACACTCTTAATTATAGAATAACTTGGTATGTGTTTCATACAGTGTAAGTGGATTCAGGAGTGTTTCCCTTTGTCTTTCTTTCATAAGAAAATGGAACTTTACTTTAAATGTAAAGAATTTATACGTGTCAAAATACCAGTTCAGTTGTATATCGTATGAGAAATGCTCCCCATGTTGCTCAGATTGATTCCAACGTGTCGTCTTATCCGCAGAACTCAAACGGCCAAACAGCTGAGCCAAAAGGGAAGAGGTTGAAGAGAAAGTATAAAAGGAGGAAAAGTGAGGGAAAGAAGAAGTCAGAGGACGAGTGTTTCCGCTGTGGAGACGGAGGGCAGCTGGTGCTCTGTGACAAGAAGACCTGCACCAAAGCTTATCACCTGTCCTGCCTGAACCTCACCAAGAGACCCTTTGGTAAGAAACGCAACAAACGCAGCTGCCGACGGGCATTTTTCACTATTTTCTGACATTTATCATTGACCGATGATTAGCAGGTTAATCAATAATGAAAATCATTGGCTTGTATTCTAACTTATTGTCTAAATCATTCATCCTCACCCCCTGCAGGCCGCTGGGACTGCCCCTGGCACCACTGTGACGTCTGTGGGAAGAACTCTGAGGCTTTCTGCCAGCTCTGCCCCAACTCCTTCTGCAAGGCTCACCAGGAGGGGGCGCTACGCCCCTGGCCTCCCACAGGACAGCTGTGCTGCCTGGAGCACGACGAGCTGGACGGAACAGACAACCAGGATCAGAACGTCAACTTGGAGACGACTGCATCAACCGCCACTACTGCCGCCATCGTCAGTCGTCCTAAAGGCTCCAGGAAGGCGGAAGGAGCCGAAGCAAAAACAAAGGGCTCTAAGAGGAAAGCAGCAGAGGCCTGAAGTGACCTTTGACCCCTCAGAGAGCCAATAGACCAAACTAGACTCTGACAACCTCCTTCCCCGTTCATGAACAAATATGAACCCCACGTTATATTGTCTTCAAGATCACAAAAACCAAGGCACTGTACATCTTCGTCATCAGGGAATGCCGCTGATCTCTCACATGCTCGGCAACGACCTCGAGCTCGCCGCTCAAACTCTTCTGTTTTTATGTTTTTTAAAAAAAAACATTTTCAGGTTTATTTCTACTTGTCTGCACTGAGGCGAACCATCTGTGGTAAAGCACAAAGCAGCAGAGCGAGCGCAGGTCAGGAAACTTCAGCTAGTGGATTCTAACTCACTCTTCCACCAACCAGACTGCCTTTTTTATTTTTTGTTTTTTGTTTTGTCTTTGTTTTGATCATTTGACTTTTTTTTTATTTTTTGTTTTTTGTTTTGTCTTTGTTTTTTTTTTTTTTTTTTTTTTTTTTAAATAACAAAAGAAACCAGTTGGTTTCTGCAGAAAACAAACTGAAGCAGTCAGCCGTGATGCCAAGCATCCAGCGTCACCGTCTACTCACTTGAATCTCCCCCCTCACTCAACACAGATCATTTTGAACAGCAGAGTTTTATAGCTATATCTATATATGTGTATATCAAAGACCAAAATTATGATTACTGGAATAGTGTAAGACATCAAACAGGTTGCCAAATGGATTGTTTTTATTTTTATATATAGTATATATATGCCAGATGTAATATCAAACACCAAGACACTATGGACGGGCCTCAGATGGCCTCTTTACTTTTATTTGGTAGCCATAGGTTACATTTAACTGTAGACATGTGTTTGCTATTTTACAACCTGTTATTTTTGTTTTAGTTCAGTTTTATATTTTAGATTTGAATCTTCTTTTTTTTCTTTTGTTTTTGTATCAGGATGCTGAACAATGGCGCTACAAACCGTTTATCTACCTGCCTGTCCAATGAACGAGGGATTACAGAAAGTATTAAAGCGAGAGCGCTCTGAAACTGCCGTCTGACGTAAAAACACTACTGGGAGGTTTAAAGGTCTTTGACGCTCTCTGCTCTATGGGTAAACCAGATAAATGAAGGAATGACAGCGATTCTCTTGAACCTTTTTTTTTTAATATATATATATATATATATACACATATATATATATATGTATATATAAGTGGAGTTTTGAGTCCTAACCTTAAGGTGCTGTTTGTTTTTCCACTGAAGTATCTGAAATCTTGAGGTACAAAGATTTTGTATGTATAAATACACATCATGCTGTTTGGAATCTGAAGGCCTCTCGGTGTCACTGACCGGGCTTTTTAATGGTGATAAAGTCATCGAGTAGTTCATCTGTAACTGAGGTTTTGAAAGGGAGACCTCACCTTTTTTTTTTTTAATCCTCAGGAGGTTTTTAGTCTCAGAACTGCATCCTGCTCACTGTGTAATACTCTAACGTGAGCTGCCAGCACACTGGCTGACACCTGTAACTCAAAGGTCTTCATGTTGTCACTTGACGAAGCTTTACGAGGTCAAGGAAAGAACTGTGGCCAGTTTAGAACCAGACTTGGCTCTTCAACATTTATCAGACTCTGTTTTTTTTTTTTTTTTTTCCGAGAGCTCCAGCTGCACTTAATTCTCAGCTGTACATTTACCGTGAAGTGAAGCCATGTTTACACATCTGTTTGGCGCGAGGATCAGCCTGATGTGAAGGCAAACATCTGCCAGCGTCACTGTGTCCGCAGGCCAGAATTTACACTGAGACAAATGTGGGATCCACATCGTGTTTGCAGAAGCTCATAGTAGTTTTAAAGTCTGTGCAGCCCGTCGTGCTAATTCTACGTTCATGTGGTGTTCAGGTTACTGTAATCACCAGGTCCTGACTGGTAAATACTGTCACATCAAAACCAAGTCATAATTTCAACAGGGGAACTCTTGATTTCTGCTAAAGGCCCAATATGAATGACTGGTTTTTGAAAGTCAGTTTTTGAGTTAATATTGATTTGCATCATAACAGCTGTACATTTACTATATATGCAGACAGCACATATACTTTAAAGTTAAAACCCTAAAGTCCATAAGACAAGTCCGTTATAAGCCTAAAGCTTAATGGTTATTAAAGCAGGGTTAGTCCATCAATCAGGAAACATCTGCAAACACTGATTATTGAATATTTGTTTTGTTTTTCAAGGAAAAATGTCAAATGGCTGGAATAGTTGTGACGTTTTGTCGTGAATATAAAGTGAATATCTTCATGTTTTGGACTGTTAATCAGACAGAACAAGCACTTTTCTAAACTTTCTTTGGGCTTTTTTTTTCCACTGTATTCTGACATTTTTACAGACGTGTCATTGAATGGAAAAAATAACCGTCAGCTTCAGTGCGAATGGAAACGGTGCTGTATTGTTTTTCTGTAAAACTTGAGGTTTTCTGGTGACGTGAAACCAGTGATAACCTACTATGTAAACAGATCCAGTCAGATTGAGTTTAGCCTCATCTCACAGACAGTGAACGCACCACCACCAGGCTGTCGATGAAGTCGCTGTGTAGCACGGGTCACAAGGAGAGTAAGAAAAAGGCACCAACTCCCTGAATGTGACACATTTAAGTTTAGTTCTTCACCATCCTCTGGTCCAGTTATTGTCTAGTGACCTCTTAGTTTCGCCTCATGATTCCTTGTGGAGTTTCCAACTTTTCAGTCTTGAAAGTTGCATCATAATCTTACAGATTTACCTTCCCCCTTTACATGAAAATGATGAGCCTAAAGCCAGTTAGAGATGAAACAGGAGCTGTTACAGAAACGCTAAGATGAATCTGAAAACTTCCTAAAATGGCCACCGATCTTAAATCTCAGTTGGCTCAGGCGAAACGTTTTGTGTTGCTCAAACAAAAGCTAATTTAATTTCTAACACAAGTTAATACATTCTTGCTCCAGCAGTGATTTGATGCAAGTTTCACATTGAAGTTTGTTCTGTGTCAAACAAACAGAAACATACTGAAAAGTTCACATCACGAGGTCAGTTATGAGTTATGTTACGAGTTTTCCAGTATCACTGAGGCTACAGACATTTTTCCTGTGCCTTTTTATTTCATATTTGACATGGACAAAAAAAAACCATGGGACTATTTCACCTTGAATCTGTCCAAACAGGCATGTTTTTATTTCAAAGCCACTATCAGTGCTATTTTTTTATTTTATTTTTCTCGTCGACTTCTGGGATCTCAAACATCTAAAAACAGATTAAACTTGTACAGACACAACAGGAGGCTGTTTTAAAATAACTGCACCTTCTTCTTTTTCTTTTTCTTTTTTTCCTGGGCATGTGAATGGGACATGTCCAGAGGTGCAGCATGTATGAGTATTGTGCGACTTTCTACGTAACGATCTTCATCCTAACCTTGATTTGTGTTGAGTGAATGTAGTCCAGCCAGTTTTATTTTTTATTTTGTTTTGTTTTTGTTTTTGTTTGTAAGCACTGTAATTCCCTGTAGAGCTGAAGTGTAATGTGTGCGTAGGGGTTTCATTCTGTAACTACTACTAATATGTACATAATGTATAAGTGGTTATAGTGATATTGTAAATATACAAGTTCTGATATTGTATGTACATTTCTTTTTTTTTTTTTTCTTTTTTTTTTTTTTTTTTTTTTTTTTTTTTCTTGATGCAGTGCTGAAACACTTTTGTGCAGGATCTCACATCTGTTGAATCGTGCAATAAAAAGTGGTCGAACATGCATCCACTCTGCGCTCCACTGAGCCTCTGTTATTATCCAGTGTTCATTTTTATATTTATCACTTGTGACGACTTTTCATTTTTTTAGGGGCTTCAAAGCAGCTTTCGTTCCTTTTTACATTCATTTAAATTAAGTTTTAAACATGTTGCTTTAACTTTTCATTTTCACAGGTAGTCTCTGTTTAATTCCACTGAATAGAGCTGAAACAATCAAGTCGGTCAACAGTTAATCAGCAACTATTTTGAAAATCTATTTTTGAGGTAAGAATATTTGCTTCTTTTTTTGTTTAAAACTACAGGTTGGACAAAACGAGACATTTAACTTAAGTTTTAGGAAACTGAGTATTTTGCCATAAATGTAAAATATTAAATATAATATAAAAATGATGTAGTTGCAGCCCACTGGTTCTTCTGGAGATTTCTGCCCCCACCTCAATACAGTGAAGGAGATTTAAATCATTAATATTAGTCTTTGAATGGCAGTTATAAGTTTACCTCCACTGTATTAGGGCGGGGTCACTAACCTGAAACTGACATGATCTGCAGGACTTAATTATGTCCCAATATTTCAAAATTACCCCAAAAATCAATCTGACACTTACGATGTCTTTGGAAACTTTTGGCTCTTGATTGGAATTTAAAACAAAGTTGTGCAGAGTTTAAAATAATTTATTTTGAAAGTTCATAAAGATGGACCGAATGATGATCAGAACAATAATCAATCAATGCTCCAAAATGTGTAATCACACTGTAACCTCGGTTCTTTGTTTCATTAGATATTAACTAACTTTTATCAATTTTCTTTTCCAATTTCAAATCATTTTATTCAGGAAAAGTTTCGAGGCTTATTGAAAAAATTTAACTTCAAGAACTTTACTGAATTAAAAAACAGGCAAAACATTCATATTATTCACAGATGTCAGAAAATGTGCACAGCTGCAACTAATAATTATTTTCATTATGGATTTAACTTTTTATTTTGTCAATTTAAGAAATTACAAATGTTTTGTCCAGAATCCAGAGATTCAGTTGATTGATGATTATAAAACAGAAAAGCAGCAAATATCTCATGAGAAGCTGGAATGAGTCGATTTTGTATTTTTGCTAAAAAATTTTACTTAAAACTGTTGATCGATTAAATCAACTCGTCATTCAACTGGTATTTATACCAAAAAAAAACATCAACACAAAGACTGAAAATTCAGAATAACATTTTCCAGTTTGAATCTGCATCATGCAAAAGCAAGAAGAAGATTAATCAGACACAGATCCCAGACTAAGTCCTCCAGAGTGTTTATTCCTCTTTAAGACAAAAGACAAAACAAGGTTCATTTTGCATAACAGTAGTAGTACAGCAGCGGCCGAGGGTACAAAACGCTTTTGTAATTTTTCAGTGTAAAAATAACTCTACTCATACCTCACACCTGTGCCGTCCTCTCGTAGTGCAAACGCTTCAAATAAAAGTTAGGCACATGATGGATACGATACGATCGCAGTTCAATTACACTTAAGTGCTGATGACGGGTAAAACATCAGTCTGGATTCCTTTTCTCTTTTTGTCGGTTTGTGGTTTCTCACTTCATCGCTTTGAGCTCCGGACACAGACTGAAGAAACGATGAGTTTAAATATCGATAAAAGGGCAGTTTGACTCCCTGTTTGTGGCTGTCGAAGCTTGATATTAAAATTAAAAAAAAAACAAAAAAACAGACCTATAGAGTCCTATGTCGCTGACAAGGGGAGGATTATCTGTTTCAGCTTTTTCGACTAAGTGCAACCGACTCGTGGTCGAGTTTAATACTATGCCAAAAACAAATTACATTGCAAGCTTATGGTCCCAAGCAACAATCACAACTTCTCCCTAGTTGATGCTTTTGCTTGTAAATATCTGAGCAAGCGTTTAAGTGGCAACTTGACATCTTTCTACTTTGAGGAAAAAAAATTTTAAACTAGCTCAAAATAAAGTAAAAAGTAAAATATTTCCCACTTTTACATATGTTACAAATAAAAAATAAATATCAGCTCTGTTTTTAATCTAGGCATTTCATGATTCATCCAGAAAAATAAAGGTACAAATAGCGACCGTCGTTCTTGTCCCACTAACACAGTGCAGCTTATTCTCAAAGTGTTGCTCCGCCATCAGGAGGCCAGCACGCCTCGGCGGATGATGTCAGACCCGTAGCGGCGGCCGAGAGACGAGTCGCCCCGCAGCTGGTGGGAGTGGCATCGTTTCAAGCAGGGCTCCACGTCGCCGTCGCCCGGCTTGGAGTCGGAGGCGTAGCCGTCGTTCTCCGTCCCCGTGCGGAGTCGCGTTCTGGGGTACGACGGCTCCGGCGTGTTGGTCAGCGGCCTCAGCAGCGGCTTGCGTTGCTCCGCCTCCTCCTCCTGTTCCCTCATTGTCAGAGGCCTCTCGCTCCTTTTAGGGATCCTGAACTTGCCCCAGCCTTTTAGGTGTCCGCCCACAGATCCATTGGATGTGTGGGAGCCGCTGGCCTGGCTTTTCCTCAGCCAGCCGTTGGCTTTAGTGGCAGTGGCGGCGTCCAATGCCACGCTGGCTTTGTTAAATTTAGTGTTGGTCGTCACATCCAGAGAGACGGGGCTTCTTTTGGTCATTCCTTCGTCTAAGAAGTAATCATCGGTGTCAGAGTTTCTGATATCCACCAGCCTGATGGACACCGTTTTCTCCAGATGCTTTGACCCGAACTTGTTCTTCACCTGGCTGGAGAAGCTCTCCGTCACCTCGCTCCTCCTCTTCCTCCTCCTCTCCTCCTGCTCGTGGTCGATGTCTCGTTTCCCTCTGGTCAGCGCCTCGTGCTCGGGTGCCGGGGCGTCCCTCCGAGGACCTTTCCTGCTCTCGGGTTTGTGCAGCTTGACAGCGACTGTTTCCTGAACGACCTCCAGCTTCTGGAGCTTTGGGAACTGGATCTCCTGATTGATGTCAGAGTTTTGGATTTCGGCGTCGCTCGCAGCCTCAGCGGGCCCCGCCTCTTTGATTCGAGAGCTTTTACTGTCCTTTGTCTCCAGTGGTTTGCTCAGATTGTCCTTCTTGTGCGTGTGCGGTGAGTCGGAGAAGCTCTTTCTGTCGCTGCTTTTCCTCTTTTCCTGCTTTACAGAGCCTCGTTTGGTTTTCAGTCCCGAGTGGCTCCAGGACGAGCGAGACTGGGAGCCCTGAGAGGATAACCAGCCCAGAGAGAAGAGCTTCTCCAGATCCTTCGCTGAGGGATCCCCTGAAACAGACAGAATACAGTCCACCTTTACACTCATGTTCAACATTTTGTGATATGATCCAATAATATTATCCTTAATTTCTGCAAAGTTTGTCTTTTTACACGTGAAGATTTTGTTTTGATGCCGATCAGAAGAACAGTTCTCTGATTATTTCCTTTCTATAGGAATAATTAATTAGTGACTTCATCAATAATTACCCAGCCTTTATCAAATCATTAGAGATCAGATGAGGTTTTACAAATGAAAAAGTCAACTTAAAACTTGTGAATCTAAATCACAAGGGCAAAAATTTTAACTTTAAATAACAGATTCTTATTCATTAAAAACAACATTTTATTTAAAATGCAAATGGACATAAGTGTATTTTCCATGTTGAATTGAATGTGTCTTTCGTTCTGTCGTCCCGTCCACTGACCTGTGAGCAGCTCGTGGTCCAGCAGCCTGACTTGGTGCTGGAAGATCTGCTCCTGGACCCTCCACAGCGAACGCTTCATCTTCTCCCTCCGAGTCACCATGTAGGTCAGGTTACGAACCTAAAGAGCAGCAGGTCAGAGCACACGGACATTAATATAGACCGAGAGCTTAAAAAAACATTCCACATACCCACAAATACTTGTGACCTTTGATACAACTTTCCTGTCAGCAAACGGTGGCTAAGGTGCCTTGTAAAAACTCAGCCTGCGTGTTAGAGCTGTCAGTTTAATTATCATATACATATTCATATGTCTGTGAAACTGTAACTAGAACTTGATGCAGATTAAGATCATATCAGATTAACATCCTCCACCTCTGGAGCTTCCAGGTCCAGTTCATTACATTTAACAACTTGCTGCTTCATGAATTTAAATTGATTGTGATTGTGTCTTGGACGAGACGATGCTGAGACATTTGACATTTTACAGACTGAACAACTGAATCAGACACAGGAGAGCTAAATTGAGGAAAATGCAACATCATCATCATCATCATCACAAAACTTTGAAGGCTTATTTCAGGAGTCAAGATACTTGTATATATTTTGTATGTGGTGATCATCTTTCTCCTTGTATAGTGTATGAGTAGTTTCCTGTTGGCACATATAATTATTAGTTATTCTTATTTTTTTATTCTTTTTCTTCTGCTTGTTGTGCTAATTACAGTTTTAAATCTCACCAGCACAACCCTGTTTACTCCTTCAATGAATTGTTTAAATCTAAATAACTTAATCTATTGATCAAAACATTAATTAGTCGTTAGTCGCAGCCCTATTATATAATATTCTCTTGTATGTAACATGTTGTTATATTATGTACAGTACATACACAGCACGACACTAGCCTCCTGTTTCCACCTCATGTGTGACGCTCTCACTCTAATTATTTCATTTTAAACAGCTCAGTCATTCCTACATCTGATTCTATAATATGAACTTCTGCTCTATGGATCAATAAAAACTCTGAACTCTGACTTAATTTAAATTTATTTGAAACATTTCTTTGGCCAACAGGCCGTCACTCCCTCCTCTTCAAGATGTTTTCCTTCTGGCCTCTGCTTCTCCCTGTGCTCCTCTGAGCCTTGCTGCTGCTGCTGAAGTGGAAACCTACCCTCTCCAGGTCCTGGCGCAGGTGTGTGAAGAGCTGCAGCCGCCGCAGCAGCACCTCCTGCTCGCGGCGCGCCAGGCTCTCCTCCTCGTCCTTCTTGGGCGTGAGGAGGGGCTGGTTGAAGTTGGCTTTGCGTTTCAGCTTCCAGTACTGGTAGAGGAAGTCCACCACCTCCGGCGGCAGCTTCAGGTGACTCGCCACCTCCTCCACCTCCACAAACTGGTAGAACTCCTCCTCCATCTCCTGCAGCTTCAGCTTGCGGAAGCTGACTCTCTTGTCCTGCTGGCGGCTGCTGAGGGCCTCCGGGTCGCCGGGCGCTCTGTCGATGAGCTGAGGGACCACATAGGAAGAAGAAGAGGAGGAGGCGGCGTCTTCCTCCACTCTCACCCTGCCTCTCCTCCTGCCCTTCTTGTCTCTGACGCCCTCCTTCTCCTCCTCGCCCCCCGATTCTCCGTCTCTGGACTCGGCGCCCTCGAGCCCCGAGTGTTTGGGGCAGTAGGACTTGAACTTGACCTCGTCGTCCTCTGTGAGGATGGTGTTCATTTCAAGGCTGGCGTGGAGGCCGCACGTCACGTGGAAGGCAGTCCGGCAGTTTTTCGCTGAGCACTAAAGCAGCAGCAATAACAATAAGTCAGATTTAGAAACATTAAAAAAACACTTCAAATGTTTCCTAAAGACACAAGATGAGGTTTAACTCTGACTCCAACTAGAATAAATGTAAACGTTCTGGTAGCACTATAATCCTTGAACATCCAATAATAGATCCATAAAATCATCATTTTATACCCGGATTATATCTGGAAATCCATTTATACTAATCAGTTACATTGATAAAGTTTTCTGCTGTCACTCTAAGGAAAGTGACAGCAGAAAAAATGTGTTTTCTGATGAGCGGCCTCCTCCCTCCTCCCCCCTGCTGAGCTGTGAAGTCATTACAATTTCATTTCCCATGTGTTCGACTGTGAACAGCAGAGGGAACAGATGCAGCATCACGCTCGCCGTGAACGCTCCGCAGCGCTAACAAACACAGAGGATATCACTTACTACCGGGCGGGCGGGGTCTCGCTTCGCTTTTCGCGTCTCATTACATTAAAAGTCTCAGTGTTTGTTGGGAGTGAAACGCGAGCGGCGTCTCTACCTGTATACACGCTCCGGTCTTCTCTTTGCACAGGCAGCAGATCAGCGCCCATCTGTTGCTGGGGATGTGGGACACGTTGGTGATCGGCTCCATCTTCTCTGGATTCCCGATGCTCACCTGCACGGCACAATTAACACATAATGAGACTCGTGTTGTTCCAACGTCGGCGCAGGTGACCCTGACATCGACATGTTTGTATTAATCACCACCACGTGTGCAGAAATGTTCAGCCACTGTTGCTCCGGTGGGAATAAAACCTCCTGTAGTGCTTGTGCTGTTTTCGCAACACTAACAACAGTCAGTGTTTAAACTCCCTCACGCTGTTAACGGTCACAGTAGGTTTTGGTTCGCAAACAGACTTCGGGTTAAAAATTGTACTTCAAAGATTAAAACTGATTTTTTTTTTTACAAGCAGAGACACAAACAGTTTCTCTAACAAGCACTTGTGTGAAACAATGTTCATGTTGATATTAGCACCTGACGCAAATTTGTAAAACGTGATTGTCGGCTTCTCATTTGCTGTGATGGATCATCTTTTCTAACTGAAGCGTGAGTTGTTTAGCAGTTTGAAAATAATCTGAATCAAGGTCAGTAGCAGTGTGACAGACATTAAAAACCTCAAGACACTAAAGAGTTAACATGTTGTTTTCCACCTCTGGAGACAGCTGTTGGTGAGTAAAGGAATGAAGTTTGATGCTGAACTCATCGTTTCTTCTAGACTGGTGAGTAAACAGCTGTTACTGCTAACGTTAGCTATGTAGCAATAGCAAAACTTACGAATAGCTCCTTTAACAATGTTGCAGCAAGTGTGACAAGTATCTAAAACTGTGAAAACACACAAAAAGTTTAAATATATATACACGACTGTGACTGTCTGCAGGTAGAAATTGTCTTTACCTCTGGAATCCACAAGGCACAGCTGACGTGGACCCACTTGGTTCCACTTCGGGTCGGCTTCATGGCTCCGCCCTTCTTGGGACACAGCTGGCACTTTGGCAGGATGCCGAGGGCGCAGATCCGACACAGCCAGCTGCCCTTGGGGACTTTCTGGATGCCGTAACACGCCTGGTGAGAAACGCAAACAGACCAGACAGATACTCAGCTTCCAGACAGCAGAACAAGGATCAATACAGCAGCAGCAAATCAAGACAAGTGTGTGTGTGTGTGTGTGTGTGTGTGTGATGAAGTCACAGAAACAGCTGATCTGACATGTTAGACGAGTCGTTTTCATTGTACTTTTCATCCACAGTGAAGCTTCAGAATCACATCTCACTGTGACTTATTGTGTTACATGTTACTGAGCATAAAGCCGGCATTATCTCTAAATTACCATATTTTGTCATAATTTGTGTACTCTTATAAATAAAGTTATGAAAGTGAGACAGACAGTGGAAGTTGCTCAAACTCATCTATTAATATTAATGACAAAAAGCAATTATGCAACTTTAATTAACAGTTTTTTTTCTTCATGTTAAGTGCATCAAAGTGAGTCTGTGTGACGACCTCTGACCTGGTGGACGCAGATGTTGCACTTGTCGCAGAACACCATCTCGTTGTTGTCCTCCCCGTCGGGCGACTGGCACACGTCACACACCACGTCCTCGTCGTACTCGATGCCCAAGCCCTCCTCCGTCTCCATGGCGTGCGTCATGTTGTCGTGGCAGCGCCGCTCGAGCTCCTCCATCACCCGCTCCATGGTGATCTCGTCCAGCGGCGGCATGGCTGCAAACAGACGGAGGTAATGTTGCACAACTTGTTTGTCACCAGGTTTATTTTAATCCTTTTGTTGATGTTGTACTTGATAATGATCAGACATTTTTTCTTACTCTAATAAAAACCTCCTCTAGTGAAATCCAGTTTTCATCATTTTGATTAGTTGACAAAATGACACAGTCATTGAAATTATGAACAACGTTTAAAACTAACCACTCGTTTCCTTTTTCTTCTAACAGCTGTCAGTTGGCGATAACGTCTTTTACCCAACAGCCACAAAACATTTAATTACTACGAAGTCATCTGACCACAATGACTCGATAAAACGAGCTGTTGATAACTTTAGATAATTATATGTATCCAAACAAAGATGTGGTCAAAGCAACAAACGCAGCCTGAAATCAGCCAGAAAAATAACAACGGGAGTCTCTACTGGAAACAAAACCTCAGACGTCCTGATATAAACAGAGATTATAGCTTGGATGGAGTGAAGCTGAGAGGGAGTTAAAGATAACTTGACTCGCAGGCCCCTGTGTCAGTTTTGTCAGTACAACTATGGGATGATAAAACCAAAACCGACACTGCTGAGTATCCAGTTTCTTTTCTGCAGCTTCACATTGTACAGAATCAGCTTCTAAACCAGCGCCACACTGATCCAGTGAAACAGCGGTACCCAACATTTGTGACGTGTTACCTCTTAAAACAAAAAACATTAGACTTCCATATGTCTGGCGACTCACCCATCTCAGCGAACTCCTGGTTGATGATCTGCAGCCAGGTCACGTCCTCCTCGTTCAGGTCGTAGCGGCACATCCCCTCCGCCAGCGTCCGGATGTCGACGTAGCCCAGCGCCTCGGTGCCCGACGTCCGGATCAGCTTCTTTGGCCTCACAAACATGACCTCCTTCCCTTTCTCTGCCAGCACCCTGCACAACACAGCCGGGACACACACACACACTTACATTTACTGTCTTGCACATACAGTATAGTTCTATGTACAACCTATCCTGTGTGCAGGTTAAGGCTGATGCTGCTGTCGGTACTTGAGAGATTTTATAACAATATATAAGCTGATAATCATTGTTTTAACATAATCACATAAAATAAATAAACAATCTTGATAAGGAACTGTTTAGATTTATATATACATTCAAGATACACACAGAGTGGGAGGCTGACATATAATCCAATACCAATAAATCTTCAACACATCTGTCCAGCTCTGGTGCAAACGCCTGTTTAAGTTTCTTTTTGGTAGATTAAAAACAACAACACCCGTAACACAACGTTTTCAGTCTCTATTTGAACGACTCAGGTTTTGTTACTTAACTTTCTGACTGCACGCCTGTAAAACTGACTGTAAAAGAGAGGCTGTTAAAGTCGCTGTCTACACAGACTTTAACTTCACGAGCCTCTCCTGCAGTGGTGGAAACTCTCAGGATCACAGCTGTGACTTTCAGGTGTTACAGCGATCTGTCTGTTGTCCTACCTGGCCACGGGCTGTGGGATGGACTGGGGGCTGACGGGGACCTGGACGCCCTTCTCCCACTCCTGCCTCCACGGGTCGGCGAGGACGTAGTAGTCCTCTGGGTTTAGCTGGTACGAGTCGTGCACCTTCATGGCGGTGATCAGGTCCGTCCTGAACACCTGCAGCACACAACAACAACAACAGTCGGCACAGCACTTAAACATTTCACTGCATTAATAACTACAGTGTTGCTCTGACTGTACGGAGGAATACTTTCAGCTGTCAGAGAAAAGGAGGAGCTGCCTGGAAAGCAGATGTGAAAATATTAAAACACCACACAATCAATGACTCACGATCAATTATTTCATCTGGAATAAAGTTGAAAACGGACCCAAAGTTGCAAAAGTGCAAATTTTTGGTAATAATTGTCTTTACAACCTCGAATTTCAAGCTGCAATGATTAGTCGACAACTGATCAGCAACTACTTTAATAATTAATTAATAATTTAAGTAATTTTTAAAGCCAAAATGCCCAAAATGTGCTGATTCCAGGTCCTCACATGTGAGAATTAGCTGCTTTAACTTTTTAACCTTTTAGTATTTAAATATTTTTATCTACTAGACTGTTAAAAAAAAACATTTCATAACATCACAATTGAAGAAAATTGTTTTGCTTCACTGGCTGAATGATTAATCAACTAATGAATAAAATAACTGCTGGATAAATTGATAATGACAAATGAAAATAACATTTGCCTTTTTTGCACAGCGATATCGTTTATCAGTGTTTACACAGGTTAAAAAAAAACTACCGGGCCGAGTGCAGCCAGCTGAATGGGAACCGGCCAATCAGGATCCTGCTCGGGCCGGAGTCATTGTTTTGCTTTAATTTGACTGGCCCTCGGTCAAAGGGAGTGTACAGTGGCCTGCAGGGACCAAGTCCACAGACTGTGCAGCAGATAACAAGAGAGACGTTTCCACTCTCAAGGACTCGCTGTCTCGTGCCAAAATACATAGGTTAACGCATCATATAAAATTTTATTTCAAAGATATTTTGACATGGTTTAATGTCAGACCTCAAAATGTTCCTTAAATTATTTAAAAAGTTTATCAAAGTCCCTTTTTTGATTAATATAACTATTGTTTTCATATTTTTTAAAATAAGATATAAAACTATAATCAAATTATAACAAGATATACAGAATATAGGAAGACTGTTGATGACATGAACTACACACGTGTTTATGTGTTTATCTAATCATCCTACAGCATCATGGTTGAGTTGGATGGAGGGACGTACCTCGGAGGGTTTCTGTCCGGTGCCCCTCCTCGGCTGCGATGAATGCTGGGACCAGCAGGTAGAGTTACCTGGAGGAGAAACACCACAGAGAGTGAGCAAAGGTCTCAGCATGTCTTCTTCGTCTGTTTCTGCAGCTGCTGCTCTAATGAACATTGAACAACCTCACATCCTCAAGAACTGTATGGATTTCCCCCATTGGGGAAACTTGGTTAGTTTGTATAGTCAAAATGGTGCAACAGATTTTTTTCAGTTTTCAGTTTCATTTCATTAGTTGTTACTAGTTTGACTTTTGTCTTATTATATATTACAGACACTTTGCCGCACTGAGACCAGGAGAAAACTAATCCAAGCCTTCATCTGCACTAAGTGTGGCACCTTGAAAGCCTGAAGAATTTTTACGTCAAATCTAAAAACACTGTATTTTTTTACTTTTATGCGTTTTACATATTATAGAATCAATCTGTGTACATATGGTTCATGTATGCAGGGCAAATTTTTAAAACGTTTCCCGAACTTGTCAGAAATATATCTGAATCTCATTTCAAACAGCTTGATAAAACATTCTTAACTTCACGTCCACTTTCTAGTTTTTCTCAGAGCCGTCAGACACACAGTCTTCATCAGCAGACAGAGTTATATCAGTCTTTCTAATTCTTTATCATAAAACGCAGCACTGAACTGTTCACCTCACAAACCCCTGAATGAGAGCTGGCTAAAAGCAATCTCCCATAAGAGCTTTGGGTTTGTTTTGATACCAGATGGCACATCAGATAAATTGGATAAGAAAAATCCAAACAATCACAGGGAAGCATCTACACACTTGTGTGCTTTTTCTGTGATTAGCAACTTACCCAAGCATTTTGTATTATGTGATAAAAAGCTAACCCATCCGAGAATTTATGGACGATGAAACAAACGGCACTGAGTTCAGCCTGTCTGCCTGACCTGCCGGGATGTCTTTTAAGGTCCAAATGCGCCTCCTGTCCCTACTCTGTCTCCTGTCTCTCAGACTGTGGAGCTTCTTTTCCTTTTCCTTATTCTTTATCCATCTGCCGCCCTTCTTTCTTTTTCTTTCTCTTTGTTTCCTTCCTGAACATGAAGTGTAGATTTACTGACACTGACATTAACAAGATGGAAGGTACATTTTCAGGACAAAACAACTCCTCTGACAAAGAAAATGTTATTTGAAAATGAAATTGTTATTTAGTAATGGCAAGAAACAGATGACAACAACTACAAATCAAACTTAACTTGTATGTAATGATTAAATATAAGCCAAAATGAGTTATGTAAGAATTAAAGTTAGCGTTTCCTCTGATCCTGCTGACTTTACATTACTGCACTTTCACTTGTGAATTTGAGGAAAGTGGCAGGGTTGTACTGACCTAATTCAGGTCTATATTTGGGCCTGGTGTGAATGAGTCAGCAGAGACAATATTTTGCTTACTTCCATTGTCGGAGTCATCACTGCTGCTGGGGTGCCTGCTTCTCTTCATCGTTGTCTGTCTGCGGAGCTCCGGCGTGGGGACACTTCACAGACAAGGCAGGGGGTTAAGATAAAGTAAAACTCCAACACTTGAGAAACTGATAAGAATTCAGACTCAAAACTGGCGCAAATAACTTTCAAAGATTAGTTAATTAATCAATTGAAGCAATAATTTTAATAATCAATCAATCATTTTATGGTTCCAGGTCCTCAAATGTGAGACTTTGCTGCTTTTCCTTGTTTTACATGATAGAAATGTAATATTTTTTGGATTAAGGACTGTTAATCAGAAAAAAAAAAGATATTTAATGACATAACCATGTACTCATTTTTCACAGTTTTGTGATGTTTCATAGACTGAATGTTTAATCTAATTATTATTTTCATTATCTAACAATCTGAGGATTATTTTTTCAATGAACTGATGGATCGTTTTGTCTATGAAATAGAAAATAGTAAAAAATGGCGTCCCACAGTGCTAGGTGACATCTTCAAATGTTTTTTTTTTTCACCCAACAATTCTAAATCAGTCAGGTGTGACAAAGAAAAGCATCAAATCCTCACAACTGAGAAGCTAGAAACAGAAAATATCAATAAAATAATCATTAGATAAATTGACAATGATAATAACCATTAGTGCCATATGTTGATAGGTTGAATTGAATCAAATCCTGGCATAATCAATGAGCAAGTTACTACAACCCCAACTTTAGAAAACACACAGAAATGATGCACAATTACACCACAAATAAAAGCATGTTAATGTACGAAACATTACCACTGCTGAAAATAATTAATATGTTTATTTAAGATACCAATGTGATGTGATCCTCAACTAACATGATTAAAAATGACAACTTGAATGACAAGTTTCTACTCGAACAACCAGGATCATTTAGGAATGCTAGGAAAGTGAACTCACCCTAATTGTAAATGTATTACTAAAATATCAGTTCTTAGAAACAACGCAGCGCGAGGCAAAGCACCACAGTAAGACAGAACTATAACGCTTGTCACTATTCCACCTGTTTCCTCCTGATCTGACAGCATACCAGCCCTGCGGGGATGTGCAGACACACACACACCACAGTCACAGTCCCAACGATGACAACAAGAAGTTACCACATGCAACACAGACAGGAAACAACGCCTTGCAGCGCTATGAGCTTCGTGTGCGCCGTGCAAAAAACACAACAGCATGGACTCTATACTCCCGACAGGTGGAAATATCTCAGGGTCTGCTGCTGCCAGCGTGCACAAGGGGGAAGATGCTAACCCTGGTTTAGCTGGCTAGGCTAACAGCGGGCTAGCCACGGTTTGTGTGACGCCCCTTCTTCCAACCAACAGACAGCAGAAAGCAGGCTAACTAGCGGCTAACTTTAGCTAACAGCTGACTAAACCAAACCCTCTTTAATTGGCGTTACCCCAGCGTCACGGTGACACACACAAGGCGAGATAGTATGTTTACGATTTGATCATAATTTGCTTCAAAGCAACAACACAACCTAGCGTTGTATTTGTTTTACCCGACTGCAGACTCTAGCTGGCTAACGTTAGCCAGATTGCTAATCTCCCCCTACCGTTATGCAACATGCGGGCCCACACCCGGCGCCTCAAGTGGAAATGTTTATGATACGATTTTTTTTCAAAATACTCCGCCACGTTAGATTAAAAATAGGTCATTCTAGAAAACTGCCCCCCAAGAAACCGGTTAATATTGTGTTTTTCTCAACAGCAGCAGTAACAGCCTGCACGTTACATTTAGATGACGTTGGTGGTTACTAGCGTCGGTAAGCTAGTTAGCTGGAGGCTAAGCTACACGTAAATTACCGTAGTTGTATTTAGCATTATCCAATGCCGCTAACATAGGGGTTTCTCCTGCGGTGCCGCTCATTAAATCCCAGTCACAACCAGCGATCTGCCAAAGGTTAAGGGTCAATTATTGATTCAAACAAACTACCTGAAATCAACGTGAACACACAAATGGAAGGTGTTGATTAATACGTTAATGATGCATTTGCTAGCCAGCGGGACACAGTGTGGCAGGTTTACCAGCGATCCACTGGATGAGGTTAATCTTTGGCGCCATTTTAAATGACGATGTCGCGTTTTCCTAGCGGGCTGCTAGTGCGACCATACTACAGACCTAAACTCGCTCAAATAGCCCGTTAAGAACACTCTGGCACATATGCACATGAATTAAAACCGTGTAGAGTTGAAAATAAAGTGGACAGTACATACAGAGCACGTCAGGCCGATGCAAGCCGGTGTTTGAGTTTGATGTGAAGCGCAGTTTTTGCCGTGAGTTCCGCTTGACCCGCATTCCACATACACAAACACGGAGCGGCGGCGGCCGGGGAGGAGGTTACCCAGCCCGGACTGCAGCTGCGCATGTAGGCCGCTGGAGGGCAGCAGAAACCCCTGAACCGGCCCCCGGAGCCAATGATCCAACAGATCCGGGGACTAATACTGGAAAAAATGCATCATCATTATGTTTCCAGCGTCGCAATATAACCAGCCGTTGCCCAGTTGCTAGTTTTAAGTGTCAACAAACATAATAACGTGAACATAATTCTTTCCTAAGTGGGCATGACGTAGCAGTCCCATTGACTGACACTCACTCCTTTTTTGGCAAGTAAAAGCTTCATCTGTTAAAGGGACAGACCGCCAATATAACACTACAGCTACGATTATGGAAAAAAAAAAATACAAGTCAGTTAAGAAATTTAAAAAATACAGAATAGATTAACTTTCCTCCTCCAATAAGAGTTTACTAGACCAAAAAAATCTGCCTGTTTTAAGAAACTCAATTTTATTCATGATATTAATATTTTCGAAATTATTTATTTAGTTCAAAGAGATTGTCATTCACAGATTCTCAAAGAGACAGTCATCTAATTTTCATATTCTTAAACATCTCACAAGAGAAGTTCAAATTACAGCAGTTTTTACCCTGTTTGTCTTAAATTAAATTTTGATTGTATAATTTAAAAAAGTGATTTTCCATTATTTTTTAATGTAATATTTACGTTACTTATATGATTTTAACCTGTGAAAATAAACAAAACAAAGTAGTTGTCCTGTAGTGCCCTGAGATATTTCTTCAATTATTGATTTCAGTATTAATCAGCCATGAGACAAAATGGTGTTATAAAGGGTTTAATCATTTAAAGGAAAGCTTAGAAAGAATCTGTATAGTAAGAAAATTCAACCCAAGAAAATATTGTATTTACTTCATTGAGATTTCACCACAAATTCAGTCTGACAGGCTCTGGAAACGTCATAGTATACTAAGGCATAAAAATGTCAAATAATAATAAGGCACAAAAATGTCAAAGCATGACATAGTATATTGAGACATCAAATGTCATAAAAATGTCATAGTATAGTAAGGCATAAAAACGTCAAAAATGTCTTAGTAGAGGAAGGCATAAAAAGACATAAAAAGGACACAGTGTAGTAAGGCATAAATAGTCATAAAAAACATCACGGTATAATAAAGCATAAAAATGTCAAAATATGTCAAAGAATAGTAAGGCGTAACATGTCATGAAAACAACATAAAAAAGAGTAAGGCATAGAAAGTCATAAATAGTATACTGAATCATGAAAAGTCATAAAAACGACATCGTATAGTAAAGCATAAAAAGTCATAAAAACGTCATAATATAGTAAAGAATGAAAACGACACACTATAGTAAGGAATAAAAAGTCATAAAAACGACATAGTATAGTAAGGCATAAAAACATCATAGTATAGTAAGGCATAAAAACAACACACTATAGTAAGGCATAAAAATGTCAAAAAAAGGTCATAGTATAGTAAAGCATAAAAAGTCATAAAAACGTTATAATATAGTAAGGAATGAAAATGACACACTATAGTAAGGCATAAAAAGTCATAGTATAGTAAGTCATAAAAACAATGTATAGTGAGGCATTAAAATGTCACAGTTGGGCATAAAAAAGTCATAGTCATGGTTTCCCTTTAGGACTCTTTGTGTTTGGACTTTTGTATTATGTTTGGACTTTTTTAATTAGTTTGGTTATTGTCATTTCATGTTTTATTTTGAAGTAGCTTTCTTTGTGTGTCTGTTGTTGTTTTTACTTCCTGTCTTTGTCCAGTTTCCGTCCAAGTTGATTGTCTGCCCCACCCTAATGTGTTTCACCTGAGTTCTATTGCCCTTGCCTCCCTTTTGTATAAAAGTCTATGTCTTCCCCTTTGACCTTGTCAATCCATCTGTTGTCTTCACATGGATTCCTCTGGATGTTCCCCATTTGATCTTAAGCTTTTTCTCTAAGTAATTGGATTTTCTATTTGTTTTTGTACCTGGATGGTTTATTTGGGATTTGTGTTCTTTTTGTAAGTTTCCATTTTTGTTATTTAATAAAATGTCTTTCACTTTGAATTGTTTGCATTTTGGGTCAGTTCTTCATGCAAACGTATAGTAAGACATGAAATTTCATAAAAATGTCAAAGTATAGTGAGGTATAAAAACTTTAAAGAATGTCATAGTGTAGTAAGGCATCAACTGTCATAAAAACATCATATTAAAGTAAGGCATCAAATCTCATCAAGAGACAGTATATTAAGGCATAAAAAGTAATTGAAATGTCACAGTATAGTAAGGCATAAAAACGTAAAAAAAAATGTCAGTATATTAAGGCATAAAATGTCATATAAATGTCATAGTAAAGTAAGGCATAAAAAGGTCATCGTAACTCATAATACATCATAACAACATCATAGTATAACAAGGCATAAAAACTGAAAAAAATGTCAGTATAGTAAGGCATAAAAAGTCATAAAAGCATTCATAGTATAGTAAGACATAAAAAGTCAAAAACGTCATAGTATACTAAGGCATAAAAAGTCAAATAGACGTCACACAAAATAATATAATTAGGCATAAAAATGACGAAAAACTTCAAAGTATACTTTGGTAGATAAATGCCAAAAACGTCATAGTATAGTATTACATAAGTCATAGTATAGTTAGGCATAAAAAAGTCATGAAAAAGTCATAGTATAGTAAGGCATAAAGATACCAAAAAACGTTATAGTATAGTATTGCATAAAAAAGTCATAGTACAGTAAGGCATAAAAAGTCATACTAAAGTAAGGCTTAAAATGTCATAAAAAAATCATAGTTTTGTAAGGCATAAAAAGTATTAAAAAAGTAATAGTATTGTAAGGCATAAAAAGTCATACTAAAGTAAGGCATAAAAAGTCATGAAAAAAGTCATAGTATAGTAAGGCATAAAAAGTCATAGAATGTCATAGTATTGTAAGGCATACAAAGTCATAAAAAAGTCATAGTATAATAAGGCATAAAAAGTCATAAGTAAGTCATAGTATACTAAGGCATAAAAAGTCATATAGATGTCATTGTATGGCAAGGCACAAGACATAATAATATAATTAGGCATAAAAATGCCAAAAAACGTAAAAGTATACTATGGTAGATAAATGCCAAAAAACGTCATAGTATAGTATGGCATAAACGTCAAAAATACGTCATAGTATATTAAGGCATAAAAGGTCATAAAAACGTCATAGTATGGTCCGGCATCATACAAGATAGTATAGTAAGGCATAAAGGTGCCAAAAAACATCTAATTATAGTAAGGCATAAAGATGCCAAAAAATATCATAGAATAGTATTACATAAAAAGTCTTAGAATAGTGAGGTATTAAAAAGTCATGAAAAAGTCATAGTATAGTAAGGCATAAAGATGCCAAAAAATGTCTAAGTATAGTATGGCAAAAAAATGCCAAAAAAAGGTCATAAATTATAAGGCAAAAAAAGTCATGAAAAAGTCATAGTATTGTAAGGCATAAAAAGTCATAAAAAAGTCATAGTATATTAAGGCATAAAAAGTCATGAAAAAATAATAGTATTGTAAGGCATAAAAAGTCATACTAAAGTAAGGCATAAAAAGTAATGAAAAAGTCATAGTATAGTATTACATAAAAAGTCATAGTATAGTGAGGCATAAAAAAGTCATGAAAAAGTCATAGTATAGTAAGGCATTAAGATGCCAAGAAATATCATAGTATAGTATTACATAAAAAGTCATAGTATAGTGAGGCATAAAAAAGTCATGAAAAAGTCATAGTATAGTAAGGCATTAAGATGCCAAGAAATATCATAGTATAGTATTACATAAAAAGTCATAGTATAGTGAGGCATAAAAAAGTCATGAAAAAGTCATAGTATAG